>NC_058081.1:496509512-496819796 GCF_014858855.1 Bufo gargarizans
TCTGACATGTCGGGGTAGTTGGAATGAACTTCTGCACAACAAAAGCACATGCGCCAAGCAAGGATGTGCGTCAAATTGGCTAGCCCAGAGCTGCAACGAGATTTCGCCCATTATCACACACCACCAGGCCGGGCTTGAGGCTCACCGGCAGCAACCACTCGTCGGTCTGTTGTTCTATACCCCGCCACAACTCCTGTGCGGTGTGGGGCCTGTCCCCCAAACATATGAGTTTCAGAATGGCCTGCTGACGTTTACCCCGGGCTGTGCTGAAGTTGGTGGTGAAGGTGTGTGGCTGACTGGATGAGCAGGTGGAAGAAGAGGAGGAGGAAGCCGAGAAGGAGGAGGTGGCAACAGGAGGCAAAGAATGTTGCCCTGCGATCTTGGCGGCGGAAGGACGTGCGCCAAACAGCTCTCCGCCTGGGGCCCAGCTGCCACTACATTTACCCAGTGTGCAGTTAGGGAGATATAGCGTCCCTGGCCGTGCTTACTGGTCCACGTATCTGTGGTTAGGTGGACCTTGCCACAGATGGCGATTGCGCAGTGCACACTTGATTTTATCGGATACTTGGTTGTGCAGGGAAGGCACGGCTCTCTTGGAGAAGTAGTGCCGGCTGGGAACAACATACTGTGGGACAGCAAGCGACATGAGCTGTTTGAAGCTGTCTGTGTCCACCAGCCTAAATGACAGCATTTCATAGGCCAGTAGTTTAGAAATGCTGGCATTCAGGGCCAGGGATCGAGGGTGGCTAGGTGGGAATTTACGCTTTCTATCAAATGTTTGTGAGATGGAGAGCTGAACGCTGGCGTGTGACATGGTTGAGACGCTTGGTGACGGAGGTGGTGGTGGTGGTGTTGGTGGTACATCCCCTGTTTGCTGGGCGGCAGGTGCCAACGTTCCTCCAGAGGCGGAGGAAGAGGCCGAGGCGGCAGCAGCAGAATAGGCCGAGGCGGCAGCAGCAGAAGAGGTAGCAGGGGGAGCCTGAGTGACTTCCTTGGTTTTAAGGTGTTTACTCCACTGCAGTTCATGCTTTGCATGCAGGTGCCTGGTCATGCAGGTTGTGCTCAGGTTCAGAACGTTAATGCCTCGCTTCAGGCTCTGATGGCACAGCGTGCAAACCACTCGGGTCTTGTCGTCAGCACATTGTTTGAAGAAGTGCCATGCCAGGGAACTCCTTGAAGCTGCCTTTGGGGTGCTCGGTCCCAGATGGCGGCGGTCAGTAGCAGGCGGAGTCTCTTGGCGGCGGGTGTTCTGCTTTTGCCCACTGCTCCCTCTTTTGCTACGCTGTTGGCTCGGTCTCACCACTGCCTCTTCCTCCGAACTGTGAAAGTCAGTGGCACGACCTTCATTCCATGTGGGGTCTAGGACCTCATCGTCCCCTGCATCGTCTTCCACCCAGTCTTGATCCCTGACCTCCTGTTCAGTCTGCACACTGCAGAAAGACGCAGCAGTTGGCACCTGTGTTTCGTCATCATCAGAGACATGCTGAGGTGGTATTCCCATGTCCTCATCATCAGGAAACATAAGTGGTTGTGCGTCAGTGCATTCTATGTCTTTCACCGCTGGGGAAGGGCTAGGTGGATGCCCTTGGGAAACCCTGCCAGCGGAGTCTTCAAACAGCATAAGAGACTGCTGCATAACTTGAGGCTGAGACAGTTTCCCTGGTATGCATGGGGGTGATGTGACAGACTGATGGGGTTGGTTTTCAGGCGCCATCTGTGCGCTTTCTGCAGAAGACTGGGTGGGAGATAATGTGAACGTGCTGGATCCACTGTCGGCCACCCAATTGACTAATGCCTGTACCTGCTCAGGCCTTACCATCCTTAGAACGGCATTGGGCCCCACCATATATCGCTGTAAATTCTGGCGGCTACTGGGACCTGAGGTAGTTGGTACACTAGGACGTGTGGATGTGGCAGAACGGCCACGTCCTCTCCCAGCACCAGAGGGTCCACTAACACCACCACGACCATGTCCACGTCCGCGTCCCTTACTAGATGTTTTTCTCATTGTTATGGTTCACCACAACAACAAATATATTATTTGGCCCAATGTATTGTATTCAAATTCAGCGGGATATAAATTTGAGGCCTAGTATTTAGGCGCTGGGTGACCGGTATGGATTTAGTGACAGAATTAGACTTGGAAATGCACAGAAGCGTGTGTGTGAAGTTATTCTGAATGACCCAATGTGCACCTTGAATATTATATACCCTTTTTGGGATAGATTTCAAATAGCTCTGATATAGCAGGAACCACTAAATTATGAAATTGCTAAATTGGGAATTGTACTTCAACCCAGAACAAAAAATGTGCTTTGACGGGCACTAAATAACTTTCCCAGCTACAACAGGACAGCGGTAACGAGAGATTTAGAGGGATTTAAATTTGAGGCCTAGTATTTAGGCGCTGGGTGACAGGTATGGGTTTAGTGACAGAATTAGACTTGGAAATACACAGTAGCGGGTGTGTGTGAAGTTATTCTGAATGACCCAATGTGCACCTTCAATATTATATACCCTTTTTGGGATAGATTTCAAATAGCTCTGATATAGCAGGAACCACTAAATTATGAAATTGCTAAATTGGGAATTGTACTTCAACCCAGAACAAAAAATGTGCTTTGACGGACACTAAATATCTTGCCCAGCAACAACAGTACAGCGGTGGGTAACGAGAGATTTAGAGGGATTTAAATTTGAGGCCTAGTATTTAGGCGCTGGGTCACCGGTATGGATTTAGTGACAGAATTAGACTTGGAAATGCACAGAAGCGTGTGTGTGAAGTTATTCTGAATGACCCTATGTGCACCTTCAATATTATATACCCTTTTAGGGATAGATTTCAAATAGCTCTGATATAGCAGAAACCACTAAATTATGAAATTGCTAAATTGGGAATTGTACTTCAACCCAGAACAAAAAATGTGCTTTGACGGACACTAAATATCTTGCCCAGCAACAACAGTACAGCGGTGGGTAACGAGAGATTTAGAGGGATTTAAATTTGAGGCCTAGTATTTAGGCGCTGGGTCACCGGTATGGATTTAGTGACAGAATTAGACTTGGAAATGCACAGAAGCGTGTGTGTGAAGTTATTCTGAATGACCCTATGTGCACCTTCAATATTATATACCCTTTTAGGGATAGATTTCAAATAGCTCTGATATAGCAGAAACCACTAAATTATGAAATTGCTAAATTGGGAATTGTACTTCAACCCAGAACAAAAAATGTGCTTTGACGGACACTAAATATCTTGCCCAGCAACAACAGTACAGCGGTGGGTAACGAGAGATTTAGAGGGATTTAAATTTGAGGCCTAGTATTTAGGCGCTGGGTCACCGGTATGGATTTAGTGACAGAATTAGACTTGGAAATGCACAGAAGCGTGTGTGTGAAGTTATTCTGAATGACCCTATGTGCACCTTCAATATTATATACCCTTTTAGGGATAGATTTCAAATAGCTCTGATATAGCAGAAACCACTAAATTATGAAATTGCTAAATTGGGAATTGTACTTCAACCCAGAACAAAAAATGTGCTTTGACGGACACTAAATATCTTGCCCAGCAACAACAGTACAGCGGTGGGTAACGAGAGATTTAGAGGGATTTAAATTTGAGGCCTAGTATTTAGGCGCTGGGTCACCGGTATGGATTTAGTGACAGAATTAGACTTGGAAATGCACAGAAGCGTGTGTGTGAAGTTATTCTGAATGACCCTATGTGCACCTTCAATATTATATACCCTTTTAGGGATAGATTTCAAATAGCTCTGATATAGCAGAAACCACTAAATTATGAAATTGCTAAATTGGGAATTGTACTTCAACCCAGAACAAAAAATGTGCTTTGACGGACACTAAATATCTTGCCCAGCAACAACAGTACAGCGGTGGGTAACGAGAGATTTAGAGGGATTTAAATTTGAGGCCTAGTATTTAGGCGCTGGGTCACCGGTATGGATTTAGTGACAGAATTAGACTTGGAAATGCACAGAAGCGTGTGTGTGAAGTTATTCTGAATGACCCTATGTGCACCTTCAATATTATATACCCTTTTAGGGATAGATTTCAAATAGCTCTGATATAGCAGAAACCACTAAATTATGAAATTGCTAAATTGGGAATTGTACTTCAACCCAGAACAAAAAATGTGCTTTGACGGACACTAAATATCTTGCCCAGCAACAACAGTACAGCGGTGGGTAACGAGAGATTTAGAGGGATTTAAATTTGAGGCCTAGTATTTAGGCGCTGGGTCACCGGTATGGATTTAGTGACAGAATTAGACTTGGAAATGCACAGAAGCGTGTGTGTGAAGTTATTCTGAATGACCCTATGTGCACCTTCAATATTATATACCCTTTTAGGGATAGATTTCAAATAGCTCTGATATAGCAGAAACCACTAAATTATGAAATTGCTAAATTGGGAATTGTACTTCAACCCAGAACAAAAAATGTGCTTTGACGGACACTAAATATCTTGCCCAGCAACAACAGTACAGCGGTGGGTAACGAGAGATTTAGAGGGATTTAAATTTGAGGCCTAGTATTTAGGCGCTGGGTCACCGGTATGGATTTAGTGACAGAATTAGACTTGGAAATGCACAGAAGCGTGTGTGTGAAGTTATTCTGAATGACCCTATGTGCACCTTCAATATTATATACCCTTTTAGGGATAGATTTCAAATAGCTCTGATATAGCAGAAACCACTAAATTATGAAATTGCTAAATTGGGAATTGTACTTCAACCCAGAACAAAAAATGTGCTTTGACGGACACTAAATATCTTGCCCAGCAACAACAGTACAGCGGTGGGTAACGAGAGATTTAGAGGGATTTAAATTTGAGGCCTAGTATTTAGGCGCTGGGTCACCGGTATGGATTTAGTGACAGAATTAGACTTGGAAATGCACAGAAGCGTGTGTGTGAAGTTATTCTGAATGACCCTATGTGCACCTTCAATATTATATACCCTTTTAGGGATAGATTTCAAATAGCTCTGATATAGCAGAAACCACTAAATTATGAAATTGCTAAATTGGGAATTGTACTTCAACCCAGAACAAAAAATGTGCTTTGACGGACACTAAATATCTTGCCCAGCAACAACAGTACAGCGGTGGGTAACGAGAGATTTAGAGGGATTTAAATTTGAGGCCTAGTATTTAGGCGCTGGGTCACCGGTATGGATTTAGTGACAGAATTAGACTTGGAAATGCACAGAAGCGTGTGTGTGAAGTTATTCTGAATGACCCTATGTGCACCTTCAATATTATATACCCTTTTAGGGATAGATTTCAAATAGCTCTGATATAGCAGAAACCACTAAATTATGAAATTGCTAAATTGGGAATTGTACTTCAACCCAGAACAAAAAATGTGCTTTGACGGACACTAAATATCTTGCCCAGCAACAACAGTACAGCGGTGGGTAACGAGAGATTTAGAGGGATTTAAATTTGAGGCCTAGTATTTAGGCGCTGGGTCACCGGTATGGATTTAGTGACAGAATTAGACTTGGAAATGCACAGAAGCGTGTGTGTGAAGTTATTCTGAATGACCCTATGTGCACCTTCAATATTATATACCCTTTTAGGGATAGATTTCAAATAGCTCTGATATAGCAGAAACCACTAAATTATGAAATTGCTAAATTGGGAATTGTACTTCAACCCAGAACAAAAAATGTGCTTTGACGGACACTAAATATCTTGCCCAGCAACAACAGTACAGCGGTGGGTAACGAGAGATTTAGAGGGATTTAAATTTGAGGCCTAGTATTTAGGCGCTGGGTCACCGGTATGGATTTAGTGACAGAATTAGACTTGGAAATGCACAGAAGCGTGTGTGTGAAGTTATTCTGAATGACCCTATGTGCACCTTCAATATTATATACCCTTTTAGGGATAGATTTCAAATAGCTCTGATATAGCAGAAACCACTAAATTATGAAATTGCTAAATTGGGAATTGTACTTCAACCCAGAACAAAAAATGTGCTTTGACGGACACTAAATATCTTGCCCAGCAACAACAGTACAGCGGTGGGTAACGAGAGATTTAGAGGGATTTAAATTTGAGGCCTAGTATTTAGGCGCTGGGTCACCGGTATGGATTTAGTGACAGAATTAGACTTGGAAATGCACAGAAGCGTGTGTGTGAAGTTATTCTGAATGACCCTATGTGCACCTTCAATATTATATACCCTTTTAGGGATAGATTTCAAATAGCTCTGATATAGCAGAAACCACTAAATTATGAAATTGCTAAATTGGGAATTGTACTTCAACCCAGAACAAAAAATGTGCTTTGACGGACACTAAATATCTTGCCCAGCAACAACAGTACAGCGGTGGGTAACGAGAGATTTAGAGGGATTTAAATTTGAGGCCTAGTATTTAGGCGCTGGGTCACCGGTATGGATTTAGTGACAGAATTAGACTTGGAAATGCACAGAAGCGTGTGTGTGAAGTTATTCTGAATGACCCTATGTGCACCTTCAATATTATATACCCTTTTAGGGATAGATTTCAAATAGCTCTGATATAGCAGAAACCACTAAATTATGAAATTGCTAAATTGGGAATTGTACTTCAACCCAGAACAAAAAATGTGCTTTGACGGACACTAAATATCTTGCCCAGCAACAACAGTACAGCGGTGGGTAACGAGAGATTTAGAGGGATTTAAATTTGAGGCCTAGTATTTAGGCGCTGGGTGACAGGTATGGGTTTAGTGACAGAATTAGACTTGGAAATACACAGTAGCGGGTGTGTGTGAAGTTATTCTGAATGACCCAATGTGCACCTTCAATATTATATACCCTTTTTGGGAAAGATTTCAAATAGCTCTGATATAGCAGGAACCACTAAATTATGAAATTGCTAAATTGGGAATTGTATTTCAACCCAGAACAAGAAATGTGCTTGAACGGACACTAAATAACTCGCCCAGCTACAGCACTAGGGACAGATTTAGCTGGATATAAATTTGAGGCCTAGTATTTAGGCGCTGGGTGACCGGTATGGATTTAGTGACAGAATTAGACTGGGATATGGCCAAAAAATAAACAGACTATTGCTGGTTAAATGCACTTGGTGTGACAGCTTCACCCTGATGTAGGCTTTAGCCAAAAAACAACCACACCATTGAGGGTTAAATGCACTTGGTGACAGGCGCAGCTTGCCCCTGATTTTGTATATGGCCAAAAAATGAACAGACTATTGCTGGTTAAATGCACTTGGTGTGACAGCTTCACCCTGATGTAGGCTTTAGCCAAAAAACAACCACACCATTGAGGGTTAAATGCACTTGGTGACAGGCGCAGCTTGCCCCTGATTTTGTATATGGCCAAAAAATGAACAGACTATTGCTGGTTAAATGCACTTGGTGTCACAGCTTCACCCTGATGTAGGCTTTAGCCAAAAAACAACCACACCATTGAGGGTTAAATGCACTTGGTGACAGGCGCAGCTTGCCCCTGATTTTGTATATGGCCAAAAAATGAACAGACTATTGCTGGATAAATGCACTTGGTGTGACAGCTTCACCCTGATGTAGGCTTTAGCCAAAAAACAACCACACCATTGAGGGTTAAATGCACTTGGTCGCAGCTTGTGCTGGCGCACCACAAGACACAAAATGGCCGCCGATCACCCCAGAAAAATGAGACTGACAAACGGTCTGTGCAGCCTAAAAACAGTGAGCAATTGAGGATCAGCAGCTCAATGATCCACAGCTGCAGATCGATCAGTTAATCAAGTCCTTTGGAGGAGTTAATCTGCCTAATCTCGCCCTACTGTCGCAGCCGCAACCTCTCCCTACGCTAATCAGAGCAGAGTGACGGGCGGCGCTATGTGACTCCAGCTTAAATAGAGGCTGGGTCACATGGTGCTCTGGCCAATCACAGCCATGCCAATAGTAGGCATGGCTGTGATGGCCTCTTGGGGCAAGTAGTATGACGCTTGTTGATTGGCTGCTTTGCAGCCTTTCAAAAAGCGCCAAGAAAGCGTCACAAAAGCGCGAAGAAAGCGACGAACACCGAACCCGAACCCGGACTTTTACGAAAATGTCCGGGTTCGGGTCCGTGTCACGGACACCCCAAAATTCGGTACGAACCCGAACTATACAGTTCGAGTTCGCTCATCCCTATTGTAGAACCTCAGGAAACATGACAGGTGCTCAGAAAGTCAGAGCTGCTTCAAAAAGCGGAAATTCACATTTTTGTACGATAGTTTGTAAACGCTATAACTTTTACCCAAACCATTTTTTTTTTTTTGCCCAAACATTTTTTTTTTCAAAGACATGTAGAACACAAAATTTTGCGAAAAATGTATATATGGATGTCTGTTTTTTTTGCAAAATTTTACAGCTGAAAGTGAAAAATGTAATTTTTTTGCAAAAAAATCGTTAAATTTCGATTAATAACAAAAAAAGTAAAAATGTCAGCAGCAATAAAATACCACCAAATGAAAGCTCTATTAGTGAGAAGAAAAAGACGTAAAATTCATTCGGGTGGTAAGTTGCATGACCGAGCAATAAACGGTGAAAGTAGTGTAGTGCAGAAGTGTAAAAAGTGGCCTGGTCATTAAGGGGGTTTTAGCTAGCGGGGCTGAAGTGGTTAAGGACCCTATTTTTCGCCATCTAAGACACACCTAGGTTTTAGAGGAGCATAAAAAGAAAAAAATATTTTCCATTACACCTCAGGTGAGACCAGCAATCAGACCCCAATGTTAATAAGACCTCAGCTCACAGCCCCAATCAGACCCCCAATGTTAATCAGACCTCAGATGAGACCCCCATGTCAGAAATAAGCCCCCCATGTCAGCCATCATGCCGCCATGTCAGCCATTAGCCCCCCATGTCAGCCATCAGCCCCCATCCATCATGCTTCCACGTAAGCCATCATGCCCCCATGTCAGCCATCATGCCCCCATGTCAGCCATCAGCCCCCTATGTCACATTTCTCCCCCTCCATGTCAAATCACCCCCCTATGTCAAATCAACCCCCAAACATCATGCCCCTATGTAAGCCATCATGCCCCCATGTCAGCCATCAGCCCCCCATGTCACATTTCTCCCCCTCCATGTCAAATCACCCCGCTATGTCACATTTCTCCCCCTCCATGTCACATTTTTCCGCCCTCCCCCAGGGTGCGCCCTAAGGCACCCGCTTGGTCTGCCTTATCGTAGAACCGGCCCTGAACGGGCACTGGGAAAACTACACTGACATAGAGGAATAGCGGGAGAAGGAAGCTTTTTAGCAGCCGGATCTTCTCCTGATAAATCAGCTTCCAGTGCCTCCAGCACTGCACCTTCTGCTCACACACCGCCAGCTTCTCCTCCCAGTTCACCTTCCCATCATCTACAGTTCCAAACTGAACCCCCAAAATCTTTATCTTGTCCTGCACTGTTCTGAAGGGCACTGAGAAGACCCAATGGTCACCCCCCCAGCCACAACGCCTCGCTCTTATCCATAGTCACAGCAGAATTTCAAATGGGACATGGTGTCAAAAAACAAGCCCAGCAAAAACTGCCTTCCAAAATCCATATGGCATTCCTTTCCTTCTGCGCCCTGCCGTGTGCCCGTACAGAGGTTTTACGACCACATATGGGGTGTTTCTTTAAACTGAAGAATCAGGGCAATACATGTTGAGTTTTGTTTGGCTGTTAACCCTTGCTTTGTTACGGGAAAAAATGGATTAAAATGGAAAATATGCAAAAAAATACCTGTTTTGGCATTTTTTATTTTTTATTACTTACAACGTTCATCTGACAGATTAGATCATGTGCTATTTTTTATAGAGCAGGTTGTTACGGGTGCAGAGATACCTAATATGTTTACTTTTTTAAAAATTATTTAAGTTTTACACAATAATATCATTTTTGAAACCAAAAAAACTTTTATTAGTGTCTCCATAGTTTTTTTTTCTTTTTTGGGCCATTGTCTTATGTAGGGGCTCATTTTTTGCGGAATGAGACGGCGGTTTAAATGGTACTATTTTGGAATAGATACAACTTTTTTTTATCACTTTTATTACCTTTTTTGGGAAGTAAGGTGGGAAAAATCATAGTTTTTATTTTTTATGGCGTTCACCATGCGGGAAATGTAACATGACCGTTTTATAGATCGGGATAAATGTGTTTTTTTATTTTTACTTTTTTTTCACATTTTTTTTTACCCAGACCCACTTGGTTCTTGAAAATCCAGTGAGTCTGATGTCTGTATAATACAGTACAGTACACTATATAGTGTACTGCACTGTATTTCACTCACACTTTGTCTGAACAGATCTCTGCCTTTAGCACAGATCTGTTCAGCACCATCGACAGCAGGATGCCTGAGAAGGCGTCCTGTTGCCATGGGAACCTTCCCCGTCTGCCACAACTGAGCAGATGGGGAAATGCTCCCTCCCTCTGTGACCCCATCCTGTCTGGGGGCTGCAAAGGCACAGCAGCCCCCCGATGGGAGAGGGAGGGAGCTCCCTCCCTCTCCACCTCTTCCATACAGCGGTCCCTAAGGACCGCGGCATGGAAGGGGTTAAAACGGCTGACATCTTCACAGATGTAAGCCTTTTGAATTCAACCGCTGAGAATAAACAGGGGGGTGGATGGAAGATCGCGCACCTGCCCCCCACACTGCCACCCGCCTCCCGCCCTAATCCCGAAATCCTCCCCCCCCGCTGCGCCCGCAGGCACAAAAACACAGAGGGCTGCAGGGGGGGGGGGGGTTAACATCGAAATATAGGCACTATGATGCACTATGATGCATAAGCGCTACAAACCGCAGGTCTGAATTGACCTGTGGTTTGTAGCGATTGGCAATGCGGGGGGGGGGGGGGTCACAGGACCCCCTAGGCATTGTCACAGGGTGCCTGCTGAATTATTTCAACAGGCACCCCGTTCCGATCACTGCCGGCCGTACGTACCGGTACGCCCTGGGTCCTTAAGGACTCGACAAACATGGCGTACAGGTACTTCCTAAGTCCTTAAGGGGTTAAACAGATTTTTGTAATACTCTCCAATAATCTTGTGGAGTTTACTCTGATCTGACTGCTTAGTCCCATCCTCATCTAACAGGCTGGTCATCAGCTTCTTATCTTACTAACCCTTTTCTTACAGGCAATATAGGGGTCTGGGTTGTGAACCCTCAAATGATCAAACTGCCCCTCTGCTTTGAGAGACTTGAGGTGGTCATACTGCAGCACTCGCATCTTCTGCTTTATCTGGCTGACGTACTTACCATCTATCTTCTCACCACTATTGATCTTACCATATACCCTGCTCAGCTGCAGCCTCAGTGCAGAATACCTCATATACTCCACATTACTATGCCTTCTCGCAGCACGTATCAGAAACTGCTTGATATCACCCTTCATACACTCCCACCACTCCGCTGTGTCATCACACATACACTGGGTGGTCCTCCGATCATTATAGAAGGTGGTAAAGGCCTCTCTGAACTTTGGATCTTGCAGCACCGAGCTATCCACCTTCCAGTAGCCCCTACCACAGACCATGGCCCCGGCCATATCCAGCACGACACTCACCATACAATGTTCAGAGAATTCTATGGGGCTCGTCCTGTAGTCAGAGCTCCTCACTTCATGTTTTATATATACCCGATCTATTCTACTGGTGTTACTGGCCTTATGGTAAGTGTAGGCTCTATTGTAGCTATGCAAACCATAGGCATCCACTAAATGAGCCTGCTGGACTATATTGTTAAGGAAGTTCTCATCATATCTCAGTTGCTTATGACTACTGGAACAGCCCACATTACAGGAGACACTATTAAAATCCCCGCACATTATAAACACCCTGGATGTAAAACAATATGGCTTCATCTGCTGGAATAATTCCCTCCTCTCTAGTCTGAGGAGCATAGATATTAATGGCTCTATAATACACAGTGTCCAGTTTAAAGTCCAGCATCAGGCAGCGGCCCGGACAGATCTCCAGGATTCTCTCCACCTCAACTTCCATCTTATTGAAGAGAATAGCCACACCATCATTTCCTTCCATCCCGAAGGACCAGAAAGATGCTCCATGTCTTCAGTCTCTCTTGGCTGCAAACACCTGAGCATTGCTCTTCAAATAAGTCTCCTGTAAAAAGATGTCAGATCTCTCCTGAGACAGACGCTGGTAGATCGCCTGCTGCCTGTTCTTAGTCTTCACACTGTTCACGTTTATAGAGCTGATTCTCAGCCTCATGCAGGTCCCTTATTTTTGTTACTCTTTTTTCTCCTTCTACTGTGACCTGTAGTGCCCCATCTTTTGGTGGACACTGGAGGGTCAGGTTCATCTTCCAGAGGGTCACCATCAGGGTTATGTGAAGAAACATACTCCATTTCTACCTTTTCTTCTGACTCTTCTTCTCCTAGTGCACCATACTGCCCGGAGGTTATGGCCAGCACTGGCAGATCCGGGGTTTTCTTTGCTGTAGTGCTGTTCTTTCTTTTTACAGTCTGGAACCCTCCTTCATCCACAGAGGACCTCCTGAGCTTCCTGAGCCCTGCAGATGGACCATCAGGCTTTGTAGACGTAGAGGGCAGTTCTTTAGGTGGTTTGGCAACTGGTTTACTGGTCATTTTACTCTGCATATGAGAATTCTCTTCAGTGGCTGGTACTTGTAGTGCTACAGATGGTACTTTAATTTCCACAGCAGGATTTCTGGATTTCGGAGCATTTTCAATGGCTGGTTCTTGTGGTTCAGCATATGTTGGTACTTGTAATGGAGTAGTTGGGCTATTAATCTCTAACTCTGCTGGTACTTGTAGTGCATCAGGAGGTTCATAACTCTCTACAGCAGGGTTACTAGTACTTTGCATTGCTTCAGTATGAGGATTGCCAGTTTCTGGGGCTGTATCTGCTCTTGCAGTGACATCCTCCTGACCTTCCTCCATAGCTTCTGAGAAGATCTCATCACTGCCTTTATTATGATCTGCATGCGGACAATCCCGGAACGTATGACCAGATCCTAAACACAGATTACAGATTACCAAAAGGATTACCGTCCTTTGAATGTCCAAACTGTCCGCAAAATGAGCACTTAATACAGGAGCAGTTGATGGTGAGGTGCCTGCCCCCACATCTGTGACAGAGCCGCGGCTGACCGGGGTAGTAGCATATCCCTCTCTGAGCCGAGGTAGAAGGAGTGCGGCAGATGTCTGGTCACACCATTGCTCTGATCTAGTTGTATCATCACGGTGTATCCGCCATTCCAGATGTCTTCCTCATCATAGATTTTTCCCGGATGACTCTTAAACAGACACTGTCTGCTCAGCCAATGCTCCAGATCTGCCAGCGCCACAAACTCAGACTGGAACAAGATGGTGGCCTTCACTACCTGAGGCTTGGACAGCTGGATCACCTGTAGATGCTCCCAGATTGACTGTTCTTTCGTGTCATTGTATATATTCCAGAATAAGTCCAGATCATACTGAAGCTTAAAGCTGATGTCATAAATCCTGCTGGAGGGGATATGGATCAGGGCGTACACCTCAGATACCTTAAATTTCATGATGTCCTTCAGAAGAACTTTCCCTATGTACAGTCTGGAGGGGAGGTTTTCTTCTGGACCCGTATACTTAATCCTGACAGCGTTCCTCCTCTAAGGTGGAGGGTTAGCCGGCCTTGTAACATTGGAGAACAGTCTCCTGAATTGTGGACGGTCAGCAGGAGTATCAGTCCCCCCCTCTAGCAAAGCCACTAGTACTTTGTATTGAGGTATCTGCAAAATTCCTGTTACCAGACAGATTAGGTGTAATTTATACATCCCACCACTAGATGGGGATATAGCTTAGGTCTTATATATATATGCCTAGGTCAGGCCTAGTGAGGGAGATGATTAAAAATGTAGCCAGAATGAGAGCAGATCTGAGGAATTCAGATTAGATTAGTGGGAGAAAATGTAGAGTGAAGACTCCATGACACAGATTAGTGAGTGGAGCCAACTTCGCTATGAGGTTGTACTAAGATGTGAGGCGCAGAAGAGCGTTTTCCTTCTGTGGCCGGACTATAGCCTTGCATCCCTGACCGGTAGGAGAAGAGTTTGCCTCCCTGGAAAAGAAACAAGCATTTCCTAGGAATTCATTGGTGATGAGAGCCATATTTGAGGGCCACAGACACCTTTGCATGGTGGAGGTTTTATAGCTTCTGGCAGCCACACCATACTTCTGAGAGACAGATGAGTTTTCCTGTCCAAATGTTCAGCTTGTAGGGAAAGAACAAGGAATAGGACCCAGCACATCAATAGGAACACGGTACACCGAACCCACAGCTCCAAGTCACACCTAAAAAGCCTGGAAACAGTGGATTTGCAGAATCAACTCTGTTAACATCAAGAGACTGCATTTTTGTACTGCTACCAACCAAAGTCTTCCACAGTAAAAGTTGTGAGTTGCATCTTACCACTGTCTACCTCATTATTACCACTATTGGTTGTACCACCATTAACAGTACCGGCGTCGCAACAAAAACCATCAAGTGACTCAGGCGCAAAAAGCACCCTAAGGACCCCTAACATCAAGGGCAACTCAACCACCATCTTGGCTGATGCTTCCTACCACAGAGCGTGCCCCGGAGGATTTCGTGTTGTCCACCTCAACACTGTGCTGCCAGTCCAGGGAGGCTTTCTGCTAACCGTGAGTAAACTGATGAACTGTGTGTTATATGATTTGGCCCCTCATCGGTCCACCGTGCACCTCATGTGTTGCCCCTGCGCTACTGGCTGGCTGCACAGTCATCCAGACATTCATACTTCATAAGCTTTTTCTTGGGATCAGCCTCTGTCTTTATCTCATCTCTTAACTTAGAAATGCGCCTTTCCAGTTTAAATAAACTTTTCTTTGTCACAGTTGTACTTAATCCAGAAGCACTACAAGTTTCAGTTGACTCACCAGCCACCATTTCCAGATGATCGCTTTCTCCATCTCCATGCTGCAGGCCACACTCCAAGCTCTGCCCCCTATGTACTAGACTATATCTACTATAATACTGCCCCAGTCTTCAAGACTATAACTACTACTATACTGCTCACAAATATAACAATAGGTCATTTTCTTATGACACATCCTCATTAAAGTTAGTGCAGAATGCATAGTTATGTCACTGTAAATGAGAAAACGTAGTCTGAATGACAGAATAACAATTTCACAATATACCACAAAACAAGACTTTGTATAACTTGCTAGTGGTCAATGTGAATTGTCAATGTCAATGTATAATTTTCTTTGGCTCTGAGAAGGAAATATGTACGGGGAAATTCCCAAGCCTTTGTGTATGGCAGGGCAACACCCTTTTCTCCTTGCCGTATTGAAAAAATAAACATACACGCCCATCAAATCCAAATATTCAAATTTATGGCAGGGTTGGGCGATGTGGAAGTAAGCTTTGTTGCTGCATTGATATATGGATGCTGGTTACCTTCTCATATGAGTATTACCTTTATACCATCACTGAGCAGTCACGTTCACAGCAAGCTGTAAAACATTTCTTAACCAGACTACAGCTTATACCTATTGGGCTGACATCTAGTGGTCAGTATGAAAATTGCAGTAAGAGATAATAATGTAAAGTTACTACAGCTTACACTTGACATTGCTTCTTTAACACAATGATTGCGTTTTACAGTATCACTACCACATGAACTAGTGCCTACAACTCCCCTTCTACTAGTAGTATCAGCAGTGCTGCAAGGGGCTATGAAGCTTTATGTACCCTGGAGGAAGGGGGTGACACTTCTGAACCCTAAAACACATACAAATTCTTAATTGTATGTTTAACCTTTATTCAGCTATAAAGCAAAGACACTGCAGCAGCAGCGCCCAGTGTGGCTGGTCCTTCCATAATCAGCATTAATATTCCACTCGGAAACCCATAGCAAATGAGATTTTAAATGTCTTGTCACCTCATTCAGGACTCTTCATCATTCTCTGCTCCATTTGAATACAGGGCCGGCCGCTGAGGCAGACAAAAAGGAGAATTAAGGAGAAAGAATGGAGTGTGAAAGGGGGAAAATGACACACAGAAGTAGAAGGTAAGTGGACTTAGATACATATGATCATTAGGTTCAGATGAAAGGACACTCTACCTAAAGGGCAAAAGATGGAAAGGTTTTAGCGCTGCACAGTCTGCAGTAAGGGGGTGGGGTGGGGGTGTCCCAATATATACAGAGCAGTTTTCTATTTAGTCTCTTATTTTAATAATAAAGGGGGTCATTTACTAATCTGAAATACACCTAATTTAGGTGTATTTCGGGAGCTGATGGCGGCGCAACGGTTAGTTGCGCTGCTATCTGCGACTTCTCCCCGCTCACACCGGGTCTAAAATTGTGGGCAGGGTAGGGGACAGGCCGGTAGACCCGTCTCATTCACCATTTTACATTCAGAAAAAGGTCTGAATGTAAGACAGCTAGGAAGCTGTCTTACATTTAGAACTGGCGCTGGATGCGCCGAAGTTATGGACAGATCCTCCTCCAGCCATGGGGCTTTATTAAGACTGATGTCTAAAACGCCAGTCTTAATAAATGTGCCCCAAAAACGCTAATAATGGAGTTTGCATTCCTACCTCCAAGACTGCATGTGGGCTGTTATGAGGATGCTTTTAGGACTCTGAAGCAGTGCCTCCCTTGTACTCCAACCAGTCACAGGGTGATAAATATGGGGACAGAAATGATGTTGAAGTGAAGGTGTTTGTCCTTGGGTACAAAAAAATCTGAGCTCCATAGTCCTGCAAAATGGTTGGCAATAGTTGCAATGTCCTGTGAGCAGTTACATTAGGAAAAACAACTCTTGAGCACAAACTGTTCCTCTAACAAGTGAGATATTATGAATAGAGTTGAGCGAACACCTGGATGTTCGGGTTCGAGAAGTTCGGCCGAACATCCCGGAAATGTTCGGGTTCGGGATCCGAACCCGATCCGAACTTCGTCCCGAACCCGAACCCCATTGAAGTCAATGGGGACCCGAACTTTTCGGCACTAAAAAGGCTGTAAAACAGCCCAGGAAAGAGCTAGAGGGCTGCAAAAGGCAGCAACATGTAGGTAAATCCCCTGCAAACAAATGTGGATAGGGAAATGAATTAAATTAAAAATTAAATAAATAAAAATTAACCAAAATCAATTGGAGAGAGGTTCCATAGCAGAGAATCTGGCTTCCCGTCACCCACCACTGGAACAGTCCATTCTCAGATATTTAGGCCCCGGCACCCAGGCAGAGGAGAGAGGTCCCGTAACAGAGAATCTGTCTTCATGTCAGCAGAGAATTAGTCTGCATGTCATAGCAGAGAATGAGGCTTCACGTCAGCCACCACTGCAACAGTCCATTGGCATATATTTAGGCCCAGCACACACACAGGCAGAGGAGAGAGGTCCCGTAACAGAGAATCTGTCTTCATGTCAGCAGAGAATTAGTCTGCATGTCATAGCAGAGAATGAGGCTTCACGTCAGCCACCACTGCAACAGTCCATTGGCATATATTTAGGCCCAGCACACACACAGGCAGAGGAGAGAGGTCCCGTAACAGAGGATCTGGCTTCATGTCAGCAGAGAATCAGTCTGCATGTCATAGCAGAGAATCAGGCTTCACGTCAGCCACCACTGCAACAGTCCATTGTCATAAATTTAGGCCCAGCACCCAGGCAGAGGAGAGAGGTCCCGTAACAGACAATCTGGCTTCATGTCAGCAGAGAATTAGTCTGCATGTCATAGCAGAGAATGAGGCTTCACGTCAGCCACCACTGCAACAGTCCATTGGCATATATTTAGGCCTAGCACACAGGCAGAGGAGAGAGGTCCCGTAACAGACAATCTGGCTTCATGTCAGCAGAGAATCAGTCTGCATGTCATAGCAGAGAATGAGGCTTCACGTCACCCACCACTGCAACAGTCCATTGGCATATATTTAGGCCTAGCACACAGGCAGAGCAGAGAGGTCCCGTAACAGACAATCTGGCTTCATGACAGCAGAGAATCAGTCTGCATGTCATAGCAGAGAATGAGGCTTCACGTCACCCACCACTGCAACAGTCCATTGGCATATATTTAGGCCTAGCACACAGGCAGAGCAGAGAGGTCCCGTAACAGACAATCTGGCTTCATGACAGCAGAGAATCAGTCTGCATGTCATAGCAGAGAATGAGGCTTCACGTCACCCACCACTGCAACAGTCCATTGGCATATATTTAGGCCTAGCACACAGGCAGAGCAGAGAGGTCCCGTAACAGACGATCTGGCTTCATGTCAGCAGAGAATCAGTCTGCATGTCATAGCAGAGAATGAGGCTTCACGTCAGCCACCACTGCAACAGTCCATTGGCATATATTTAGGCCCAGCACCCAGGCAGAGGAGGGAGGTCCCGTAACAGAGAATCTGTCTTCATGTCAGCAGAGAATTAGTCTGCATGTCATAGCAGAGAATGAGGCTTCACGTCAGCCACCACTGCAACAGTCCATTGGCATATATTTAGGCCCAGCACACACACAGGCAGAGGAGAGAGGTCCCGTAACAGACAATCTGGCTTCATGTCAGCAGAGAATTAGTCTGCATGTCATAGCAGAGAATGAGGCTTCACGTCACCCACCACTGCAACAGTCCATTGGCATATATTTAGGCCCAGCACCCAGGCAGAGGAGGGAGGTCCCGTAACAGAGAATCTGTCTTCATGTCAGCAGAGAATTAGTCTGCATGTCATAGCAGAGAATGAGGCTTCACGTCAGCCACCACTGCAACAGTCCATTGGCATATATTTAGGCCCAGCACACACACAGGCAGAGGAGAGAGGTCCCGTAACAGAGGATCTGGCTTCATGTCAGCAGAGAATCAGTCTGCATGTCATAGCAGAGAATCAGGCTTCACGTCAGCCACCACTGCAACAGTCCATTGGCATATATTTAGGCCTAGCACACAGGCAGAGGAGAGAGGTCCCGTAACAGACAATCTGGCTTCATGTCAGCAGAGAATCAGTCTGCATGTCATAGCAGAGAATGAGGCTTCACGTCAGCCACCACTGCAACAGTCCATTGTCATAAATTTAGGCCCAGCACCCAGGCAGAGGAGAGAGGTCCCGTAACAGACAATCTGGCTTCATGTCAGCAGAGAATTAGTCTGCATGTCATAGCAGAGAATCAGGCTTCATGTCAGCCACCACTGCAACAGTCCATTGGCATATATTTAGGCCTAGCACACAGGCAGAGGAGAGGTTCATTCAACTTTGGGTAGCATCGCAATATAATGGTAAAATGAAAATAAAAATAGGATTGAATGAGGAAGTGCCCTGGAGTCCAATAATATATGGTTATGGGGAGGTAGTTAATGTCTAATCTGGACAAGGGACGGACAGGTCCTGTGGGATCCATGCCTGGTTCATTTTTATGAACGTCAGCTTGTCCACATTGGCTGTAGACAGGCGGCTGCGTTTGTCTGTAATGACGCCCCCTGCCGTGCTGAATACACGTTCAGACAAAACGCTGGCTGCCGGGCAGGCCAGCACCTCCAAGGCATAAAAGGCTAGCTCTGGCCACGTGGACAATTTAGAGACCCAGAAGTTGAATGGGGCCGAACCATCAGTCAGTACGTGGAGGGGTGTGCACACGTACTGTTCCACCATGTTAGTGAAATGTTGCCTCCTGCTAACACGTTGCGTATCAGGTGGTGGTGCAGTTAGCTGTGGCGTGTTGACAAAAGTTTTCCACATCTCTGCCATGCTAACCCTGCCCTCAGAGGAGCTGGCCGTGACACAGCTGCCTTGGCGACCTCTTGCTCCTCCTCTGCCTTGGCCTTGGGCTTCCACTTGTTCCCCTGTGACATTTGGGAATGCTCTCAGTAGCGCGTCTACCAACGTGCTCTTGTACTCGCGCATCTTCCTATCACGCTCCAGTGCAGGAAGTAAGGTGGGCACATTGTCTTTGTAGCGTGGATCCAGCAGGGTGGCAACCCAGTAGTCCGCACAGGTTAAAATGTGGGCAACTCTGCTGTCGTTGCGCAGGCACTGCAGCATGTAGTCGCTCATGTGTGCCAGGCTGCCCAGGGGTAAGGACAAGCTGTCCTCTGTGGGAGGCGTATCGTCATCGTCCTGCCTTTCCCCCCAGCCACGCACCAGTGATGGACCCGAGCTGCGTTGGGTGCCACCCCGCTGTGACCATGCTTCATCCTCATCCTCCTCCACCTCCTCCTCATCCTCGTCCTCCTCGTCCTCCAGTAGTGGGCCCTGGCTGGCCACATTTGTACCTGGCCTCTGCTGTTGCCAAAAACCTCCCTCTGAGTCACTTCGAAGAGACTGGCCTGAAAGTGCTAAAAATGACCCCTCTTCCTCCTCCTCCTCCTCCTCCTCCTGGGCCACCTCCTCTTCCATCATCGCCCTAAGTGTTTTCTCAAGGAGACATAGAAGTGGTATTGTAACGCTGATAACGGTGTCATCGCCACTGGCCATGTTGGTGGAGTACTCGAAACAGCGCAACAGGGCACACAGGTCTCGCATGGAGGCCCAGTCATTGGTGGTGAAGTGGTGCTGTTCTGTAGTGCGACTGACCCGTGCGTGCTGCAGCTGAAACTCCACTATGGCCTGCTGCTGCTCGCACAGTCTGTCCAGCATGTGCAAGGTGGAGTTCCACCTGGTGGGCACGTCGCATATGAGGCGGTGAGCGGGAAGGCCGAAGTTACGCTGTAGCGCAGACAGGCGAGCAGCAGCAGGATGTGAACGCCGGAAGCGCGAACAGACGGCCCGCACTTTATGCAGCAGCTCTGACATGTCGGGGTAGTTGTGAATGAACTTCTGCACCACCAAATTCAGCACATGCGCCAAGCAAGGGATGTGCGTCAAATTGGCTAGTCCCAGAGCTGCAACGAGATTTCGCCCATTATCACACACCACCAGGCCGGGCTTGAGGCTCACCGGCAGCAACCACTCGTCGGTCTGTTGTTCTATACCCCGCCACAACTCCTGTGCGGTGTGGGGCCTGTCCCCCAAACATATGAGTTTCAGAATGGCCTGCTGACGTTTACCCCGGGCTGTGCTGAAGTTGGTGGTGAAGGTGTGTGGCTGACTGGATGAGCAGGTGGAAGAAGAGGAGGAGGAAGCCGAGAAGGAGGAGGTGGCAACAGGAGGCAAAGAATGTTGCCCTGCGATCCTTGGCGGCGGAAGGACGTGCGCCAAACAGCTCTCCGCCTGGGGCCCAGCTACCACTACATTTACCCAGTGTGCAGTTAGGGAGATATAGCGTCCCTGGCCGTGCTTACTGGTCCACGTATCTGTGGTTAGGTGGACCTTGCCACAGATGGCGTTGCGCAGTGCACACTTGATTTTATCGGATACTTGGTTGTGCAGGGAAGGCACGGCTCTCTTGGAGAAGTAGTGCCGGCTGGGAACAACATACTGTGGGACAGCAAGCGACATGAGCTGTTTGAAGCTGTCTGTGTCCACCAGCCTAAATGACAGCATTTCATAGGCCAGTAGTTTAGAAATGCTGGCATTCAGGGCCAGGGATCGAGGGTGGCTAGGTGGGAATTTACGCTTTCTATCAAATGTTTGTGAGATGGAGAGCTGAACGCTGGCGTGTGACATGGTTGAGACGCTTGGTGACGGAGGTGGTGGTGGTGGTGTTGGTGGTACATCCCCTGTTTGCTGGGCGGCAGGTGCCAACGTTCCTCCAGAGGCGGAGGAAGAGGCCGAGGCGGCAGCAGCAGAATAGGCCGAGGCGGCAGCAGCAGAAGAGGTAGCAGGGGGAGCCTGAGTGACTTCCTTGGTTTTAAGGTGTTTACTCCACTGCAGTTCATGCTTTGCATGCAGGTGCCTGGTCATGCAGGTTGTGCTCAGGTTCAGAACGTTAATGCCTCGCTTCAGGCTCTGATGGCACAGCGTGCAAACCACTCGGGTCTTGTCGTCAGCACATTGTTTGAAGAAGTGCCATGCCAGGGAACTCCTTGAAGCTGCCTTTGGGGTGCTCGGTCCCAGATGGCGGCGGTCAGTAGCAGGCGGAGTCTCTTGGCGGCGGGTGTTCTGCTTTTGCCCACTGCTCCCTCTTTTGCTACGCTGTTGGCTCGGTCTCACCACTGCCTCTTCCTCCGAACTGTGAAAGTCAGTGGCACGACCTTCATTCCATGTGGGGTCTAGGACCTCATCGTCCCCTGCATCGTCTTCCACCCAGTCTTGATCCCTGACCTCCTGTTCAGTCTGCACACTGCAGAAAGACGCAGCAGTTGGCACCTGTGTTTCGTCATCATCAGAGACATGCTGAGGTGGTATTCCCATGTCCTCATCATCAGGAAACATAAGTGGTTGTGCGTCAGTGCATTCTATGTCTTTCACCGCTGGGGAAGGGCTAGGTGGATGCCCTTGGGAAACCCTGCCAGCGGAGTCTTCAAACAGCATAAGAGACTGCTGCATAACTTGAGGCTGAGACAGTTTCCCTGGTATGCATGGGGGTGATGTGACAGACTGATGGGGTTGGTTTTCAGGCGCCATCTGTGCGCTTTCTGCAGAAGACTGGGTGGGAGATAATGTGAACGTGCTGGATCCACTGTCGGCCACCCAATTGACTAATGCCTGTACCTGCTCAGGCCTTACCATCCTTAGAACGGCATTGGGCCCCACCATATATCGCTGTAAATTCTGGCGGCTACTGGGACCTGAGGTAGTTGGTACACTAGGACGTGTGGATGTGGCAGAACGGCCACGTCCTCTCCCAGCACCAGAGGGTCCACTAACACCACCACGACCATGTCCACGTCCGCGTCCCTTACTAGATGTTTTTCTCATTGTTATGGTTCACCACAACAACAAATATATTATTTGGCCCAATGTATTGTATTCAAATTCAGCGGGATATAAATTTGAGGCCTAGTATTTAGGCGCTGGGTGACCGGTATGGATTTAGTGACAGAATTAGACTTGGAAATGCACAGAAGCGTGTGTGTGAAGTTATTCTGAATGACCCTATGTGCACCTTCAATATGATCTACCCTTTTAGGGATAGATTTCAAATAGCTCTGATATAGCAGAAACGACTAAATTATGAAATTGCTAAATTGGGAATTGTATTTCAACCCAGAACAAAAAATGTGCTTTGACGGACACTAAATAACTTTCCCAGCCACAACAGGACAGCGGTAACGAGAGATTTAGCGGGATATAAATTTGAGGCCTAGTATTTAGGCGCTGGGTGACAGGTATGGGTTTAGTGACAGAATTAGATTTGGAAATGCACAGTAGCGGGTGTGTGAAGTTATTCTGAATGACCCTATGTGCACCTTGAATATTATATACCCTTTTAGGGATAGATTTCAAATAGCTCTGATATAGCAGAAACCACTAAATTATGAAATTGCTAAATTGGGAATTGTATTTCAACCCAGAACAAGAAATGTGCTTGAACGGACACTAAATAACTCGCCCAGCTACAGCACTAAGGACAGATTTAGCGGGATATAAATTTGAGGCCTAGTATTTAGGCGCTGGGTGACAGGTATGGGTTTAGTGCCAGAATTAGACTTGGAAATACACAGTAGCGGGTGTGTGTGAAGTTATTCTGAATGACCCAATGTGCACCTTGAATATTATATACCCTTTTAGGGATAGATTTCAAATAGCTCTGATATAGCAGAAACCACTAAATTATGAAATTGCTAAATTGGGAATTGTATTTCAACCCAGAACAAGAAATGTGCTTGAACGGACACTAAATAACTCGCCCAGCTACAGCACTAAGGACAGATTTAGCGGGATATAAATTTGAGGCCTAGTATTTAGGCGCTGGGTGACAGGTATGGGTTTAGTGCCAGAATTAGACTTGGAAATACACAGTAGCGGGTGTGTGTGAAGTTATTCTGAATGACCCAATGTGCACCTTGAATATTATATACCCTTTTAGGGATAGATTTCAAATAGCTCTGATATAGCAGAAACCACTAAATTATGAAATTGCTAAATTGGGAATTGTATTTCAACCCAGAACAAGAAATGTGCTTGAACGGACACTAAATAACTCGCCCAGCTACAGCACTAAGGACAGATTTAGCGGGATATAAATTTGAGGCCTAGTATTTAGGCGCTGGGTGACAGGTATGGGTTTAGTGCCAGAATTAGACTTGGAAATACACAGTAGCGGGTGTGTGTGAAGTTATTCTGAATGACCCAATGTGCACCTTGAATATTATATACCCTTTTAGGGATAGATTTCAAATAGCTCTGATATAGCAGAAACCACTAAATTATGAAATTGCTAAATTGGGAATTGTATTTCAACCCAGAACAAGAAATGTGCTTGAACGGACACTAAATAACTCGCCCAGCTACAGCACTAGGGACAGATTTAGCTGGATATAAATTTGAGGCCTAGTATTTAGGCGCTGCGTGACAGGTATGGGTTTAGTGACAGAATTAGACTTGGAAATACACAGTAGCGGGTGTGTGTGAAGTTATTCTGAATGACCCAATGTGCACCTTGAATATTATATACCCTTTTAGGGATAGATTTCAAATAGCTCTGATATAGCAGAAACCACTAAATTATGAAATTGCTAAATTGGGAATTGTATTTCAACCCAGAACAAGAAATGTGCTTGAACGGACACTAAATAACTCGCCCAGCTACAGCACTAGGGACAGATTTAGCTGGATATAAATTTGAGGCCTAGTATTTAGGCGCTGGGTGACCGGTATGGATTTAGTGACAGAATTAGACTGGGATATGGCCAAAAAATAAACAGACTATTGCTGGTTAAATGCACTTGGTGTGACAGCTTCACCCTGATGTAGGCTTTAGCCAAAAAACAACCACACCATTGAGGGTTAAATGCACTTGGTGACAGGCGCAGCTTGCCCCTGATTTAGTATATGGCCAAAAAATGAACAGACTATTGCTGGTTAAATGCACTTGGTGTGACAGCTTCACCCTGATGTAGGCTTTAGCCAAAAAACAACCACACCATTGAGGGTTAAATGCACTTGGTGACAGGCGCAGCTTGCCCCTGATTTTGTATATGGCCAAAAAATGAACAGACTATTGCTGGTTAAATGCACTTGGTGTGACAGCTTCACCCTGATGTAGGCTTTAGCCAAAAAACAACCACACCATTGAGGGTTAAATGCACTTGGTCGCAGCTTGTGCTGGCGCACCACAAGACACAAAATGGCCGCCGATCACCCCAGAAAAATGTGACTGACAAACGGTCTGTGCAGCCTAAAAACAGTGAGCAATTGAGGATCAGCAGCTCAATGATCCACAGCTGCAGATCGATCAGTTAATCAAGTCCTTTGGAGGAGTTAATCTGCCTAATCTCGCCCTACTGTCGCAGCCGCAACCTCTCCCTACGCTAATCAGAGCAGAGTGACGGGCGGCGCTATGTGACTCCAGCTTAAATAGAGGCTGGGTCACATGGTGCTCTGGCCAATCACAGCCATGCCAATAGTAGGCATGGCTGTGATGGCCTCTTGGGGCAAGTAGTATGACGCTTGTTGATTGGCTGCTTTGCAGCCTTTCAAAAAGCGCCAAGAAAGCGTCACAAAAGCGCGAAGAAAGCGACGAACACCGAACCCGAACCCGGACTTTTACGAAAATGTCCGGGTTCGGGTCCGTGTCACGGACACCCCAAAATTCGGTACGAACCCGAACTATACAGTTCGAGTTCGCTCATCCCTAATTATGAAGACTAAAAATATTTCCCCATGCATGAAATGACCACATGCTGTATGGCAATGACCATGGATAACCATATGCGTTTATAGTATTATCTTGAATGACCCCCATCTCTTGTGATCATTTTCAAGATTTTTCAGTCAACCTGTGTAGCATACATTGGCAACAAATTCAGCTTTTGTCTCCAATACTAGAGAACAGAGTAAGTTTACATCAATCTGATTAGGATCGTGCTGGGAGTTCATGCTGGGAGAGGGGAAGACATAGCTGCGCCATTCATAATCTGTAGTCAAAACTGGTCAAATGGCTTCTGCATAGCTCACTCACTATGACACATTTTGCATGCTTGCCTTGTCTGCCACTATAGTTGATTCTCCATTAAATGTGCACATGTATGGTCATCTTAAACATATGTACTAACAAATGTATTCTCTTTAGGCCTCCCTGGAGAATATGGTTAACAGACTGCATTAGGATGTATTAATCTATGCTGACAAATGCACGTGTTTGGGCGACAGCAAGTAAATGTATGAACCGTAAAACTGTCTGCTATGAAACAGAAAATTACCTTGGAGCTTTGTTATTTTTGACACAAGCTAGGGCCACAGGAAATGTAGCAAGCTTGCACACAATATGACTGCAAGCTTTTCCATGCTGATTTATCCTACCCATAGCATGAAATGAAAATAGCGAGAATTATGTCTGAGGAGATGAAGAAAGACAGGCGGGAACTTTTCTGTCAAGAAAAAAATTTGATATTGTTCCCAGTCTGCACAATATTCACTTATGGTGCATAATGAAGAAAGATTGATCATCTTAATTCATGGGAGAAATCCTTGTTTTATAGTAAACATGCCCATGGATGTAGAAGAGAGCAGTGACTGTTAAGGAGACTCGTCAAAAACTATATTACTGGCCTTCAGGGTCCTCTATAGCAGATGGTTCTGAGCGCCCATGCTCCATCATCAATATGGTCTATCCCATATGAAATATATTCTGCTGGTAAGTGGTTGGCCAGAAAGTCAGCTCCAAATGTGGTTGTCTTCTGATGAACCTTTAGTGGCTATTGTGTCACAGTCTGGGCCTACTGGAGCTAGTGGTGGCTGGTGGTGCATGTACACCAGGTACTGGGTGAAAGAAGCAGTAACAAGCCATTTTACCTTGGCCAGGATATTTACATGCAAGGCTAGGACAGTAAACTCTATATCTAGAAGTGAATTAAAACCTAACAATGACTGGTTCAGTGGGCCAGTCTGAACCTACTCGTCTTACTTGTATTTGCAGCTTGCCATAGAAACATTGCATGCAGTGGAAGAATGAGCTGAAATCAATGACTTGAGGGACAAAAATATTGTAGGGTCACAGAGAAAGTTTAAAGGGGTTTGCTCATTTGAGTCATTATGATGGAATAGCAGAGAACGAAGAGTGGTCATGCTTGTGCGGTGAACACTCCTTCACTTCAGAAGAGTCCGTTCTAAAGATAGGAGCAGGCCCAAGAGGTCTGAAATTGATGGCATATACTAGCAATATGCCATCAACGTCTGAGATGGGTATACCCCAATAAGGGGTTGTACAGTGGGTAAGTATTGATGAAATCCTCAGATTAGGTCATCAATATTAGATTGTCATGGGACTGACTTCCAGTACCCCCATTGATTAGCTGTTTGGAGAGGAGCACTGCTTCCTCATCGAGGGATGAAATTACACCATACCACCTTTTCAAGCAAGTCAACGCACAGGTAATCTTGAAGAGGAAGCAGCTCTCACTCAAGCATCATCTCTTCTTCAAACAGCTGATTAGCGGGAAGTGCCGAGAGTCTGAATCCCGCCAATATTGATGACCTATACTGAGGATAAGTCATCAATACTTACCCACTGCACAACCCTATTAATCACTTAACACATAATGTCATACATGTGCATTATGTGCCGGGAATTGTATGAAGTGGGCTATATAGTACAGCAGGCACCAGGCCACAATGACGGGGAACAGGGATCATGCTGAACCCAGTCATTTAAACCCTCAGATGCCATGTTTGAAAGCTATTGTGGCATCTGCCTGCCTTCCGATCAAAGCTTCTGCAGTAAGGTCGCAAGGTTCCAATCTGGGCTCTGCTAGGGGTTCCCAGGCCTGCATTGTAAGCTTCTTGCTATGCTGTGCATGAAGCACAGCTCAGCAGGGAGCGTATCAGAATGACATTGACCCTAGTAGATCTCTTTCAGAGTGAATGGGACAAAGCATCAAAAGATACTAGGTTCTAATCCCCTAAGGGGGCTAAAAGTTATTGGTAAAATAATACAAATATTAAAAGTTTAAATCACCCCCCTTTCCTAATTTGACATATAAAAATAATAATAAACAATAGAAAAATAAATGTATCAGGCATCGCCACATTTAAAAATGTATAAACTAAAATGAAACAAAATAAAAATTACACAAATTTGGTATCAGACTCACAGTAATTGTATTGAGCTGCAGAATGAGGATGTCATGTCATTTGTAGCCCACAGTTAGCTCCGTAATGTCAAAAGCCAGAAAACCTTTGTAGAATTGGGTGTTTTTTTCAATTTTACCCCACAAATAATTTCCCCCCGTTTTCTTTATACAAGATTGTGACGGACTGAACCGTCACTGTGTCTGCTTGAGATGCCTGAGGGCTAGCCTCCTTCCTATGGACTATGGACCCAGAACTATGGAGACCCCTTCCCCACCCCCACCCTGGCTCATTATTCTACAAAGGGAAAAGTGTGTAGCTTCTGCCTGTGAGTGATTATGTTATCCCATTGTGTTGGTTGATTGTATCATAGGTGTGTATTTTCTGCCTGTGAGTGATTGCGTCATCCCATTGTGTTGATTATTGTATCATATGTGTGTTTTTCACCTGTAACTGCATGTGATTGGTTTATGTAGAAACTGTCTCAGTCTTCCACAAGGTCCCCATTGGGAGTGTCCCTTGCTGGAAGACCTGCATAAAAGGCTGGCATGTAGCCTCATTAAGGTGTCCTGTATTACCCTTCATGAAGTCTGGGCTCATGTTTGGGAGATTGGAGAACTACACTCTGGGGATTGCTATAATCATTATACTCTCCAGAGTATAATCCCTAGCTCTTGTAAGAGCTGTTCCTGTTCCTGCATCTCTCTCTGAAGGAAGAGAGGTGCACCCACTGGAACCTGGAAGCCTTGTCGTAGATCCAGGGTGGGTAGAAGATGACGAGATCCCAACCAAGCTACGTGGGGTTTGTGGGGTCGGCAGTGCTTACAGTTTTAAGTGGAGTGCTTGGAGCCCTCGGGAAGCACTAGGAGCATCCATCAAAGGAGGTACCCAGTCGGGTGCTAGGAGATCCATTACAAAGACATTGTAAATTAAATGGTGCCATTAAAAATGCATCTTGTCCTGAAGAAAATAAGCCCTCATATGGCTATGTGAACGGAAAAATAAAAAAGTTATGGTTATTGGAATGTCGGAGAAAAATAAAAAAAAATTAAAATAGGTTCAGTCCTTAAGAGCCATAACTTTGTTTTTTTTTTTTTTTGGTTCACATAGCCAGTAGAGGGCTCCTTTGTGAGATATGTATTTTTTTATGGAACCATTTAATTTACCATAGCTTGTATTGAAAAATAGGAAAAATACTTTGTGGGATGAAATTGAAAATCATGGTTTTTGGGGTTTTGTTTTTTACAGTTTTCACCATAAAATTCTGCAGGTGAGTCCAATTAGAGATACCAAATTTATATAGTTTATAGCAACTTTTTGATCACTTTTTATTACATTTTTTTTCTTGAGGGCGAGTTGATCAAAGAACGCCAAATTGGCCATTTATTTTGTTAGTGTTCACAGCTCATGAATGATAAATATTCCAATAGTTCAGACATTTTCAGCCATGTCAATACCAATGAAGCTTTTTTTTTATTATTTATAAGTCAAATTTGGAAAGTGATGATTTGAAGTTTTAATATATATTTTTTTCTTGCTGTAATTTTTTGTCCTCTTAAGGGACTTTAACATGCAATCCTCTGATAGTATAGTACTGCAGTCAATGGGATTGTGACAGGCTTACTATTAAACTCTGCCAAAGGAAGGGCTTAACAGGCAGCTTGCTTGGGCAGGCCTGTGAGCTTTCACAATGCCCCAGTTTGCCATAGCAAAAAGTGCATTTTTGCCACAGGAGCTCCGAAGAGGGGGCACCTCACTTTGTCTTCCGATCAGATGCTGGGGCCGCTATTGACAGCAGCTTCTGAGAGGATAGGTCATCAGTAAAAAACTTATAAAACTACTTTAAAGTCAATCAATATGTGAGCAGTACTTGGAGACCACGGACAGCACACATACACTATTTACTGCCGTATGAAAAAGGCATAATTCTTCTTTTTGCCAGATTACCAACTCACTTTTGCTATATCTGTGTATAAAGGGTAATGAGATTGATCATGTTTTTCACGCCATATAAATGATCCGTTTTTCTTTCCTTTAATTCCACTTGGTAACTTCTCTCCCTTCTATGAACTGAGACAATGTGGACAGCACAATCCATCTGCACCATGTATCATTTCTGCAGAATTAATCCTGCTGGTGCCAGAGCTGTCTGCTCCTGTATAAAGATGCCATTAATAATGTGAAACACAGAAGGATTAGCGCCGTCACGGGAAATCTATGGACTGAGAATGTTGACTTTCAAAGGATAGATGCGAGTAAGGTTGCAACAATGTGTGAGAATTTTATCACACTACAGACTGCACAGGAAACTCTGGTGTCATCAGTAAAGACTCATGCCTCATTCACACGTCAGTGTTCGGTCAGTGATTTCCATCAGTGATTTTGAGCCAAAACCAGGTGCGGCTCTAAACACAGAACAGGTGCAGATCTTTCCCTTATACCTTATGTCTGTGGAGGCTCCAGTCCTGGTTTTGGCTCACAGTCACTGATGGAAATCACTGACCAAAACACTGACATGTGAATGAAGCTTACGTATGCTAGCATAAGATGCTCCAAATTTATTAAAGGGCATCTGTCAACAGATTTGCAGTATAAATGTGATCACGCTTGGGCCTGTCAATCAACGTGCAGAGGGCACGGCATTTGCAGAGAGAACCGAGCCTCTAGGTGTATCGGTAACACCCTCGTTGTTCATAGAAGCTCATTTGCATATATTAAAACATCATTTTTCTCAGCAATTGTGGCACATACGAACATGGGACCAACACAGATGCCTTCAGCTGCCAAGCACACATTCAACAGGTCCGCCAGTTTCATTGGTACAAAACTGCTGACAGATTAACATTTAAACTGCTGACAGATGCCTAACAATCACATTAAAATTGGAAAAACCGACCCAAAAATTTCACTTTTTTATTGTGGATTTTTAATGTGTGTCTGGCACGCAACTCAGGAGACACTATTGCATTTTTAACCCCTTAATACATTTTAGCCTTAAGGACCAATAATATTTTCCCCCTTTGTGTTCTAGCAGTCATAACTTTTATTTTTTTTTGTTCTAAATTTGTTTTTATTTTGCAGTTGTAGTTATAGTTGTAGTTTTTTTAGGAACCATTTTGGGGTACATATAGTGTATTAAATAACTTATTTTATTTTATTCTTAGGGAGTAAGGTAACAAACAGCAATTTTTACATTATTTAGTGGAGTATATTTAAGGCGCTCACTTTGTGGGATAACTTACATTATTTTATTATGTGGGTCAGTACAATGATGATAATACCATGTTTCTATATATTTTTTTTACTATTTTTCCTTTTCTCCTGCAGCCTTTCAGCTCTGCAACTGCTCCCTCGTTCTCCTCCTGCTTTAGTTGCTCAAATCTATGGTTCGGGACCAGCTAGAGATATATTTCAAACAATTCCAGAATTACAGCAATATCTTCAGTACATGGAGAGATATTATTGTTAGAAATCGGGATGCAGTGAATACAGCTGAAACTACTGTAAAAGCATGTTTTACCTGCGATTATTCCCGACTTGATTTCCAACAGTGATATCTCCTGTCATTTTGGTCTTGTATGGAATGCCTGGAAAGCCAGCTTTTAAACAAGTCCAGTTCCATGCCTCCAGCTGCTACCAGAACAGTTAAGTGGTTAATAGACAGGACACCACCCTTTTTCTCACCATGTTTAAAACTTGTTGAGAAAAAAGTTGCAAATTATTCAGCAAATATGGCACGCACCATAATCTGCTGCTGTTTCTCGCCACTATTGAGATGTAAAAGCATTGATAAATGTGCCCTAATATGTCCGTAAAGCGGTCCTCTTCAAATAAAGAACAATCATTGTAAGAGCAAGAGTTCTGAAATAACTTACTTTTTTTCAAGATCTCTGCTTCTGACAGTGAATAAGAACATTAATTATTTACGTTCAGAGTATAGAAACCTGCCTGGACATACAGCAATAATGGATCAGTCATATTTTACTGTAAAATAAATTGCTTGTGTTTTATGATATTGTTTTATCATTTTACCTTTCATATTTTTTAACCACAATTTACTGGAACCAAAAAAGAAGAATATGGACAGACAGTCCAGGGATTCTTCAACTGAACTTTTTCTATCTGCCATATCATAGGGATTCCCTGTGAAACAATTAAAAGGGGGGGGGGGGTGTCCCCTTTGCTCTCTTTAAATGTCGCAATTAGCTTTGATCATGGCACTCAAAAAGATCAGCAGGATGAGTCAACTGTGTGCTGTGCCACGTCTTGGTCTGTACAGATCGCTTTACTGCAGTTATTTGCATATCTGTACACAGGGCCGGCCTTAGGTGTTCAGGCGCCCTGTGCGAGCTAACCTTGTGGCGCGCCCCCCCCCCCCCCCCCAAAAAAAAAAAAAAAAAAAAAATGCTTGTTGCTGGCATCATGGCATAGGCTGGCTGACTATCCAACCAAGTAGTTACCAGCCCTTACACCCCAAAGGCCGGTGTAATGTTATACTTCCCTAGTTCGTGAGATTTCCCTACCCTCGTCACTTCCGGTCGCACCGGACATGACGTGAGGAGGTGTGCAGCATCGCGCAGGCGCACAACGACAGGTTAGGGAAATTTCACAGCAGCGCATGCGCCAGGAGCCTCGCCGGCGGTTAGGGTAGGGAAAAACTATGGGCCAATTCGCAGTGATCGGATGGATGTTTTCAGCTGAACACCGGCCGACACTGCGCATGCACCGGGAGCCTCACCAGCGGTTAGGGAAGGGAAAAATGTACGTACGGGCCAGTGCTTTTTCCCTACCCTAACCGCTGGTGAGGCCCCCAGCGCATGTCGGCCGGTGTCCAGCTGAGAAAATTAGTTTCCAATGTAGTATTAATAACTAAACAATTAAATAATAAACATATTGCATTGTCTACTTACCACCAGGACAATAAGATGATCTGGACTCTGGCTGCAGTCTGGCTCTGGAGACTCCATTGTCACTCTCATTATTCCCCCCCCCCAATCACTCTCATTATTTCCCCCCCCCCCCGCCATCACTCTCATTATTCCCCCCCCAATCACTCTCATTATTTCCCCCCCCCGCCATCACTCTCATTATTTCTCCCCCCCCCATCACTCTCATTATTTCTCCCCCCCCATCACTCTCATTATTTCTCCCCCCCCCGCCATCACTCTCATTATTCCCCCCCATCACTCTCATTATTCTCCCCCCCATCACTCTCATTATTTCTCCCCCCCCATCACTCTCATTATTTCTCCCCCCCCATCACTCTCATTATTTCTCCCCCCCCCCATCACTCTCATTATTTCTCCCCCCCCCCCCATCACTCTCATTATTTCTCCCCCCCCCCCCATCACTCTCATTATTTCTCCCCCCCCCCATCACTCTCATTATTTCTCCCCCCCCCATCACTCTCATTATTTCTCCCCCCCCCCCATCACTCTCATTATTTCTCCCCCCCCCATCACTCTCATTATTTCTCCCCCCCCCATCACTCTCATTATTTCTCCCCCCCCCCATCACTCTCATTATTTCTCCCCCCCCATCACTCTCATTATTTCTCCCCCCCCCCCATCACTCTCATTATTTCTCCCCCCCCCCATCACTCTCATTATTTCTCCCCCCCCCCATCACTCTCATTATGTCTCCCCCCCCCCATCACTCTCATTATTTTCTCCCCCCCCCATCACTCTCATTATTTTTCTCCCCCCCCATCACTCTCATTATTTCTCCCCCCCCCATCACTCTCATTATTTCTCCCCCCCCCCATCACTCTCATTATTTCTCCCCCCCCCCCATCACTCTCATTATTTCTCCCCCCCCCATCACTCTCATTATTTCTCCCCCCCCCATCACTCTCATTATTTCTCCCCCCCCCATCACTCTCATTATTTCTCCCCCCCCCCATCACTCTCATTATTTCTCCCCCCCCCCATCACTCTCATTATTTCTCCCCCCCCCCCATCCTCTCATTCTCCCCCCCCCCCCCATCACTCTCATTATTTCTCCCCCCCCCCCCCCATCACTCTCATTATTTCTCCCCCCCCCCATCACTCTCATTATTTCTCCCCGACACTCTCATTATTTCCTCCCCCCCCCCCCCCCATCACTCTCATTATTTCCTCCCCCCTCCCACTCTCTTTTCCACCTCTAGTGTAGCGTGGCCGAGCTCTGTTTGATCCGCGGTACAGGAGCATTTGTTTCCTGTACCCGGCCGGACTGACAGGAAGTGCACACTAAGTGAGCACTTCCTGTCAGTCCGGCCGGGTACAGGAAACAAAAGCTCCTGTACCGCGGATCGAACAGAGCTCGGCCACGCTACACTAACAGCACACAGCAGGCGCAGGCAGAGCCTCAGCCACTCAGGCGGCGCAGAATGAGGGGCGCCGCCCGCCGCCCGAAGTTTTTTTTTTTTAAAACCGCAACGTGCGCCCCCTGCTGAATACAGGGGAGGGGGAGGGGGCGGGGGCCCGCCCGCCCCGTGGGAAAACATAAGTGCCGCCTCGCCTGCCCATATTACATTGCGGGCTGTCGGCCGCCCGGCGCCCCTGTTGCTATGGCGCCCTGTGCGGCCGCACAGCCCGCACACCCCAAAGGCCGGCCCTGTCTGTACACAGAGATATATGATAACAGGCAGGATTAGAATGACAGATAAGACAGGATCCTCCATTCACAATAGGTGATTGTGAAATCTTATTTATTCTTTACTTGTTCAATGTCATTTGCACAGGTCACAGAGCGGAGCATGTCTAGAAAACCCTCTCATAGAAGTCAATGAGGTCCCCTCCTGACCATTGAGTCCATGGCCCATGGGGCTGCTGTAAAGCAATTTTCTTAATGCTTTCTAAATACTGTTAAGAAAACCTCAGGCAAGATGGCCGCCCCAAGAATCAAGTTCAGGAATTAGAATAAAAAAATCTAATCAGAAAAAAAAAAAATGATAAGAAGGATATATGATACTAACTGGTTTTAACTGGCAAAATAGTTTTTAAGGCACTTTAGGGGACATTTATGAAATAATCTTAAACTGTCTTTGTTGCTCATAGCAACCAGTCACAGTGCAGCTTTCATTTCTTATAGTGCTCTTGAAAATGAGAGCTGTACTGTGATTGGTTGCTATAGGACAGTTAGTGTTACCCACCTGCTGCCAGCGCTGTAAATGTATAGAGTGAGTCTTACCATCACAAGCAATTCTAAGAATAAAGCTGCTGAGATGATCACCTGGTGAGTTCTTTGCAGACCTATATATGGTTTCAAATGGTTGTCCGTGTTTGTAATACATGGACAGACCAGTTCCTCAAGTGCAGCAGCCAGATCTAGTCAGTGGTGGCTCACCATTCTCGCTGTTCTCTGTTTTTATCCTGAACGCTGTGAAGGTGTGAGTTTTTCCAGTCAATAGACAGAATCGGATTTGCCTGTTGTTGTTTTTTCATTCTGCTGCAGAAGATAAATTACTGAGCATCTTCACAACCCAATAATTCTAAAGCACTGCTGAGTATGCATGGAAAGAAGACAGGGACCCCGCCACCACCGGGCGAGCCAGGGCATGAACAAGTAATCTGTCAATGTCCTATTTCAAGCTTATCCCTTGCTGAACTGAGAGCAATGAAAGTCAAGCAAAGTCTCTCTCTCTCTATATATATATTTATATCTGTCCATCTGTCTATCTATCTTGTATCTATCTAATCTATATACCGTGCCTTGAAAAAGTATTCACACCACTTGAACTTTTTAAAGTTTTTTCACGTTACGCCCACAAACTTAAATGTGTTTTACTGGGATTTTATATGATAGACCAACAAAAAGCAGCAAGTATGTGTAAAGTGAAAAGAAAACAATACATGATTTTCCAAATTTTTAATAAATAAAAATCTGAAAAGTGTAGCATGCATTTGTATTCAGCCCCCTGTACTCTGATAAAATCCAGCGTCACCAATTGCCTTCAGAAGTCCACTTGTGTAATTTATTTTTAGTATACGGGCGTATGCACACTAACGTATTTTTGGTTTGCATCCAATCTGATTTGGTTTTGCGGGTCGGAGCCAATAGTTCCCTGGCTTTATGTCACTGACAGAATTAACAGACAGATTAACTATTCTATTTCTGTGTCACGGATGCAAAGGAAGTGTTTTACGTCCCCAAAAATTTGCTTATGTGACCAACAGAATTAACAGACAGAATAACTATTGTGTTTCTGTGCCATGGGTGCAAAAGATTTGTATTTCACCCCAAAAATAGTGCTGTATTTCTGTGTCACGGATGCAAAGTAGGTATATTGCACCCCAACCATTAGCTATAGGTCACCCACAGACTTTACAGACAGATGAAAAACCTAACACTGTCCTTTACTGAAGATGCATCCTGTCCCTACACTAGTAAGAGCAGAATGGCGGCGCACCATGTGATACGGCATTTATACAGACCGGGTCACGTGCTGAGACAGCCAATACTAGGTATGACTCTGATTATTTCCAAGTGCACACAGCTTAAAAGTTTGTTGATTGGCTGCGCTGCAGCCTTTCAACAAGCTTTATTTAGCATCCGAACACTGAACCTGAACACGGACTTCCGCGGCAAGGTCCGTGTTTTGGTGCCAAGACCCCTTGATATTCGGTATCAACCCGAACGTTCCAGTTCGGGTTCGATCATCCTTAGTGGTGAGATCACTTTATGTTTTACACAGAAATGATTGTTCCTGATTCTGAGTCTCTATATCTGATGCATGCAATGAATATGGAGTCTTTAGAACCTTTCACTTTTTTCACATCCTACAGCGGGTTCACACCAGCGTTATGAATTCCGTTACTGCTTTCCGTTATTGCATGGTTTCGTAAGACAGAATTTAAAATGGAAACCTTTAGAGGCATTCCGTTTTAATCCATCATAATAGAGGTCTATGGGCAAGCATAACGGATCTGTCTGGTTTCCGTTATGCAGTACGGAAAAGAAAGTCCTGTCGCTAGGACTTTCTTTTCCAACCTGCATAACGGAAACCAGACATGTGGCTTCTGGCTTTTAGCACTCTCAGATGCCATGGTCACATGTGACCACCAGCATCTGAGGGTTTAAATGTCCCTGGTTGGCATTACCGCTGATTGTGGACATTAGCCGTGGGTGTCTGCTGTATGAAACAGCCATCTTTAAAGACCCGACATCCGCCGTACATGTAAGGCGGATGTTAGGAGGGGTTAATGGAATGACATTTAGGTTGGTAAGGGGTCATGCTATTCCCTCCCTTGCAGTACAGAACTTTTCCCTAGCCTATGGCAGACCCTACTACTGGGATCATTACTGGGGAATAAATAGATGCCTTAGATCCTCAGTCAGGGTCAGTGCCTGGAAGTTGCCAGTTGTCTGCTGTGTAAAGTCTGATCTACAAAGTTAAAGAGAAAATAGGTGAGAAAGTCTCCTTATAGTTAGTGCCCAGATAGTCAGGTGTTTATTTGATGTTTTGTGTTATACTTCGTGTGCTGTGGCTTCAACCAAGTGACGGTTAACAATGTCCTGTATTGTGCGGTATGCCTGTCATGTTTATGAGGAAAAATAAGCATTGTTTGGACTTTTAACCCCTGTTTGATAGTCATTGCTGACCTCACCAAAAGAACACAAACCTGCAACACTATAAAAGGTCTCACAGCTAACAATGCATGTCTGCCTGTAGAGCTGAGAGACGGTATTATGTGGAGGTACAGATTTGGAGTAGGGTACAAAACATTTTTGGCTGTACTGCAAGTTACCAAGAGAACAGAGGCCTCCATACATTTTTAATGGACTCTTCTTAGAGCTGGCTACCCCACCAAACTAAGTAAATGGGAGAGAAGGGTCTTGGTAAAAGAGGTTACCAAGAACCCAATGGTCACTCTGGTTGAGCTCTAAAGATCCTCTGTGCAAATAAGAGAAACTTCCAGAAGGTCAACCATAACTGCAGCATTCCACCAATCTGGGTTTTATGGCAGAGTGGCCAGAAAGAAGTGTCTCGTCAATAAAAGACCCATAAAAGCCCAACTGGAGTTTTTAAACAAGGACTTAAAGGACTCTCCATCTGTGAGAAATGACATTCTCTGGTCTGCTGAAACGAAGAGTTCAATTTTTGGCCTCAGGTCTAAGTATTAACTAGGCACTTCTAATCACCTGCTCAATACCATCCCTACAGTGAAGCATGGTGGAGGCAGCATCATGTTGTTGGTTTTTCAGGGGCTGGGACAGGGAGTCTGGTCAGGGTTGAGGGAAAGTTGAATGGAGCAACATATAAAGATATTCTTAATGAAAACCGAATCCACAGTGCTCTGGTCCTCAAACTGGGCCAAAGGTTTACCTTTAAACAAGACAATGACCCTAAGCACACAGCCAAGATAACGCAGGAGTGGCTTAGAGACAACTCTGTGAATGACCTTGAGTGGCCCAGCCAAAGCCTTAACTTGAACCTAATCGAACATCTCTGGAAAGGCTTAAAAATGGCTGTCCATACAACCTGAAAGACTTTGACAGGATCTGCATAGAAAAATGGCAGAAAATCCCCAAATCCAGTGCAAACCTTGTGGCATCATCCTCTAGAAAACTGGAGGCTGTACTAATCACTGCCAAAGTCACTTCAACTAAGTACTGATTAAAGAGTTAAAAAATGTATGCCAATGCAAGATTAAAATTTTTCCTTTTCCATAGATTGGCAAAGCTCCTAATATTCTGTTTTCAGTTTGTAACTATGGAATAGTAAGTGCAGTTTGATTTGGGGCACATTTATTTTAGACGCCTATCTTAATAAAGCACCATTGCTGGCGGTGGATCGCCGAAGTTATGAAGAGGCGCGGGCCGCTTCTAAATGTAAGACCGTTTCCTTGCTGGCGTGAGCTAATTTAGGCATATTTCGGCTCAATAAATGACCCCCAATATCCCCCCAAATATTATTGTGCTAAGCTGATACTGTACCAAGGTACCCCCCATAGTAATAGTGTTTTGCTTCTGGTCAAGCTACCAGTTCGATTGAATTTCGAATTTCTCCAAATTAGTTAATGTACGTGCACGGAGAGATCAAACTGAGACACACTGGGGGCCAAAATGGGATCTCTGGTTTATTGCGGAAGAGCAGACAGTATATAGGATAGCGAATATAGAACAGGAAGGAGTGGGGGGTGTAAGATGGAGTATATCTTTTCTATTGGCTATAAACTCAGTATTTTATGTCACATCTATGTGCAAGAGGAAGTCCCCCCCCTCCTCCCTTCTAGATGGGGGAAGATACTTGCTTGAGATGAAAAGGAACTGTCTTGAGGTACATAATGAAGTTTGAAAGTAAGATTCTTGTTCTAGGCATTGGCTGGGCGCCTGGCCGCCATTTTAGCTAAAGTTTAGTTCTGAACAAGCAAATATCCATTTTGTCTCAATATTCCATAACAATAGTGCTCACAAAGTCCCAACAATATAAATAATTATCTCCCAGAGTGCATTGTGTTAACAGTGCCCCCAATAGTAATAATGCCCCCATTGTGACAATACTAATAATCATGTGCCCCATAGCCCCCAGTACTAATACTTCTCTTTATAATGTCAGTAGAAAAATGGCCCTTAATATGTGCCAGTACAAAAATATCCCCTTATAATGTGTGCCAGTACAGAAATATCTCCTTATGTGTGCCAGTACAAAAATACCCCCTTGTAATGTGTGCCAGTACATAAATGCCACCTTATAATGTGTGCCAGTACAACAAATACCTCCTTTTAATGTGCACTAGTACAAACATGCCCTCTTATATTGTGTGCCAGTACATACCCCCTTACCTTACAGAACAGACCACCATTTTCAGATCCTCAGATCAGACCTCCATAATACACCTCAGCACAAAACCCCATATTAGACCTCAAATCAGACCCCCATATCAGATCTTCAGATCAGAACATATCAGATCAGACCCCCATATCACACCTCAAATCAGACCCTTATATCAGATCATATCCGATCCTCAAATCACACCCCCATATCAGACCTTAAAACAAATAAATTACCTTACTTCTGCGGCTCCGCCTCTACTTTTCAGGTCCGGCGTCCTCTCCTGCAGTCGTGCTCCCTAATCTTCTCTGTGCCCACACTGCACCTAACTGCACACAATGGTCATAGTTCATGCACAACGTCCTGAGGCTGTACGCAGTCAGGACAGTGCAGTGTAGGCCCGGAGAAGATCACTCACTCCTCCCCGCACCTGCATACTAGTGAGCTCTTCCATAATGGAAACCCTAACTAGTATTTGTTTTATAAGACACTCTTCATCCTATAACGCGAAAAATTCAGTAATTGTGGGAGTAATTGTGGGCCCCCCTGACTTAGAGGCCTGGTCACAATTGAGACCACTGCGATCCCTATACAGTAGCTACTCCACTGACTATGATACACTTGGTGCATCTTTGCACTTTTATATGCTGTCTATATTTTATACAGGATTAGTAAATCTGCCTCATTGTGTTACATAGCAATAGAGTTCAGAACCAGGGAAGATTTAAAGGGATTATTCCACAAAACATATCACTATGCAATTTATAGAGCATCTCAAATGAAGTATTATTACAATATGCAGTACATGCAATAAAAATATTGTTACATTTTTTATGTACATTGCATTTTCCAATCTGGTAGCCTCCCTTGCAGTTTATTCTTCTGCTCCACCTTCTCATGCATTCACTTATGGACTAACCTGCTCAGTAGCTTCCCTGCTCCCTTCCTCCTCTCAGTGCTAGCATAATGGTCTCCTAGAGAAGCAGATAAAGCGCTCCAGACACCATGCATTCATTTATCCTTATTTCTAAATTCATACAAATATAAAGCTATATCTCTCTCTACACAGTGTAGAGGGGAATTGGGGGGCAAGCATTGCCTAACATAGTAATACTCATGCTTGCCAACCGTTCTGATTTTGCCAGGACAATCCCGAAAACTGGCCTCTGAACGGGGTGGGGCTTGCCTAAGTGGGCATTTGTTGTCAACCCATGATGTTTTTTAACAACTTGCTACGGACCACTTTATGGGCCAGTTTGTAGAAGCTCCCACTTAGGGGCAATGCTCTGTTGGATCTGGCAATTTCTAATGATGCAGAGCTTGTTGGAAATGTTACTGTTCGAGAAACACTAGGTAATAGTGACCACAATATAATTATATTCCCCCTAAACTATAAGAACCAAACTGTCAGGCAGAGCAAAGACACTGAATTTCAAATAGGCTAATTATCCTGGGTTGAGGGCATCATTTCGGGGGGAAAAAACTGGGTGCAGCTACTGTCACATCATAATACTGAGGATAAATGGGAGACTTTAAATCTACATTGAGTAATTGCACTAAAAAATGTATTCCTTTAGGTAACAAGTACAAACGGCTAAAATTAAACCCCCCTATAGCTTACAGCTACCATAAAAAGGGCAATAAAAGACAAAAAAGGGCATTTAAAAAATACAAATCTGAGTGGTCAGCTGGAACGTTTGAAGATTACAAAGGACTTAATAAAATCTGTAAAAAGGAGATAAAATTAGCAAAAATACAAAACGAACAGCAGGTAGCAAAAGAGAGCAAAACAAATCGCCAAAAATTCTTTAAATATATAAATGCTAAAAAACCTAGGTCTGAGCAGGTAGGTCGACTAAATAATGGTAAAGGAAGGTAGTCACTGAAGATCAGGAAAAGGCAGAGTTACTAAATGTTTTTTTTTAGCTCTTTATATACAAAAGAAGAGAGAGGAGCTGATATCTATGCTGCTAGGGCTGTTAGTGCATCCAGTAATATACAAACCGGATTCCAAAAAAGTTGGGACACTATACAAATCGTGAATAAAAACTGAATGCAATGATGTGGAGGTGCCAACTTCTAATATTTTATTCAGAATAGAACATAAATCACGGAACAAAAGTTTAAACTGAAAAAAAAAAAGTACCATTTTAACCTCTTAAGGACATAGGGCGTACAGGTACGCCCTTGTGCCCTGGTACTTAAGGACACAGGGCGTACATGTACGCCCTGTGTATTTCCGATCACTGCCGTGCGGCTGGCAGTGATCGGAACCCGGTGCCTGCTCAAATCATTGAGCAGGCACCTAGGCTAAATGCGCGGGGGGGGGGGTCCCGTGACCCCCCCATGTCGGCGATCGCGGCAAACCGCAGGTCAATTCAGACCTGCGGTTTACTGCGATTTCTGCAGTTTCTGATCCCCGCGGTCCCTGACCGCGGGGATCAGAAACTTTAGTATTCCTAAAATACATCTATATCCCCCCCCTGCACCCCTGAGTGATTTTTGCCCGGTGGGAGGTGCAGGGGGAGGGTTGCGGGCGGTGCGGGAGGCGGGCGGTGCGGCAGGCGGGATCGCGATCCCCCGCCCGCCTCCCCTTGAATAATCGTTGGCGTCTAGTGGGTATACCAGGGTGCCAGCACATTGCTGGCACCCTGGTATAAACGGCTGACATCTGTGCTGCGATGTCAGCCGTTTAACCCTTTCCATACCGCGGTCCGTACGGACCGCTGTATGGAAAAGGTTAACAGCGCAGGGAGCTCCCTCCCTCTCCCATCGGGGGGCTGCTGTGCCTTTGCAGCCCCCTGAATGGAGAGGGAGAAAGCTCCCAGGCAGCCCCCCGAAGCCCCGTCCTTACCCTTCCCCGTCTGCGCAGTTCTGACCACTACTGAGCAGACGGGGAAGGTTCCCATGGCAACAGGACGCCTTCTCAGGCGTCCTGCTGTCCATGGTGCTGAACAGATCTGTGCTGAAAGGCATAGATCTGTTCAGACAAAGTGTAAAATACAGTACAGTACTATATATATTGTTCTGTACTGTATTATACAGACATCAGACCCACTGGATCTTCAAGAACCAAGTGGGTCTGGGTCAAAAAGAAAGTGAAAAAAGTGAAAATAAAGTAAAAATAAAAAAACACATTTATCACTGATTAAAAATAAAAAAAATGAAATTCCCTACACATGTTTGGTATCGCCGCGTCCGTAACGACCTGATCTATAAAACGGTCATGTTACTTTACCCAAACGGTGAACGCCATAAAAATTAAAAACTATGATGAAATTGAAATTTTGCCCACCTTACTTCCCAAAAAAGGTAATAAAAGTGATCAAAAAAGTTGTATGTACGCCAAAATTGTAACAATCAAACCGTCATCTCATCCCGCAAAAATCATACCCTACCCAAGATAATCGCCCCAAAACTGAAAAAACTATGGCTCTTAGACTATGGAAACACTAAAACATGATTTTTTTTGTTTCAAAAATAAAATCATTGTGTAAAACTTACATAAATAAAAAAAAGTATACATATTAGGTATCGCCGCGTCTGTATCGACCGGCTCTATAAAAATATCACATGACCTAACCCCTCAGATGACCACCGTAAAAAAAAAAAAAAACTGTAAAAAAAGCAATTTTTTGTCATCTTACTTCACAAAAAGTGTAACAGCAAGCGATCAAAAAGTCATATGCACCCCAAAATAGTGCCAATAAAACCGTAATCTCATCCCGCAAAAAATGAGACCCTAATGAAGATAATCGCCCAAAAACTGAAAAAACTATGGCTCTTAGACTATGGAGACACTAAAACTTTTTTTGTTTTAAAAATTAATTCATTGTGTAAAACTTACATAAATAAAAAAAAAATGTATACATATTAGGTATCGCCGCGTCCGTGACAACCTGCTCTATAAAATTACAACATGATCTAACCTGTCAGATGAATGTTGTAAATAACAAAAAAAAACGGTGCCAAAAAAGCTATTTCTTGTTCCCTTGCCGCACAAAATGTATAATATAGAGCAACCAAAAATCATATGTACCCTAAACTAGTACCAACAAAACTGCCACCTTATCCCGTAGTTTCTAAAATGGGGTCACTTTTTTGGAGTTTCTACTCTAGGGGTGCATCAGGGGAGCTTCAAAAGGGACATGGGACAAGAGACACCAGTCCAGCAAAATCTGCCTTCCAAAAACCGCATGGCATGTCTTTCCTTCTGCAACCTGCCGTGTGCCCGTACAGCAGTTTACAACCACATATGGGGTGTTTCTGTAAACTACAGAATCAGGGCCATAAATAATGAGTTTTGTTTGGCTGTTAACCCTTGCTTTGTAACTGGAAAAAAAATAAAAAAATTGAAAATCTGCCAAAAAAGTGAAATTTTGAAATTGTATCTCTATTTTCCATTAAATCTTGTGCAACACCTAAAGGGTTATCAAACTTTGTAAAATCAGTTTTGAATACCTTGAGGGGTATAGTTTCTTAGATGGGGTCACTTTTAGGGAGTTTCTACTCTAGGGGTGCATTAGGGGGCTTCAAATGGGACATGGTGTAAATAAACCAGTCCAGCAAAATCTGCCTTCCAAAAACCAAACGGCGCTTCTTTCACTCTACGCCCCGCTGTGTGGCCGTACAGTAGTTTACGGCCACATATGGGGTGTTTCTGTAAACGGCAGAGTCAGGGCAATAAAGATACAGTCTTGTTTGGCTCTTAACCCTTGCTTTGTTAGTGGAAAAAATGGGTTAAAATAGAAAATTAGGCAAAAAAAATGAAATTCTCAAATTTCATCCCCATTTGCCAACAACTCTTGTGCAACACCTAAAGGGTTAATGAAGTTTATAAAATCAGTTTTGAATACCTTGAGGGGTGTAGTTTCTTATATTGGGTCACTTTTATGGAGTTTCTACTCTAGGGTTGCATCAGGGGGGCTTCAAATGGGACATGGAGTCAAAAAACCAGTCCAGCAAAACCTGCCTTCCAAAAACCATATGGCGCACCTTTCACTCTACGCCCCGCTGTGTGGCCGTACAGTAGTTTTACGGCCACATATGGGGTGTTTCTGTAAACGGCAGAGTCAGGGCAATAAAGATACAGTCTTGTTTGGCTCTTAACCCTTGCTTTATTAGTGGAAAAAAATTGGTTAAAATTGAAAATTAGGCAAAAAAATGAAATTCTCAAATTTCATCCCCATTTGCCAATAACTGTTGTGCAACACCTAAAGGGTTAGCGAAGTTTGTAAAATCAGTTTTGAATACCTTGAGGGGTGTAGTTTATAGAATGGGGTCATTTTTGGGTGGTTTCTTTTATGTAAGCCTCGCAAAGTGACTTCAGATCTGTAGTGGTCCCTAAAAATTGGGTTTTTGTAAATTTCTGAAAAATTTCAAGATTTGCTTCTAAACTTCTAAGCCTTGTAACATCCCCAAAAAATAAAATATCATTCCCAAAATAATTCAAACATGAAGTAGACATATGGGGAATGTAAAGGCATCACAATTTTTAGGGGTATTACTATGTATTACAGAAGTAGAGAAACTGAAATTTTTGTTAAATTAGGTATTTTTTGGTGCAAAAATTTTTTTTATTTTCACTTCATTTTACCAGTGTCATGAAGTACAATATGTGATGAAAAAACTATCTCAGAACGGCCTGGATAAGTCAAAGCGTTTTAAAGTTATCAGCACTTAAAGTGACTCTGGTCAGATTTGCAAAAAATGGCCTGGTCCTAAGGTGTAAAAAGGCTGTGTCCTTAAGGGGTTAAGGGAAAAATATGTTGAATCAGAATTTCATGGTGTCAACAAATCCCCCAAAAGTTAGGACAAGGCCATTTTCACCACTGTGTGGCATCTCCCCTTCTTCTTACAACACTCAACAGACGTCTGGGGACCGAGGAGACCAGTTTCTCAAGTTTAGAAATAGGAATGCTCTCCCATTCTTGTCTAATACAGGCCTCTAACTGTTCAATCGTCTTAGGCCTTCTTTGTTGCACCTTCCTCTTTATGATGCGCCAAATGTTCTCTATAGGTGAAAGATCTGGACTGCAGACTGGCCATTTCAGTACCCGGATCCTTCTCCTACGCAGCCATGATGTTGTGATTGATGCAGAATGTGGTCTGGCATTATCTTGTTGAAAAATGCAGAGTCTTCCCTGAAAGAGATGACGTCTGGATGGGAGCATATGTTGTTCTAGAACCTGAATATATTTTTCTGCATTGATGGTGCCTTTCCAGACATGCAAGCTGCCCATGCCACACGCACTCATGCAACCCCATACCATCAGAGATTCAGGCTTCTGAACTGAGCGTTGATAACAACTTGGGTTGTCCTTGTCCTCTTTGATCCGGATGACATGGCATCCCAGATTTCCAAAAAGAACTTCGAATCGTGACTCATCTGACCACAGAACAGTCTTCCATTTTGCCACACTCCATTTTAAATGATCCCTGGCCCAGTGAAAACGCCTGAGCTTGTGGATCTTGCTTAGAAATGGCTTCTTCTTTGCACTGTAGAGTTTCAGCTGGCAACGGCGGATGGCACGGTGGATTGTGCTCACTGACAATGGTTTCTGGAAGTATTCCTGAGCCCATTCTGTGATTTCCTTTACAGTAGCATTCCTGTTTGTGGTGCAGTGTCGTTTAAGGGCCCGGAGATCACGAGCATCCAGTATGGTTTTACGGCCTTGACCCTTACGCACAGAGATTGTTCCAGATTCTCTGAATCTTCGGATGATGTTATGCACAGTTGATGATGATAGATGCAAATTATTTGCAATTTTTCGCTGGGTAACACCTTTCTGATATTGCTCCACTATCTTTCTGCACAACATTGTGGGAATTGGTGATCCTCTACCCATCTTGGCTTCTGAGAGACACTGCCACTCTGAGAAGCTCTTTTTATACCCAATCATGTTGCCAATTGACCTAATTAGTGTTAATTGGTCTTCCAGCTCTTCATTATGCTCAAATTTACTTTTTCCAGCCTCTTACTGCTACTTGTCCCAACATTTTTGGGATTTGTTGACACCGTGAAAATTAGAATCAACGTATTTTTCCTTTAAAATGATACATCATCTACGTTCTATTACAAATAAAATATTGACATTTGCCATCTCCACATCATTGCATTCAGTTTTTATTCACAATTTGTTTAGTGTCCCAACTTTTTGGGAATCCGGTTTGTACTCACTTGGCTAACTGTAGATATGATCCAAGACAAGATAAATAGGGTAAATGTGAACAAGATGTATTACACACAAGAGTGCTTAAAGAGCTCAGTTCAGTCATTGCTGTGCCCCTGTTTATAATTTTTAAAGATTCTCTAGGTACTGGTACAGTGCCAAGTGATTGGTGCAAGGCAAATGTGGTGCCCATATTCAAAAAAGGACCTAGGTCTTTCACAGGTAATTATAGACCTATAGGCTTGGAAAGTACATATAGTTTGTCAATGGACTGAAAACTGGCTGAAGGACCGTGTCCAGAGTTGTGGTCAATGATTCCGATTAAGAACGGTCCTGGGTTATAAATGGTGTACCCAGGGGTGTAACTAGAAGTGACTGGGCCCCACATCAAATATTTGTAAGGGCCCCTCCAGCGCGCTTCGCACCTCCCTCCTCCTGTGTAAACCCCACTCCTTTGGCACAGTGTAGCGGTATACTGTATATTGTGGGGCACAGTGTAGGCTATATGTGTATAACATAAACATATTTCATATGAAACCTTAGTTACTTGACCCTTTGAGATCTCGGACACCACTTCAACACTTGGCCGGGGGCTCGGTGGAGCTGATGTTGTGCTTTATCCTAATGAGAAAGATTTCATAATAAGGATTTGGAGAAGGGGCAGAGGGATAGCAGAGCAGGGAGAGGCTGGTGCTGCTACTAGGGAGTCATACCATGGGGGAGTAATAAAGCCCACCATAATGCCCCCCCAATAGTAATAATTCTCCTTATAATGTGACAGTGCAAAAATACCCCCTTGTAATGCCCCCAGTTGAGCTAATGTCCCCATAGTGCCCCCATAATGTGCCAGTATCAGGTGCCAACCCCCTCCCCCATGTGCCAGTATCAAGTGCCTCCTGCTCACCCCATGGCAGTAACAGTCGGGTATTAAAAAAAATAAAACTCCGGTCTTTTCTACTTGTCTGTATCGGCAAAGAATGTGCAGTTGTTCTGGAGTATTGTAGAATCTGCAGAGATGCTGGGGGATGGCAGGTCCCTCAGGAATTAAATGACGGATGCTGGGGTGTTTATGTAATTATTGCCGAATATGCTCAGGGTTGGAATCGACGGACTTGTGGATTTTATAGTATTATAAATGTTGTATTGACCTGTATTTTTTGTATTATAATTAATAAAATATTTAAATATAAAAAAAAAAAAAAAATAAAAAAAATAAAAAAAAAAATAAAACACTTATACTTACCTCCATGTCAGCGATGCGATGCAGCCTCTTCCTGTGTCCCGCCCTGTATGTCCATATATAGAGTCAGTGCTTGTATTTCAGAAAAGTTTCTGCTGGGACCCACAACCTTCTGTATCAGAGGCAAAGCACTTAACCACAAGACCATAAGAGCTGCCTTGCTGCTGACTGAAAAAATGTGAGACTTCTACTGTTATAGCTGGCTAAGTGTATATCTATATACACATGACAGCTGCTCATATATAGAGATATAGAAGAGCTGAGTGTGCTGGGACAGCTGTCATATAGAGATATAGCAGTGCTGGGTGTGTTGGGGCAGCTGTCATGTGTATAGATGTACACTTAGCCAGCTATAACAGTAGAAGTCTCATATTTTTTCAATCAGTTCCAAGGCAGCCTTTATGGCTGTGTGGGTAAATGCTTTGCCTCTGATACATTGGAGGTTGAGGGTTCAAATCCCAAACACATCAGGAGAGACAGTAAGATTAGATCACATTAGCGAGGGTGCCTGGTCAGCTGCTGCTGCTGTGAAGGGGCCCTGAACTGATATTTAACTAACTTGAAAATAAACTGTCACACACGCTGCCGGGGCACCGGGCCCCGAAGCAGCTGCTTCCCCGGTAGTTACGCCACTGGGTGTACCCCAAGGTTCAGTGCTGGGCCCTTTATTATTTAATTTATTCATGATATCGAGGATGAGATTAATAGCACCATTTCTATTTTTGCAGATGATACTAAGCTATGTAGAACTATACAGTCTATGGAAGATGTCCATATACTACAAGCTGAATTGAACGCTCTGAGTGATTGGTTATCAACTTGGCAAATGTGGTTCAATGTGGACAAATGTAAAGTTATGCATCTTGGTAGTAATAATCTCTGTGCTTCATATGTCCTAGGGGATGTAACACTGGAGCGTCACTTATAGAAAAAGATCTGGGTGTCCTTGTAGATGGTAGATTAAATTACAGCATACAATGTCAATCAGCTGCTTCTAAGGCCACCAGGATATTGTCATTTATTAAACGAGGCATGGACTCGCGGGGCAGGGATGTAATACTACCACTTAACAAAATGTTGGTGCGGCCTCATCTGGAGTATGCAGTTCAGTTCTGGGCATCAGTCCATAGAAAGGACGCACTACAGTTGGAAAAAGTACAGAGGAGAGTGACTAAAATGATAAGGGGCATGGAGGGTCTTAGTTTTGAAGAAAGATTAAAAGAACTGAATTTATTTAGTCTTGAGAAGCGACGTCTAAGAGGGGACATAATTAACCTATACAAATATATAAATGGGCCATACAAAAAATACGGTGAAAACCTGTTCTATGTAAAATGCGCTCAAAAGACAAGGGGGCACTGCAGATGGACAATGACCCAAAGCATACTGCAAAAGCAACCAAAGAGTTTTTTAAGGGAAAGAAGTGGAATGTTATGCAATGGCCAAGTCAATCACCGGACCTGAATCCGATTGAGCATGCATTTCACTTGCTGAAGACAAAACTGAAGGGAAAATGCCCCAAGAACAAGCAGGAACTGAAGACAGTTGCAGTAGAGGCCTGGCAAAGCATCACCATGGATGAAACCCAGCGTCTGGTGATGTCTATGCGTTCCAGACTTCAGGCTGTAATTGACTGCAAAGGATTTGCAACCAAGTATTAAAAAGTGAAAGTTTGATTTATGATTATTATTCTCTCCCATTACTTTTGGTTCCTTAACAAGTGGGAGGCACATATGCAAACTGTTGTAATTCCTACACCGTTCACCTGATTTGGATGTAAATACCGTCTAATTAAAGCTGACAGTCTGCAGGTAAAGCACATCTTGTTTGTTTCATTTCAAATACATTGTGGTGGTGTATAGAGCCAAAAATTTTAGAATTGTGTCGATGTCCCAATATTTATGGACCTGGCTTTATTTATGGACCTGACTTTATGTAACTATGCCATTTATACTTTTTAAATGTTGGTAAGTATGCTATTTATTATTGTATCACTGGTGTTGTGTGAGGTACTATTTTCTACACCAGGGAGGAAGACAAAGCTTTGGCAACTGGGAGGCGGGGTTAGCAAGAGCTGCCTGCAATGCACTTCAGGAAGATACAGGTGTTTGATTATCATATGTAATGAGCCTCTGCTGTACACAGTGAGTGATGAGACCAGCGTTACAGAGAGGTGAGCAATGAAGCTAAAAAGGGTGAAAATTGCCCTGAAAAGAACTGGTTTCGCATTGATATAGTTAATGATGGTGTGCATTATTCCATTATTTTTTTTTATTGTTGGGGTAACGTTTTTAAAGGAGTAATCCAAGACTTATACAGACCTGCCAGAGTGACCAACCTGTGGTGGTCATCATACTTACCTGGTCCCCACTGTTGGTTTCAGTCTCTGTCACTGCAAATATTTCTACATATCTAAGAAGCACTAAGCTATCTTAGCTACAATTCTGGGGCTCAGGTGCATCCATTGAGACTTGTCTTAAGAGATGCTACAGGAGACAGCATGGCATTGATTGTCTCAGAAATAATTCAGCGTTCATGCACTTAGTAGGCATAATGCCTTACCTCATCGCTCGTCGTCTATTGTACCCTTGTCAGCACTTTATAAAAAATAAGTCATTATTACAAAGAGGCGGAAAGCCAGGAAGGGAAAAAATAATACAGTGCATGGAAAAGGCGATTTTATCTCTCTGCCATCTCTAAACTAATGCAGCATAAAAAAGAAATTACTGAAGGTAAAAAAAATTTAGCCCTTAATGGAAAGCAATCAAGAAATCAGAAGAGCGATTGAGGGTTAGTGACTGGAGTGCAGGAAAGGCAGCAGACTGCCATGAAGCTACCGAGACATTGTACAAGAAGTAATATATAGATTAAAACAAAATGTATCCAAGCTTAACATGTAAGGTAGAGATGAGAAAACTTTTTAAAATTCGTTTTATTTCCGATTCACTAAATCCGTAAAAAAATATGGATCAACAGGAATACTATCTTGAGTATGTGTGTATGGTCCACTCCAAATTGTTATGTATTGTATGATGTCATTTTGCACTATTCCTTTGTCTATGCTGCTAAATCCATATTACAGGCAGGTAACATGCACTACATACTTATACCACTAGAGGTTTCCATGACACCATTTATATATTGCAGCTACAGGAAGTTAGAGGGAGTTGAGTTGGAGATTAGAAAATTAGAGACTAGAAGTTAGGAGGAAGGAGAGGAGACAGTCCTGTCTCTGTCCTCCTGGGCCTAGCCCGGGAGAACCAATTTACCTCAACCTTGGAGTCCAAGATTAGGACTATCTGATCCTACACTGTAAGTTACCCTTCCGGGGTATAAAGTGGATTATCACTTTGAGGACTGCAACTTTTTTTAAATAATGATTAATGAAGCAAAGAGTTTGCCTGCCGTGAGGGAGATCACCCTTGGGTTGTCGGATCACTGAACTATAGACTATTGGCGAAGGAAAATAACTGCTGTTTATCAGGTTTTAGTCACCTTAGTAGTATAGTGGGACATGTTTTGTCAAACTCAAAGTGACAGCTGCCCCGCCCCTTTTTCACACCATAACCCCTCCCAGAAATGCCCTAACCCTGCCCAGATCTGCCTATTTCTCTCCCCTCACCGCCCCAAACCACGCCTAAATGCCTCCCACTTTGATATGATTTTCCTATCATTTTATATGGTTTAATATACATTTTATATCAAATGATAAGCATATATATCACTTTATAAGTCCTTATCAAATGATAAGCTTTTATTAACATTTTATATCACATTTGATACAGTTTTATACCACTTTTATGTCATTTTGTGATTTGATATCACTTTGATATCATTTTGATATGCCTTTTATATATTGGCATGCCCGGACATGTCCAAAAGACGTATACTACACGGCTGGGTGTCTTTTAATTATAATAGCAACGATAAAAAATCAAGGATGAAAAAATTTAAATAATTTTAAAAAATTTATAAATTTTATTATAATGCTATACCATGTAAATTAAAAGCGCTCTTATAACAGCAGCCTTTCATATACGGCATACAGTGTAAGTAAGTTTAATCTACCCCCCATTGTGAGTGCATGAGTGTAATTTAACACACTGAATTTGAATTAAAAACCTGAAATGTCACATTCCTGCTATACTACTAGTTCATTTTAATTCAAGAAGTGCAGCTGTCATGAGTACATCCTGTCAACTATACAACCATTTCATTGAAACACCCTCAATACATTTTCCCACAGGTCCACAAGCGTACATTAGATTGAAACTTGAAGTGGGTTATGATCATAGCACAGGACGACAGCTGTTACCTGAAACTCACGGTCCATACATCCTAACATCAAACTTTTCATTTCCTACAAGACCACACACATGAGTATCAGGTAGCAGCTGTGACAACCTGAGAGGTGTTAATTTTCTAGGGATCTGTCTATAGCAGAGTTAACACAAAACTACAGGTATCGTTTCAACAACTGAGGCAAACACTATGCAGTATCTATCCATATTTTTATAGCATCTCTTTTCAGGAAACAAAATGATTGTGATTGGTTGTATCACCGCCAACACCTATTGCATATGCTAATGGTAAGAAAAATAGCTTAATATAAATTTTATCTCAAATGATAAGCTTTACATATCACTTTATAAGTCCTTATCAAATGATAAGCTTTTATTAACACTTTATATCCCATTTATAACATTTTAATATGGTTTTATTCCACTTTTATAACATTTTGTGATTTGATAACACTTGGATATCATTTTGATATGACTTTTATATATTGGCATGCCCGGGTATGCCCAAAAGACGTATACTACACGGCCAGGCGTCTTTTAATTATAATAGGAACGAGAAAAAAAATCTGGGATAAGTAAATTTCAATCATTTAAAAAAGTTTTATAAATGTTTCTTTATTTACAACACGTCAACTTACATTTTTAACAACCACTTAGAGACCGACAAGTTTGTGTGTAATTGCAGCAGCGTATACATAATTGTTTCATGCACTTCGCTACAAAGGAGCACACAACACGATCATCTTTTCTAAAATCACTCATAAATATTTTAAATACACTTTCAAAAGGAATTCCTTTAGCTATACAATGTAAGATATAGATGCAGCAATGGCCGCATACCGAACAAGCGACGTCCTGGATTTATCTGTTTTGATACCTTATAGTCTTATAATTTTTGTATAAAAATTTTATAAATTCAGCAGGAAATAGCTCACTCGACGGTGATAATCCATAACTATCAAAAAATATAGATACATCGTCAGGCTGTAATATAATTAAAATCCAGTGTTGCTCCCGCTTATACGAATTGTCCGTATTTACAATGTAGGCCGCCGGGCAGTCAATGATTTTATTTTTAGGTAATAAATCGCAGGGAAATACACCTCTAAATATGCGATGGGCGTGAAAGTCTGTTTTAATAACACGTATAATTTCATAATTATTAATTTTTATTGAGAAGCATATAAAACTTCCCTTCTATTATTTATTTCAATAATGTTTTCATGAACTGAATACACAATCATGTTAATAGTGTTTACAATTCAGCTCTGAGATTTCCGCTTTTTACTAGTGAGAAATGACCGCCGGGTTCTTGATCCGGCAATAAATAAAAAGCAAACAATGTGTAGCTGTTCAAAAATTCAGACCGGTCCGCGGATAAAGCGGTGTCAGCCTTATGCTTTCCTGAAATATGCACGAGCGACATATATTCTCGAACTGCTGTTTTTTTTTTTGGGAAATTAGGTTTAAACGGTTTTGCGGGTATCTGTTGCTCCCGTCCAAATATAAGGCCGCATAATTCGCATTATAACGGTTGAAGCACAAGAATTTCTTTGGTAATGACCTGAAAATGACTCGTTGTCCACAAACGTTAGTATTACTGTTCTCGGTATGTTCCCCAGAAATAAAATATCTCGTGGTTAGATATGCGAACAAATTTTCGTACTTCTCTGAATAAGGGCTCTACGCCGCCATAAGAGCCGACAGCTTTCGGCGTGTAGTACTGTTTTCGCAATATCTCGGCAATACCCGTCATTTTAGCAACGTTTTTAAGCAGCATCTATCAAACAATGGGACCCAACTGTTTATGCAATTTTAACTAATCAAGATAGTGGATTTATTGTAAAAAGAAAAAAGCGGACGACATTTTATTTAAAAACTGTTTATGTAAAACCAATAAAAACATTACAAGATGTTGCGTACAAACACATTTTATATACATTCAAAGTAAAAAAAAATAATGTAAGACAAATAAAAACATAATAATGCGTTACATACAAATACATTTTATATACATTCAAAAGTGTAGCATCTTCAAAAGCTTCTAAAAAGAAACGTGTTTTATCAGGGTACATTTTCCGCACCAACGTAATAATCTGTAATTTATCACGAGGGTTCTTAAAAAGGACCATGTATTTAGTGTTTAAATTTATGATTCGGCTTTTCTTACCCTGACAAAAAAAAATTTGAACGAGATACATAATGCTCAAGTTTCTGTGGTGTACGTATTTGGTGAATGCGTTTTGCATTTCAAGATTTTCACAATCCGCCTCTATTAAATCATCAACGACTGCCAAATTTACCTTGTCCGGCGGGAATAGATCCGCGGCTGTAAAATTTTGCGGTATTCCTTCGACAAACCTGATATTTGTAAACAAACGGGTTGTTAGTTCATCGTGCAATTTCTGCCAACAAGTGTAAAACCAAATGACGTTATCAGGTTTGTGCGCCATTAACGTATCCGCTTGTATTAACAAACGTTTAACAAAAATCTCTTTCCGGAATTTGAGGGGCCTGCTAAAATACATGAAAAAGGGTGTTGAAATTGAGCCGCCATGTTTAATAGCCGGAAGGTAGTGTTGTAAAGTCGTCAGTCAAGACGTCTCTTTGTGTAGACACACTTTTGCGTTTTAAGTAACGGTCTTGTCTCTACGGTCAAACGTTTTCTGTTTCTGAAAATTCAGTTTTGCTTGATACCTATTGTTTTCTGCGTCTCGGGATCGGAGTTGCGTGAGTAGTCTGGTACAAGGTGTTTTAAACTGTCGTTTGGGCGGCGTAGCGTATAGCCGTATTATTGAACGCAAAAAAACAACATTTATACAACTTTAACAATTACGATAATAACGTTTGCCTGGCCGCTAGTGTTTACGCTTTTTTGGAGGGGGCTGATTTGAGCGGCGCCGTGTTGTTAGCGAAAGCCCAACAACTGCATCGCGATTTACAAATACCCAAAAGGTGTTTGGTATCTTTTAGCGAAATTGTTGAGTTTGAAAAATATTTAAACATAACAATTAAAGTTTTGTATCACAATAGGGGCCAGCGGCATTATCATCATACAGGCAATACCGCTAAAGAAAAGACAGTTTATATAATGCATCATGAAAATCATTACTACGGCATTAAAAATCTAAAAGCTTTTATCGGAGCCAAATATTTATGCGTCCGGTGCTGCTCTGTATACAACAATAAACACGAACACGGCTGTATACAGTTTTGCAAAGCATGTCAGCGGTCGAATTGCGTTGATCAGGACGATAATGTTCGGTGCCCGATATGCCTGGTGCTTTGTCGTTCAGGGACGTGCTTTGAAACGCATAGAAACCATCACTTAGTGATAACGCGTTTTGTAAGAAAAAAAACTTTTTGCAGTTTTTGTTACAGATATATAGACTGGGGCGCTGAGCACAAGTGTAGAGGTCTAAAATGCAGCGTCTGCGACGGGCTGGTTGGCAAATTTGACGACCACGTCTGTTAAATGCAGCCTTACAACCCCAAACAAGCAACTGACAAGTACATATTTTACGACTTTGAGTGCATGCAAGAAACAGGCATACATATACCCAATTACATTTACGCGACTACATTATACGGCCCTAATTCCTGGCAATTTAGCGGTAAATCCTGTACGCGCGAATTTGTACGCTTTTTTATCGACGGAAAGTTCTCCGGCTACACGTTTATAGCACAGAATGCTGGTCGTTACAATGCTTATTTTGTTATACAGGAGCTGATCAACAAAAAATAAAAAATTGACATTATAAACCAAGGCGGATGGTTAATGTGCGTTACCCTGACTGATTTTAAAAATTTGATTCATAGATTCGTTGAATTTCATACCGATGAAGCTCAGTAAGATGCCCGAAGCTATGGGCTTTTCAGGCGCCAAGGGTCACTTCCCGCCTTTTCTCAATACGGAAGAAAATCTAAATTACATAGGTGTCGTCCCAGATCCGTGGTATTAAGGCTGCGATTACATGATGCCCGCGAGAAAAAATTATTCATGGTGTGGTACGAAGATCATAAAAATTACACCTGGGTCGATACATTTAGTCACTGTTCTGTATTTTTTTTCACGTTTAAAGAATTGCGTCACTTTTTTTCAGTCACGGCCATAATCGTGTCCCTGTAAAATTCACAAGCCCTTCGCAAGACCTCAAACTGACACCAAAGTAATCATGTCCCTGTAACATTCACAAGACACAGAAACGATTCGTAACACCTGCTATACAGTAAGCTCATGGCTCTTCCTGAAATTCCTACACTGCCCTGAATATTGTAGGCTTAAGTAAGTCCAAAGTGAGGCGGTTTCTTTAGTGATAGGGACCCATCTGCGGAAGCCACCTTGACGCCTGGTAGATGGGCCCGACACATATGTGCGCTAAGAGCTTCCAATACTCATTTATAGTCGGTATTGTACCACTTTTATCTAGAATGACCCCCATTTCTTAGCTCTATTGTTTGTATATATAATGGTGTGCAGCCATTTAGTTTTTTATAATTATGTTTGCTTCATGGATATGCACCTGTGATCCTGAAGGTTTTAGTCAAAATTTTCTTGCAATATATTGGGGGTGGCATCCCTTTTAGACTGAACACGCCCATCTACATGGGACTTCTGAGCAGAGTACATTTGTAGCTGGTTCCTACACTGCCCAGAATATTGTAGGCTTAAGTATGTCCAAAGTGAGACGGTTTCTTTAGTGATAGGGACCCATCTGCGGAAGCCACCTTGATGCCTGGTAGATGGGCCTGACACGTATGTGCGCTAAGAGCTTCCATTACTCATTTATACTCATTTATAGTCGGTATTGTACCACTTTTTTTTCTAGACTGACCCCCATTTATTAGCTCTATTGTTTGTATATATAATGGTGTGCAGCCATTTTGTCTTTTGAAAATTAAAGGTGTCATTTTTATGTTCTTTGTACCACACCATTAATTCTTTTTTCTCGCCAGGCATCATGTAATCGCAGCCGTAATACCGCGCATCCGGGACGACGCCTATGTAATTTAGATTTTCTTCCGTATTGAAAAAATGCGGGAAGTGACCCTTGGCGCCTGAAAAGCCCATAGCTTCGGGCATCTTACTGAGCTTCATCGGTATGAAATTCAACGAATCTATGAATCAAATTTTTTAAATCAGTCAGGGTTTATAATGTCTAATGTAAAATCAGAGCCTTGGTTTAGAATGTCAATTTTACATTTTTTGTTGATCAGCTCCTGTATAACAAAATAAGCGTTGTAACGACCGGCATTCTGTGCTATGAACGTGTAGCCGGAAAACTTTCCGTCGATAAAAAAGCGTACAAAATCGCACATACAGGATTTACTGCTAAATTGCCAGGAATTAGGGCTGTATAATGTAGTTGCGTAAATATAATTGGGTATATGTATGCCTGTTTCTTGCATGCACTCAAAGCCATAAAAGATGTACTTGTCAGTCGCTTGTTGGGGTTGTAAGGCTGCATGTAACAGACATAGTCGTCAAATTTGCCAACCAGCCCGTCGCAGACGCTGCATTTTAGACCGCTACACTTGTGCTCAGCGCCCCAGTCTATATATCTGTAACCAGGGCTTTTTTCTCAGAGAAAAGGTGGTGGAACTCACCCCTCTCCCCTGGCCACGCCCCTACCCACCCCTAGGACCTCCCCCTAAAACCGCCCCTTTAGAGAACAGGGATGCAAGTAAAATTTTGGGGGGGCTATAAAAGTCCAGCCCAGCAAAGAAACCCCCCAGATGGGGATGGCACTGTTAATGGGGGATCTGGGGACGGCACTGTTATGGTGTGGAGGATCTGTGGATGGCACTGTTATGGGGGATCTGTGGATGGCATCCACAGATCCCCCATCCTAAAACAGTGCCATCCACAGACCCCCCCCACCCCATAACAGTGCCATCCACAGACCCCCCACCCCATAACAGTGCCATCCACAGACCCCCCCACCCCTTAACAGTGTCATCCACAGACCCCCCCCATTGCCGCTCCAGTACAGTTATAAAATGTGTAATTCAATTAATAATGATTCCTGCTGCCCCCTCTGTAGTATAACATTCAATATATCCTACTCACAGGGCTACTGTTATATCGTAATGCAGGCCGGCCGGGCAGATGAGCGGCAGCGTGACTGACTGACGTCACGTGCCTGCGCCGCCTGCTTCATTAATAAAGTAGGCCGGGCAGGCACGTGACGTCAGTCAGTCACGCTGCCGCTCGTCTGCCCGGCCGGCCTGCATTACGATATAACAGTAGCCCTGTGAGTAGGATATATTGAATGTTATACTACAGAGGGAGCAGCATGAATGATTATTAATTGAATTACACATTTTATAACTGTACTGGAGCGTCGGGGCCGGAGCACAGTGAACGCACCGGCCTCCAGCTCCTCCTCCCAGTCCCTCCCAGCTGATACATCGCAGCCTGCCATGCTGGAGCATGGCAGGCTGCGATGTCAAAAGGTGGCGGAATGCCGTTCCGGTGCGTTGCCAGAAAAAAAGCCCTGTCTGTAACAAAAACTGTTTCTTACAAAACGTATTATCACTAAGTGATGGTTTCTATGCGTTTCAAAGCACGTCCCTAAACGACAAAGCACCAGGCATATTGGGCACCGAACATTATCGTCCTGATCAACGCAATTCGACCGCTAACACGCTTTGTAAAACTGTATACAGCCGAGTTGGTATTTATTGTTGTATACAGAGCAGCACCGGCCGCATAAATATTTGGCTCCGATAAAAGCTTTTAGATTTTTAATGCCATAATAATGATTTTCATGATGCATTATATAAACTGTCTTTTCTTTAGCGGTATTGCCTGTATGATAATAATGCCGCTGGCCCCTATTGTGATACAAAGCTTTAATTATTATGTTTAAATATTTTTCAAATTCAACTATTTCGCTAAAAGATATCAAACGCCCTTCGGGTATTTGTAAATCGCGATGCAGATGTTGGGCTTTCGCTAACAACATGGCATCGCTCAAAGCGGCCCCCTCCAAAATAGCGTAAACACTAGCAACCAGGCAATTGTTATTATCATAATTGTTAAAGTCGTATAAATGTTGTTTTTTTGCGTTTAATAATACGGCTATAGGCTACACCGCCCAAACGACTTTGGGCACCACCATGTCGGTCCCTGACAATGATGACGACTAGTTTGAGTGAATTACCGGCTATGCACTCCGCGTTGCTCTGTAAAGAGTTAGCGATATTGTTCAAAAATGTTTTGGCGCTAAATTCATCTCTAGAATATCTATTTGAAAAAACGGAGTCAAACGTCTCGCCATCGTCTAAGCGCAGTTGGTTATAATCACACGGCTCAGCGGCCTGTAAAACTCTATCTAACAAAGATTGTATAGCTGCGTGTATAGTATCAAGAGTGTCGACAAATTAACGAATGGTTTCGAGGTTAGCGAATCTAAAATGTTCTGTGTACATGGTACTGTTAAAATTCACTAAGGCGCTGTTCATGGAATACACGTTCTAGATAAACGGTTCTAACATTGACGTACGGTTGGAAACTCAACAACGGTAAAACTGTATTAAAGGTTAGGGGTATAACGCTCAACGTCGCTAACCCTCGACTTGTTAATTTTGACAGTTTAAAACACCTTGTACCGGACTACTCAAGCAACTCCGATCCTGAGACGCAGAAAACAATAGGTATCAAGCAAAACTGAGTTTTCAGAAACAGAAAAACGTTTGACTGTAGAGACAAGACCGTTACTTAAAACGCAAAAGTGTGTCTACACAAAGAGACGTCTGACTGACGACTTTACAACGCTCAATTTCAACACCCTTTTTCATATATTTTAGCAGGCCCCTCAAATTCCAGAAAGAGATTTTTGTTAAACGTTTGTTAATACAAGCGGATACGTTAATGGCGCACAAACCTGATAACATCATTTGGTTTTACGCTTGTTGGCAGAAATTGCACAATGAACTAACCCGTTTGTTTACAAATATCAGGTTTGTCGAGGGAATACCGCAAAATTTTACAGCCGCTGATCTATTCCCGCCGGACAAGTTAAATTTGGCAGTCGTAGAGGCGGCTTGTGAAAATCTTGAAATGCAAAACGCATTCACCAAATATGTATACCACAGAAACGTGAGCATTATGTGTCTCGTTCCAATTTTTTTTTGTCAGGGAAAGAAAAGCCGAACCATAAATTTAAACACTAAATACATGGTCCTGTTTTCACAATATATTGCCGAGATATTGTGAAAGCAGTACTACACGCCGAAAGCTGTCGGCTCTTATGGCAGCGTAGAGCCCTTATTCAGAGAAGTACGAAAATTAGTTTGCATATCTAACCATGAGAATCTTTTTCTGGGGAACATACCGAGAACAGTAATACTAACGTTTGTGGACAACGAGTCATTTTCAGGTCATTACCAAAGAAATTCTTGTGCTTCAACCGTTATGATGCGAATTATGCGGCCTTATATTTGGACGGGGGCAACAGATACCCGCAAAACCGTTTAAACCTAATTTCCAAGACGAATCAGCAGTTCGAAAATATAAGTCGCTCGTGCATATTTCGGGAAAGCATAAGGCTGACACCGCTTTATCCGCGGACCGGTCTGAATTTTTGAACAGCTACACATTGTTTGCTTTTTATTTATTGCCGGATCAAGAACCCGGCGGTCATTTCTCGCTAGTAAAAAGCGGAAATCTCAGAACTGAATTGTAAACACTAAGTGATGGTTTCTATGCGTTTCAAAGCACGTCCCTGAACGACAAAGCACCAGGCATATCGGGCACCGAACATTATCATCCTGATCAACGCAATTCGACCGCTGACACGCTTTGCAAAACTGCATACAGCCGTGTTCGTGTTTATTGTTGTATACAGAGCAGCACCGGACGCATAAATATTTGGCTCCGATAAAAGCTTTTAGATATTTAATGCCGTAATAATGATTTTCATGATGCATTATATAAACTGTCTTTTCTTTAGCGGTATTGCCTGTATGATGATAATGCCGCTGGCCCCTATTGTGATACAAAACTTTAATTGTTATGTTTAAATATTTTTCAAACTCAACAATTTCGCTAAAAGATACCAAACGCCCTTTGAGTATTTGTAAATCGCGATGCAGTTGTAGGGCTTTCGCTAACAACACGGCGCCGCTCAAATATATGTCGCTAGTGCATATTTCGGGAAAGCATAAGGCTGACAACGCTTTATCCGCGGAATTTATCCGGTCCGAATTTTTGAACGGCTACACATTGTTTGCTTTTTATTTATCGCCGGATCAAGAACCCGGCGGTCATTTCTCTCTAGTAAAAAAGCAGAAATCTCAGAGCTGAATTGTAAACACTATTAACATGATTGTGTATTCAGTTCATGAAAACATTACTGAAATAAATAATAGAAGGGAAGTTTTATATGCTTCTCAATAAAAATGAATAATTATGAAATTAGACGTGTTATTAAAACAGACTTTCACACCCGTCGCATATTTAAAGGTGTATTTCCCTGCGATTTATTACCTAAAAATAAAATCATCGTCCGCCCGGCGGCCTACATTGTAAATACAATAGACAATTTGAATAAGCGGGGGCGACACTGGATTTTAATTATATTACAGCCTGACGACGTATCAATATTTTTTGATTGTTATGGATTATCACCGTCGAGTGAGCTATTTCCTGCTGAATTTATAAAAATTTTATACAAAAATTCTAAGACTATAAGGTATCAAAACAGACAAATCCAGGATGTCGCTAGTTCGGTCTGCGGCCAATACTGCATCTATATCTTACATAGTATAGCTAAAGGAATTCCTTCCAGTGTGGTGGGAGTTAAATTACATTTATGCACTCACAATAGGGGGTAGATTGAACTTACTTTTCATAGATATGCATACACTGTACGCCGTATATGAAAGGCTGCAGTTATAGGAGCGCTTTTCATTTACATGGTATAGCATTATAACTAAATTAATAAAACTTTTTAAAATTATTTACATTTTGTCATCCTTGATTTTTTATCGTTGCTATTGTAATTAAACGACACCCGGCCGTGTAGTATACATCTTTTGGACATGTCCGGGCATGCCAATATATAAAAGGCATATCAAAATGATATCAAAGTGATAGCAAATCACAAAATGACATAAAAGTGGTATAAAACTGTATCAAAAGGGCATGCCAATATATAAAAGGCATTTCAAAGTGATATAAAATCACAAAATGACATAAAAGTGGGAAAAAACTGTATCAAAATGTTATAAATGAGATATAAAGTGTTAATAAAAGCTTATCATTTGATAAGGACTTATAAAGTGATATAAAACGCTTATCATTTGATATAAAATGTATATTAAACCATATAAAATGATAGGAAAATCATATCAAAGTGGGAGGCATTTAGGCGTGGTTTGGGGCCACGAGGGGAGAGAAATAGGCAGATCTGGGCGGGGTTAGGGCATTTCTGGGAGGGGTTATGGTGTGAAACAGGGGCAGGGAACCTGTCACTTTGAGTTTGACGAGACATGTCCCACTATACTACTCACCTTTGCATTAGGTGGAGAGTTTCTAAGCTACCGACTGGCACACCATAATTAAGGCCAGAAAGGCCATCTGTCAGAATACTTATTTACAGAGGATCTAAACTACTACTAAAATGTTGAGTGATCAGAGGAAGATCAGGAACCAAGTACAAGTAAGCACATCACCTTTATTAAAGTGAGCTGGAGTTTACCTCTACACTTCACCTCAAGGAGCCTGCTAATTTGGATTTACAGCTTTACGCTTTTATCCATCTGTATGCAAAACAAAGTGATGATATACTGGATGCCTTACTACATCTGACAAGTAAAGTTCCAGTTTGCTTCAACTCAAGGGTGGGCTGGGCAATTGCCCCCCAGGCCGCCCTAAAGCATGTTAAAAATGGCCGTCTTTAACAAATAATAAAAAAAAAAAATTATCCCTCAGGGCTGCACCACCGCACAGGCGGCGCGGCCCTGGTTCTAGTGGTGGGGATGCAGTAGGAGATGAACGATTCCATTGTCCTTCCTCAGGACAGCGATACAGATGCCTGTGCTGTGGCAGGGTAGGGGAGGGAGGGGAGTCTCCATTCCCTGTTCTTCTGATAGGCTGCAGGCACTAATGCCTGCGGCCTATCAGAGGCCAGCTCAGGCAGCGCGGTGACGTCATTATCATCATGCCGCCTCAGCCGGGCACCACACAGCCGGGACACAGGCTGGAAGAGGCCTGCATCGCATCAATGATGATATAGGTAAGTATTAGTGTTTTTATTTTTCTTTGCGGCGGAGCTGGCACTATGGGGGCATTTATTTCTTGCCCTTTTTTGGGGGGGGGGGGGGGGCACTATGAGGGCATTTGTTACTGGCACATTATGGGGCACCATGGTGTTGAGGAGCACTATGGGGGCATCTGGGGGCTCTAAAGGGGCTTTTTTTTCTGATTGGCACACTATGGGGGGCACTATAGGGGAGAATGGCACTATGGGGCATCTGTTGGCACTAAAGGGGCATTATTTGGGGACACTATGGGGAAGTGGGGGCTCTAAAGGGGCCTTTTTTATTGGCACATTATGGGGACCACTATGGCATCTGGTGGCACTAAGGGGGCATTCTTTACTGGCACATTATGGGAGGAACTATAAGGGAGAGCGGCACTATGGGCCATTATTTGGGGGCACTATGGGGAGTGGAGCACTATTGGGGCATCTGGTGGCACTAAAAAGGGGCATTTTTTACTGGCATATTATGGGGGACACTATGGGGAAGGGGTCAGAAGCACTATGAGGGAATTTACTGGGGCACTATATAGGGGTATTTTATACTGGCATACATTATGGGGACATTAGCTCAACTGCGGGCACTAATTTCATGTACTGTCATATTATAGGGAGAATTATTACTACTAGGGGTATTATGCAGAGCTTTACTACTACTGGGGGCTATGAGGAGCATGATTACTAGTATGGGCACTATAGGGGCATTATTACTACTGAGTGTGCTCTGGCAGAGAATCATTTCTACTGGAGGCATTTTGGGGGGCACTGTTACTTTGGGGGGCACCCTGGCATAGTATCAGCTTTTGGGGGACATTATCTTTATACTATTAGTGTCTGGGCGCAGTTATTTTTTAGAGCACTGTGTGCCAATAATTGTTGAAGGGGGCACTATCTGTGTGGTAGTAGTATTTCCAGGGGGACTGTTTCTGCAGTATAGTATTGGGGGTGGCAGAAAAGGGTGTTCAGAAGATGTGAAGATGATGGAAATGTGGGAAACTAATGTCAATCTCTGCAGAGACAGGGGGTGGCTAAAAAATTTATCATAGAGGTCTGGTCTGAATGGAGAAGATAAAGAAAGAGAACATCTACAACAAAGGTGACATCACTGGATGTAAGAGGTATGAGGTGCTATGTAGGAGAGGAGATGCTCCGGCTCCTCCACCTGCCATTTGCAGAAGGAGGATTCAGAGCTGGGTGAGGACGGCCAAAGGGGGCAGCAGGCCACGGGCGGGTGGCAGATGGTGGGGGGAACTTAGAGCCTTGAGCAGGATCTGGGGAGGGAGGAGAGCGGAGGAGCTTCCTGGCTGTAGCCTACTGTTTATTGTATAATGTGAAGCAGGTAGTGCAGCCAGGACAGGCCCTCCCCTCTCCGTATGATGTGTAGAGACAGGCCTGAACAATAGAATTTCAGCTCTACAGTGTTTGTTGGGAGTGACCTATTATATATAGGAGGGGCTTTTAATAATGGGCGGGGCTAAAATTTTTCCATTACTACAGGGCTTTTAGAAATGGCCAGGCAAAAGAATCGGCACAGCACGCTACGCGTGCCACATTTTTAAATATGAAGGGGGCATTTAAAAATGGGCGGGCAAAAGAATTGGCTCAGCGCACTACACCTGCCGCATTGGGGGACAGTAAATGCAATGTGTTCCTGTATAAAAGAATTTACATTTATACTCTGCTCAGAAACCCCTGGTTCCTACACTAGACTTAGTATTAGCCAATAGACCTGACAGAACAACAGATGTGTAGGTTGGGGGACAACTGGAAAATAGTGACCATAAAGTAAAACCTTCCAATTATCATTCAAAAGAGTGTTTGTTCAGGGGGGAACAAAAATACCAAACCTCAAAAAAGCAAAATTTAGCCAACTAAGAGAGGCCATAGGCCTAACTAACTGGGACAAAGTCCTCAAAAATAAAAATATAGCCACAAAATGGGATATTTTTAAAAGCATCCTAAAATCTAATTGTGAGAGGTACATACCTTATGGGAATAAAAGGTTAAGGAACAAGAAGAAACCAATGTGGATAAATAGAACTGTAAAGAAAGCAATAAATGACCAAAAGAAAGCATTTAAATCACTAAAACAGAAGGGTAGAGAGATTAATTGCCAAACAGAGCAAAACTAACCCTAAAATGTTCTTCAATTATATAAATGGTAAAAAGTATAAATCTGAAGGTGTCGGCCCTTTACAGAGTGATGAGGGGAGAGTTGCAGAGAGTAGAGTTGAGCGAACACCTGGATGTTCGGGTTCGAGAAGTTCGGCCGAACATCCCGGAAATGTTCGGGTTCGGGATCCGAACCCGATCCGAACTTCGTCCCGAACCCGAACCCCATTGAAGTCAATGGGGACCCGAACTTTTCGGCACTAAAACGGCTGTAAAACAGCCCAGGAAAGGGCTAGAGGGCTGCAAAAGGCAGCAACATGTAGGTAAATCCCCTGCAAACAAATGTGGATAGGGAAATTAATTAAAATAAAAATTAAATAAATAAAAATTAACCAAAATCAATTGGAGAGAGGTTCCATAGCAGAGAATCTGGCTTCCCGTCACCCACCACTGGAACAGTCCATTCTCAGATATTTAGGCCCCGGCACCCAGGCAGAGGAGAGAGGTCCCGTAACAGACAATCTGGCTTCATGTCAGCAGAGAATTAGTCTGCATGTCATAGCAGAGAATGAGGCTTCACGTCACCCACCACTGCAACAGTCCATTGGCATATATTTAGGCCTAGCACACAGGCAGAGCAGAGAGGTCCCGTAACAGACAATCTGGCTTCATGTCAGCAGAGAATCAGTCTGCATGTCATAGCAGAGAATGAGGCTTCACGTCACCCACCACTGCAACAGTCCATTGGCATATATTTAGGCCTAGCACACAGGCAGAGCAGAGAGGTCCCGTAACAGACAATCTGGCTTCATGTCAGCAGAGAATCAGTCTGCATGTCATAGCAGAGAATGAGGCTTCACGTCACCCACCACTGCAACAGTCCATTGGCATATATTTAGGCCTAGCACACAGGCAGAGCAGAGAGGTCCCGTAACAGACAATCTGGCTTCATGACAGCAGAGAATCAGTCTGCATGTCATAGCAGAGAATGAGGCTTCACGTCACCCACCACTGCAACAGTCCATTGGCATATATTTAGGCCTAGCACACAGGCAGAGCAGAGAGGTCCCGTAACAGACAATCTGGCTTCATGTCAGCAGAGAATCAGTCTGCATGTCATAGCAGAGAATGAGGCTTCACGTCACCCACCACTGCAACAGTCCATTGGCATATATTTAGGCCTAGCACACAGGCAGAGCAGAGAGGTCCCGTAACAGACAATCTGGCTTCATGACAGCAGAGAATCAGTCTGCATGTCATAGCAGAGAATGAGGCTTCACGTCACCCACCACTGCAACAGTCCATTGGCATATATTTAGGCCTAGCACACAGGCAGAGCAGAGAGGTCCCGTAACAGACGATCTGGCTTCATGTCAGCAGAGAATCAGTCTGCATGTCATAGCAGAGAATCAGTCTGCATGTCATAGCAGAGAATGAGGCTTCACGTCACCCACCACTGCAACAGTCCATTGGCATATATTTAGGCCTAGCACACAGGCAGAGCAGAGAGGTCCCGTAACAGACAATCTGGCTTCATGACAGCAGAGAATCAGTCTGCATGTCATAGCAGAGAATGAGGCTTCACGTCACCCACCATGTCCGACCATGTCCACGACCATGTCCACGTCCGCGTCCCTTACTAGATGTTTTTCTCATTGTTATGGTTCACCACAACAACAAATATATTATTTGGCCCAATGTATTGTATTCAAATTCAGCGGGATATAAATTTGAGGCCTAGTATTTAGGCGCTGGGTGACCGGTATGGATTTAGTGACAGAATTAGACTTGGAAATGCACAGAAGCGTGTGTGTGTGAAGTTATTCTGAATGACCCAATGTGCACCTTGAATATTATATACCCTTTTAGGGATAGATTTCAAATAGCTCTGATATAGCAGAAACCACTAAATTATGAAATTGTTAAATTGGGAATTGTATTTAAACCCAGAACAAAAAATGTGCTTTGACGGACACTAAATAACTTTCCCAGCCACAACAGGACAGCGTTAACGAGAGATTTAGCAGGATATAAATTTGAGGCCTAGTATTTAGGCGCTGGGTGACAGGTATGGGTTTAGTGACAGAATTAGACTTAGAAATACACAGTAGCGGGTGTGTGTGAAGTTATTCTGAATGACCCAATGTGCACCTTGAATATTATATACCCTTTTAGGGATAGATTTCAAATAGCTCTGATATAGCAGAAACCACTAAATTATGAAATTGCTAAATTGGGAATTGTATTTCAACCCAGAACAAAAAATGTGCTTTGACGGACACTAAATAACTTTCCCAGCCACAACAGGACAGCGTTAACGAGAGATTTAGCAGGATATAAATTTGAGGCCTAGTATTTAGGCGCTGGGTGACAGGTATGGGTTTAGTGACAGAATTAGACTTGGAAATACACAGTAGCGGGTGTGTGTGAAGTTATTCTGAATGACCCAATGTGCACCTTGAATATTATATACCCTTTTAGGGATAGATTTCAAATAGCTCTGATATAGCAGAAACCACTAAATTATGAAATTGCTAAATTGGGAATTGTATTTCAACCCAGAACAAAAAATGTGCTTTGACGGACACTAAATAACTTTCCCAGCCACAACAGGACAGCGGTAACGAGAGATTTAGCAGGATATAAATTTGAGGCCTAGTATTTAGGCGCTGGGTGACAGGTATGGGTTTAGTGACAGAATTAGACTTGGAAATACACAGTAGCGGGTGTGTGTGAAGTTATTCTGAATGACCCAATGTGCACCTTGAATATTATATACCCTTTTAGGGATAGATTTCAAATAGCTCTGATATAGCAGAAACCACTAAATTATGAAATTGTTAAATTGGGAATTGTATTTAAACCCAGAACAAAAAATGTGCTTTGACGGACACTAAATAACTTTCCCAGCCACAACAGGACAGCGTTAACGAGAGATTTAGCAGGATATAAATTTGAGGCCTAGTATTTAGGCGCTGGGTGACAGGTATGGGTTTAGTGACAGAATTAGACTTAGAAATACACAGTAGCGGGTGTGTGTGAAGTTATTCTGAATGACCCAATGTGCACCTTGAATATTATATACCCTTTTAGGGATAGATTTCAAATAGCTCTGATATAGCAGAAACCACTAAATTATGAAATTGCTAAATTGGGAATTGTATTTCAACCCAGAACAAAAAATGTGCTTTGACGGACACTAAATAACTTTCCCAGCCACAACAGGACAGCGGTAACGAGAGATTTAGCGGGATATAAATTTGAGGCCTAGTATTTAGGCGCTGGGTGACCGGTATGGATTTACTAACAGAATTGGACTTGGAAATGCACAGTAGCGTGTGTGTGAAGTTATTCTGAATGACCCTATGTGCACCTTGAATATTATATACCCTTTTAGGGATAGATTTCAAATAGCTCTGATATAGCAGAAACCACTAAATTATGAAATTGCTAAATTGGGAATTGTATTTCAACCCTGAACAAAAAATGTGCTTTGACGGACACTAAATAACTTGCCCAGCCACAACAGTACAGCGGTAACGACAGATTTAGCGGGATATAAATTTGAGGCCTAGTATTTAGGCGCTGGGTGACCGGTATGGATTTAGTGACAGAATTAGACTGGGATATGGCCAAAAAATAACTACACTATTGCTGGTTAAATGCACTTGGTGACGGGCGCAGCTTGCCCCTGATGTAGTATATGGACAAAAAATGAACAGACTATTGCTGGTTAAATGCACTTGGTGTCACAGCTTGACCAACCACACTACTGAAGGTTAAAAGCACTTGGTGACGGGCGCAGCTTGCCCCTGATGTAGTATATGGCCAAAAAATGAACAGACTATTGCTGGTTAAATGCACTTGGTGACGGGCGCAGCTTGCCCCTGATGTAGTATATGGCCAAAAAATAAACAGACTATTGCTGGTTAAATGCACTTGGTGTGACAGCTTCACCCTGATGTAGGCTTTAGCCAAAAAACAACCACACCATTGAGGGTTAAATGCACTTGGTGACAGGCACAGCTTGCCCCTGATGTAGTATATGGCCAAAAAACAACCACACCATTGAGGGTTAAATGCACTTGGTGACAGGCGCAGCTTGCCCCTGATTTAGTATATGGCCAAAAAATGAACAGACTATTGCTGGTTAAATGCACTTGGTGTGACAGCTTCACCCTGATGTAGGCTTTAGCCAAAAAACAACCACACCATTGAGGGTTAAATGCACTTGGTCGCAGCTTGGATGCACTTGGTCGCAGCACCGCACAAGACACAAAATGGCCGCCGATCACCCCAGAAAAAAGTGACTGACAAACGGTCTGGGCAGCCTAAAAACAGTGAGTGAGCATTTGAATTTCAGCAGCTCAATGATGCACAGCTGCAGATCGATCGATTAATCAAGTGAAGTCCTTTGGAGGAGTTAATCTGCCTAATCTCGCCCTACTGTCGCATCCGCAACCTCTCCCTACGCTAATCAGAGCAGAGTGACGGGCGGCGCTATGTGACTCCAGCTTAAATAGAGGCTGGGTCACATGGTGCTCTGGCCAATCACAGCCATGCCAATAGTAGGCATGGCTGTGACGGCCTCTTGGGGCAAGTAGTATGACGCTTGTTGATTGGCTGCTTTGCAGCCTTTCAAAAAGCGCCAAGAAAGCGTCACAAAAGCGCCAAGAAAGCGACGAACACCGAACCCGAACCCGGACTTTTACGAAAATGTCCGGGTTCGGGTCCGTGTCACGGACACCCCAAAATTCGGTACGAACCCGAACTATACAGTTCGAGTTCGCTCATCCCTAGCAGAGAGCGATGAGAAGAAAGCAAAGCTATTAAATATTTTTTTCTCCACTGTATTCACTGAAGAAAATAAACTGTCAGATGAAATACAGAATGTAAAAGTAAATTCCTCATTAAAAGTGCCCTGTCTGACCCAGGAAGAAGTACAGAGGCATCTTAAAAAGATTAAAATAGACAAATCACCAGTACCAGATGGCATACACCCCCGTATCCTAAGAGAATTAAGTCATGTCATAGCCAGACCCTTATTTCTGATATTTAAGGACTCTATACTGACAGGGAGTGTTCCACAGGATTGGCGCATAGCAAATGTGATGCCAATATTCAAAAAGGGTCTAAAAACAGTGCACGGAAACCATAGGCCGGTAAGTTTAACATCGGTCGTGGGTAAATTGTTTGAAGGTTTTCTAAGAGATGCTATCTTCGACCACCTCAATGAAAATAAGCAAATCAGCATATCAGCATGGCTTCATTAGGGATCGGTCATGTCAAACTAATTTAATCAGTTTCTATAAGGAGGTAAGTTCTAGACTTGACAGCGGCGAATCAATGAATGTCGTATATCTGGACTTCTCCAAAGCATTTGACATTGCACCGAATAAAAGGTTAGTATATAAAATGAGAATGCTCGGACTTGGAGAAAATGTCTGTATGTGGGTAAGCAACTGGCTCAGTAATAGAAAACAGATGGTGGTTATTAACGGTACACTGTCACTAGTAGAGTACCTCAGGGGTCAGTACTTGGCCCTATCCTCTTCAATATATTTATTAATGATCTTGTAGAAGGCTTGCACAGTAAAATATCAATTTTTGCAGATTACACTTTTAACTGTTTAAAGTAATTGACATGGAAGAGGACAGTATACTGCTACAGATGAATTTGGATAGGTTGGAGGCTTGGGCAGAGAAGTGGCAGATGAGGTTTAACACTGACAAATGTAAGGTTGTGCACATGGGTAGGAATAATGCAAGTCACCCGTACATACTAAATGGTAAAACACTGGGTAACACTGACATGGAAGAGAACCTAGGACCTAAGCTGTAAAAACCAGTGCCAGGCAGCTGCTTCCAAGGTCAATAAGATAATGGGTTGCATCAAAAGGGGCATAGATGCCCGTGATGAGAACATAGTCCTACCATATTACAAATCACTGGTCAGACCACACATGGAGTACTGTGTACAGTTCTGGTCTCCTGTGAACAAGGCAGACATAGCAGAGCTGGAGAAGGTCCAGAGGAGGGCATCTAAAGTAATAACTGGAATGGGGCAACTACAGTACCCTGAAAGATGATCAAAATTAGGGTTATTCACTTTAGAAAAAAGATGACTGAGGGGAGATTTAATTACTATGTATAAATATATCAGGGGTCAGAACAGAGACCTCTCCCATCATCTATTTATCCCTGTGACTGTGACAAGGGGATATCCTCTGCGCCTAGAGGAAAGAAAGTTTGTACACGAACATAGAAGAGGATTCTTTACGATAAGAGCAGTAAGACTATGGAACTCTCTGCCTGAGGAATGTGTGATGGTGAGTTCACTAAAAGAGTTCAAGAGGGGCCTAGATGTATTTCTGGAGTGTAATAATATTACAAGCTATAGCTACTAGAGAGGGATCGTTGATCCAAGGAGTTATCTGATTGCCTGAATGGAGTTGGGAAGGAATTTTCTTTTTCCCTTACTCTGGATCATCTTGTAGGCCGAACTGGATGGACAAATGTATTTTTTCGGCCTCATATACTATGTTACTATGTTACACTGCCCTAAAAATTGTAGGCTTAGGTAAGTCCAAGAGAGGTGGTTTGTTAGTGTTAGGTACCCATCTGCGGAAGCCATCTTGATGCCTGGTAGATGGGCCCAGTACATGTTTGATCAAAAATGTGTGCAAAGAGCTTCAATTTTTCCAATTATAGTAGGTATAATACCACTTTATTTAGAATGATCCCCATTTTTTAGCTCTATTGTTTGTACGTGAAATGTTGTGCAGCCATTTTATTATCAACCATGTTTGCTTGATGGATATGCACCTGTGATTATGTACAGTCAGGTCAATATAAATATTGGGACATTGACACAATTCTAAAATTTTTGGCTCTATACACCACAATGGATTTGAAATGAAACGAACAAGATGTGCTTACAATGCAGACTGTCAGCTTTAATGTGAGGGTATTTACATCCAAATCAGATGAACAGTGTAGCAAGTACAATAGTTTGCATATGCACCTCCCACTTGTTTAGGGACCAAAAGTAATGAGACATAATAATAATCATAAATCAAACTTTCACTTTTTAATACTTGGTTGCAAATCCTTTGCAATCAATTACAGACTGAAGTCTGGAACGCATAGACAGGCGCTGGGTTTCATCCATGGTGATGCTCTGCCAGGCCTCTACTGCAACTGTCTTCAGTTCCTGCTTGTTCTTGGGGCATTTTCCCTTCAGTTTTGTCTTCAGCAAGTGAAATGCATGCTCAAATCAGATTCAGGTCAGGTGATTGACTTGGCCATTGCATAACATTCCACTTCTTTCCCTTAAAAAACTCTTTGGTTGCTTTTGCAGTATGCTTTGAGGCATTGTCCATCTGTACTGTGAAGCGCCTTCCAATGAGTTCTGAAGCATTTGGCTGAATATGAGCAGATAATATTGCCCAAAACACTTCAAAATTTATCCTGCTGCTTTTGTCAGCAGTCACATCATCAATAAATACAAGAGAACGAGTTCCATTGGCAGCCATATATGCCCACGCCATGACACTACCACCACCATGCTTCACTGATAAGGTGGCATGCTTGTCCCATCAGATGTTCGTCCATCACTACTTAGGATCATGAGCAGTTGCTTTCCTTCTCCATACTCTTCTCTTCCCATCACTCTGGTACAAGTTGATCTTGGTCTCATCTGTCCATAGGATGTTGTTCCAGAACTGTGAAGGCTTTTTTAGATGTCGTTTGGCAAACTCTAATCTGGTCTTCCTTTTTTTGAGGCTCACCAATGGTTTACATCTTGTGGCGAACCCTCTGTATTCACTCTGGTGAAGTCTTCTCTTGATTGTTGACTTTGACACACATGCACCTACCTCCTGGAGAGTGTTCTTGATGTGGCCAACTGTTGTGAAGGGTGTTTTCTTCACCAGGGAAAGAAATCTTCGGTCATCCACCACAGTTGTTTTCCGCGGTCTTCCGGGTCTTTTGGTGTTGCTGAGCTCAGCGGTGCGTTCCTTTTTAAGAATGTTCCAAACTGTTGTTTTGGCCACGTCTAATGTTTTTGCTATCTCTCTGATGGGGTTGTTTTGTTCTTTCAGCCTAATGATGGCTTGCTTCACTGATAGTGACAGCTCTTTAGATCTCATCTTGAGAGTTGACAGCAACAGATTCCAAATGCAAATAGCACACTTGAAATGAACTCTGGACCTTTTATCTGCTCATTGTAATTGGGATAATGAGGGAATAACACACACCTGGCCATGGAACAGCTGAGAAGCCAATTGTCCCATTACTTTTGGCCCCTTAACAAGTGGGAAGCACATATGCAAACTGTTGTAATTCCTACACTGTTCACCTGATTTGGATGTAAATACCGTATAATTAAAGCTGACAGTCTGCAGTTAAAGCACATCCTGTTCATTTAATTTCAAATCCATTGTGGTGGTGTATAGAGCCAAAAATGTTAGAATTGTGTCGATGTCCCAATATTTATGGACCTGACTGTATATGAATGTCCTAGTCAACATTTTCTTGTAGCATTAGTGACCCTCAGTAATAATAATGCGCCCATTAGTGCCCCACAGAATGAATAATGCCCCTATTACTGCCTCTCAGTAATGTTAATGCCCTCATTAGTGCCCCCCACAATGAATAATGCCCTCATTAGTGCCCCTCAGTAATATTAATGCTCCAATTAGTGCCCCCCAGAATTAATAATGCCCCATTAGTGCTCCCCAGAATAAATAGTGGCCTCATTAGTGCCCCCAGAATTAATAGTTCCCCCATTAGACCCCCCAGTAATATTAATACCCCTATTAGTACCCCCCAGTAATAGTAATGCCCCCAGTTAGTGCCCTCGAGTTAATAATGTCCCCACTAGAACCCTCAGTGCCCCCAGAATAAATAGTCCCACCATTAGTGCCCCCAGAATAAATAGTGCCCTCATTAGTGTCCACAGAATTAATAGTGCCCACCTTTAGAGACCGCCAGTAATATTAATACCCCCATTAGTACCCCCCAGTAATAGTAATGCCCCCATAAGTGCCCCCCCCCCAGAATTAATGCCCCCTTCTCTGCTTGTGCAAAAAAAACTAAACAAAAAAAAAACTACTCACCTCATCCTTTTGATTGCACTGCTGTGAACACTCTGCTACCTGCTGACTGGAAACTCAGGACAGGACCTACGCTCCAACATGATGACGTTTCGCAGGTCCTGTCCTCTAGTCAGCAGCTAAACGATCAAATGGATGAGGTGAGGTTTTTTTCTTAACACAAGTAGGGGAGGGGAGTTAAAGGCTGTAAAAGCATTCCTTGGTCTGATGATTTCCATTTTGGGAAGTGTTATCTTTACTCCGGACACTGCATAGTAATCTGCATTATATCAACTCAAACAAGCTGGAGGACTGTTTCCAATGACAAGTAGCACAATTCAGGTCTGCATTATGATACAAGCAATGTCGGACTGGGGTGCCTTGGGCCCACCAGTAAAAGTTGTTCTGTGGGCCCACTGTACAGCTACATGCAAAATATATATATGCACAAACGCAAAATAGAGGGAAGCTCACCAGAATAGAGCACGGCCTGCTACCATCCCATAGCTATTAAAACATGACAAATATACTAATGGTCGGCTCACAAGAAGTCAAAAATTGCGTATTTATTACTAACTCTAAAAACGTACCTATAATAAAACAAACTATGTAGATAAGAAATACATTAAGAGCAGAATCGTATACACATATATAAATGACAATATAAAAATACCAATATAAAATATTGAGAATAGTCACGGTCCCTCCTATGTAGTGGGCCGCGGAGCTCTCGCAGCTCACAGTTGTGTATTACAACTGCGATTCTTTATCTTGTTTATAAGTTTGATTACAGTATCCTGCACGCTATAATCCAGACTGCAGATGAAGATGTAATGTCCTGCACACCTTGGGTTAATATCCAATATATCTACGCATGCATAAAAAGAGCTGATGAGGTAAGACGTATATGCACCTCCCCAGAAATGAGTGCACTAATGGTTAACTGTAGTAGGTTAGTATAACACAATATGAGTTCACGCACATGTATGCCAGTTCAGCCGCCTTGCATGTACTGTAGTATATTTGATTCCTTTTCTCTCACACAGCGTTTAGCGCAAATGCGCTTCTTACCAGTTTATGGTTCCGTCTGTGAAGTGGTACCTGCTGGAATCTATGCTGTATGCGGACGGCCCCACAAGTAATCTCCCGCTGGGGACGGCACTTTGCGCCTGCATGGTATAGATTTCCAGACGATAGCGGCCCCACAAGTCATCTCTCGCTAGTAACGGCACTCCGTGCATGCGTGGTATGATTTGCCAGACGCTGAGGTGTAATTTTGTAACAGTCTGTGATTTAGCGGTCTGTTAATGTAACAAGGTATTTTCAAAGGATGCAGTTGTTAATATCGCTTCCTCAGTGGCAAAGAAATTGTGTGCAACAGACAGAACCGTATACAACTGGTAAGAAGCGCATTTGCGTCAAACGCCTGCCTTTAGTCCCGGTACTGAATGACTCCACAAGTAGAAGAGTGAGTGCATCTCTGGAGTATAGTATACTGTGTAACTCAGGATCAGTACAGGATAAGTAATGAAATGCATGTACACAGTGACTCCACTAGCAGAACAGAGAGTACAGCTCTGGAGTATAATGCAGAATGGAACTTAGGATCAGTACAGCTTAACCCCTTCACGACCGCAATCTGTATATATACGTGATAGCTGCACATACCCCGTGCAGCTACCACATATATAAACGTTCTGGCAGCTCTTTAATCCAAGCGCTGCAAAGCGCTTGGATTAAAGCTTCTGCCCCTGCCCTGTATGCTGTCACGGACAGCATACAGTGCAGTAATGCCGGCAAGGGACCGATCAGAGTGACCCCTTGCCGGCAATCGATCCGATTGGTTAGTCTGTGCAGACTAACCAATCGGATCGCGGCAGTGAAAAAATGCCGGTTTCAGGCTCTGATCTGCGCTCTGCAGATCAGAGCCTGAAATCAGTGTCCTCCTGCCCCCCCCCCCAGATCCGTGCAGCCCCCCCCCACCCCGATCTGTGCAGGCGCCTCCCGATCTGTGCAGCATCTCCATGTCCACAGTGCCCCTCCATCTGTGCCCCAGCTTGTGTCCTCCAGTGACCCCTCCTGCTGGCCGTGACAATTTCCAGCCCGCCCCCCCCCCTTCCAGCGCTGACCGCCCCCCCCCCTCGGTCTGCCCCCCTGCTGTGCTTGATGGCGGCGGCTCCATTCCTGAACCGCCGCCATCATCAGAGTGTCAGCTCTATGCTGACACTCTGCTGTAACCCCAGAGATGCCGCGGCAGCGGCATCTATGGGGTTAATGGAGGGAGGGGGCTCCCTCTCTCCACCATCGGGGCTGCTGCGCTGTGATGGCAGCCCCGATGGTTGCCCTGGCAACCGGACGCTTTGCAAAAGCGTCAGCTGTTGCCACCTACAGGGCATCTGAATGTATTACACTTTGCAATGCAAGAGCATTGCAAAGTATAGTACAGCCATCAGCCCCACTGGATCTTCATGATCCAAGAGGGACTTGATAAAAAAAATTAAATGTGAAAAAAAAAAAAAGTAAAAAATAAATAAATAAAAATGTAAAATAAAAAAATGCCATTTTTTTCCCTAAAAAAAGAAAAATAAAAAAACGACACATATTAGGTATCACCGCGTCCGTAACGACCGTCTCTATAAAGATATCACATGATAGACCCCGTCCGATAAACACCATAAAAAATAAAATAAAATAAAAACTGTGTAAAAAAAAGCCATTTTTGTCACCTTACATCACAAAAAGTGCAACAGCAAGCGATCAAAAAGGCGTATGACCCCCAAAATAGTACCAATCAAACCGTCACCTCGTCCTGCAAAAAATGATACCCTATTTAAGACAATCGCCCCAAAAATAAAAAAGCTATGATTCTCAGACTATAGAGACACTAAAACATCATATTTTTGGTTTCAGAAATGCTATTATTGTGTAAAACTAAAATAAATAAGAAAAAGTATACATATTAGGTATTGCCACGTCCGTAACGATCTTCTCTATAAAACTATCACATGACCTAACTCTTCAGATGAACTCTGTAAAAATAAATAAATGAAAACTGTTCCAAAACAGCCAATTTTTGCGTCACCTTGCCCCATAAAGTGTAATAATGAATGATCAAAAAATCCTATGTACCCAAAAATAGTACCAATATAAACCTCAACACTTTCTGCAAAAAACGAGCCCCTGCACAAGACGATCGGCAGAAAAATAAAAAACATATGGCGTTCAGAAAACCAATCCAGCACAATCTGCCTTCCAAAAACCGTATGGCATTCCTTTCCTTCTGCGCCCTGCCGTGCGCCCGTACAGCAGTTTACGACCACATGTGGGGTGTTTATGTAAACCGCGGAATCAGGGTAATAAATATTGAGTTTTGTTTGACTGTTAACCCTCAATGTGTTAAAGAATTTTTTTTTATAAAATGGAAAATCTGCCAAAAATGTGAAATTTAGAAATTTAATCTCCATTTTCCTTTAATTCTTGTGGAACGCCTAAAGGGTTAACAAAGTTTGTAAAATCAGTTTTGAGTAACTTGAGGGGTGTAGTTTCTACAATTGGGTCATTTATGGGGGTTTCCACTATGTAAGCCCCACAAAGTGACTTCAGACCTGAACTGGTCTTTAAAAAGTGGGTTTTGGAAATTTTCTTAAAAATTTTAAGAATTGCTTCTAAACTTCTAAGCCTTCTAACGTCCTAAAAAAATAAAATGACATTTCCAAAATGATGCCAACATAAAGTAGACATATGGGGAATGTTAAGTAATAAATATTTTATTAGGTATGACTTTCTGTTTTAGAAGCAGAGAAATTGAAATTTGGAAAATTGTGAATTTTTCCACATTTTTGGTAAATTTGGGATTTTTTCATAAATAAAGGTGAAATATATTGACTCAAATATATGACTGTCATGAAGTACAATGTGTCACGAAAAAACATTCTCAGAATGGCGTGGATAAGTAAAAGTGTTCCAAAGCTATTACCACATAAAGTGACGCATGTCAGATTTGTAAATTTTGACCTGGACATTGGGGCATCAATGACCCTTGGTCATGAAAGGGTTAAGTAATGAAATGCATGTACACAGTGACTCCACTAGCAGAACAGACAGTACAGCTCTGGAGTATAATGCAGAATGGAACTTAGGATCAGTACAGCTTAAGTAATGAAATGCATGTACACAGTGACTCCACTAGCAGAACAGAGAGTACAGCTCTGGAGTATAATGCAGAATCGAACTTAGGATCAGTACAGCTTAAGTAATGAAATGCATGTACACAGTGACTCCACTAGCAGAACAGAGAGTACAGCTCTGGAGTATAATGCAGAATGGAACTTAGGATCAGTACAGCTTAAGTAATGAAATGCATGTACACAGTGACTCCTGAAGCACTGAAATATTTTTCTGGAAAATAATACAGGGTATCTCTAGATCACAGTGTAATGTACACTGCCTGTACCAAAAAAAAGTCGCCACCTGGATTTAACTAAGCAAATAGTTCTGAGCCTCCTATTGGATAATTACTGCATGGGCGATTATCTTTCAGCTGGCAATAAGTTATTTGACCCCAACTGGTGCAATGAGTTGCTTCTCTAAACAACCATGTCGAAAGACACATCTCGTGGTCGTGGAAAAGATGTTAGTCTGTCTGAGAAGGGTCAAATCATTGGCATGCATCAAGCATAGAAAACATCTAAAGAGATTGCAGAAACTACTAAAATTGGGTTAAGAACTGTCCAACGCATTATTAAAAACTGGAAGGATAGTGGGGACCCATCGTATTTGAGGAAGAAATGTGGTGGGAAAAAAATCCTGAATGATCGTGATCGGCGATCACTTAAACGTTTGGTGAAATCAAATCAAGGAAAAACAACAGTATAACTCAGGGCTATGTTTAATAGTGAAAGTAAGAGCATTTCCACACGCACAATGCGAAGGGAACTCAAGGGATTGGGACTGAACAGCTGTGTAGCATTAAGAAAATCGCTAATCATTGAGGAAAACCAGAGAAAAAGGCTTCAATTTGCTAGGGAGCATAAAGATTGGACTCTGGAGCAACGGAAGAAGGTCATGTGGTCTGATGAGTCCAGATTTACCCTGTTCCAGAGTGATGGGCGCATCAGGGTAAGAAGAGAGACAGATGAAGTGATGCCCCCATCATGCCTAGTGCCTACTGTACAAGCCTGTGGGGGCAGTGCTATGATCTGGGGTTGCTGCAGTTGGTCAGGTCTAGGTTCAGCAACAGTATGTGCTCCAAGAATGAGGTCAGCTGACTACCTGAACATACTGAATGACCAGGTTATTCCATCAATGGATTTTTTCTTCCCTGATGGCACGGGCATATTCCAAGATGACAATGCCAGGATTCATCGGGCTAAAATTGTGAAAGAGTGGTTCAGGGAGCATGAGACATCATTTTTAGGGATGAGCGAACCCGAACTGTATAGTTCGGGTTCGTACCGAATTTTGGGGTGTCCGTGACACGGACCCGAACCCGGACATTTTCGTAAAAGTCCGGGTTCGGGTTCGGTGTTCGGCGCTTTCTTGGCGCTTTTTGAAAGGCTGCAAAGCAGCCAATCAACAAGCGTCATACTACTTGCCCCAAGAGGCTATCACAGCCATGCCTACTATTGGCATGGCTGTGATTGGCCAGTGCAGCATGTGACCCAGCCTCTATTTAAGCTGGAGTCACGTAGCGCCGCCCGTCACTCTGCTCTGATCAGTATAGGGAGAGGTTGCAGCTGCGACGTTAGGGCGAGATTAGGCAGTGATTAACTCCTCCAAAAGACTTCATTCAGTGATCGATCTGCAGCTGTGGATGATTGAACTGCTGCTATTCAATTGCTCACTGTTTTTAGGCTGCCCAGAGCGTTTTTCATTCACTTTTTTCTGGGGTGATCGGCGGCCACAAGCTGCCACCAAGTACATTTAACCATCAATAGTGTGGTTATTTTTTGGCTATATCCTACATCAGGGTGAAGCTGTCACACCAAGTGCATTTAACCATCAATAGTGTGGTTATTTTTTGGCCATATACTACATCAGGGGCAAGCTGTCACCAAGTGCATTTAACCCTAAATAGTGTGGTTGTTTTTTGGCTATATACTACATCAGGGTGAAGCCCTCACACCAAGTGCATTTAACCATCAATAGTGTGGTTATTTTTTGGCCATATACTACATCAGGGGCAAGCTGTCACCAAGTGCATTTAACCCTCAATAGTGTGGTTGTTTTTTGGCTATATCCTACATCAGGGTCAAGCTGTCACACTAAGTGCATTTAACCATCAATAGTGTGGTTATTTTTTGGCCATATCCCAGTCTAATTCTGACTGTAAACGTATACCTGTCACCCAGCGCCTAAATAATAGGCCTCAAATTTATAGTCAGCTAAATCTGTGGTTATTGCTGTAGCTGGGCAAGTTATTTAGTGTCCGTCAAAGCACAGTTTTTGTTCTGGGTTGAAATACAATTCCCAATTTAGCAATTCTCTAAATTAGTGGTTTCTGCTGTATCAGGCCTACTTTAAATACATCCCTAAAAGGGTATATCAGAATCAAGGTGCTGATAGGGTCATTCTCAATAACTTGACACACACGCTACTGTGCATATCCCAGTCTAATTCTGTCTGTAAACGTATACCTGTCACCCAGCGCCTAAATAATAGGCCTCAAATTTATATTCATCCAAATCTGTCATTATTGCTGTAGCTGGTCAAGTTATTTAGTGTCCGTCAAAGCACAGTTTTTGTTCTGGGTTGAAATACAATTCCCAATTTTGCAATTTCCTAATTTAGTGGTTTCTGCTGTATCAGACCTACTTTAAATCTATCCCTAAAAGGGTATATAAGATTCAAGGTGCACATAGGGTCATTCTCAATAACTTCACACACACGCTACTGTGCATATCCCAGTCTAATTCTGTCTGTAAACGTATACCTGTCACCCAGCGCCTAAATAATAGGCCTCAAATTTATAGTCAGCTAAATCTGTGGTTACTGCTGTGCCTGTATTAGTGTAAGGCCTCATGCACACGACAGTTTTTTTTTAAGGTCCGCAAAAACGGGGTCCGTAGGTCCGTGATCCGTGACCGTTTTTTCGTCCGTGGGTCTTCCTTGTTTTTTGGAGGATCCACGGACATGAAAAATGAAAAAAAAATCTAAGTCAAGTTTGCCATTGAAATGATAGGAAAAAACGGACACGGATCACGGACACGGATCACGGACACGGATGCCAATCTTGTGTGCATCCGTGATTTTTCACGCACCCATTGACTTGAATGGGTCCGTGAACCGTTGGCGTGAAAAAAATAGGACAGGTCATATTTTTTTCACGGCTAGGAAACACGGATCACGGATGCGGCTGCCAAACGGTGCATTTTCAGATTTTTCCACGGACCCATTGAAAGTCAATGGGTCCGTGGAAAGAAACGGAAAATGGCACAACGGCCACGGATGCACACAACGGTCGTGTGCATGAGGCCTAATACGGTACCTAAATAGATCGCCAGATAGTGTTAGGTGTCTGTAAAAAAAGGCCTGAATTTGAATTCAATACATTGGGCCAAATAATATTTTTTTTGTTGTGGTGAACGATAACAATGAGGAAAACATCTAGTAAGGGACGTGGACGCGGACATGGTCGTGGTGGTGTTAGTGGACCCTCTGGTGCTGGGAGAGGACGTGGCCGTTCTGCCACGGCCACACGTCCTAGTGTACCAACTACCTCAGGTCCCAGTAGCCGCCATAATTTACAGCGATATTTGGTGGGGCCCAATGCCGTTCTAAGGATGGTAAGGCCTGAGCAGGTACAGGCATTAGTCAATTGGGTGGCCGACAGTGGATCCAGCACGTTCACATTATCTCCCACCAGTCTTCTGCAGAAAGCGCACAGATGGCGCCGGAAAACCAAGCCCATCGGTCTGTCACATCACCCCCATGCATACCAGGGAAACTGTCTGAGCCTCAAGTTATGCAGCAGTCTCTTATGCTGTTTGAAGACTCTGCTGGCAGGGTTTCCCAAGGGCATCTACCTAGCCCTTCCCCAGCGGTGGAAGACATAGAATGCACTGACGCACAACCACTTATGTTTCCTGATGATGAGGACATGGGAATACCACCTCAGCATGTCTCTGATGATGACGAAACACAGGTGCCAACTGCTGCGTCTTTCTGCAGTGTGCAGACTGAACAGGAGGTCAGGGATCAAGACTGGGTGGAAGACGATGCAGGGGACGATGAGGTTCTAGACCCCACATGGAATGAAGGTCGTGCCACTGACTTTCACAGTTCGGAGGAAGAGGCAGTGGTGAGACCGAGCCAACAGCGTAGCAAAAGAGGGAGCAGTGGGCAAAAGCAGAACACCCGCCGCCAAGGGACTCCGCCTGCTACTGACCGCCGCCATCTGGGACCGAGCACCCCAAAGGCAGCTTCAAGGAGTTCCCTGGCATGGCACTTCTTCAAACAATGTGCTGACGACAAGACCCAAGTGGTTTGCACGCTGTGCCATCAGAGCCTGAAGCGAGGCATTAACGTTCTGAACCTTAGCACAACCTGCATGACCAGGCACCTGCATGCAAAGCATGAACTGCAGTGGAGTAAACACCTTAAAAACAAGGAAGTCACTCAGGCTCCCCCTGCTACCTCTTCTGCTGCTGACGCCTCGGCCTCTTCCTCCGCCTCTGGAGGAGCGTTGGCACCTGCCGCCCAGCAAACAGGGGATGTACCACCAACACCACCACCTCCGTCACCAAGCATCTCAACCATGTCACACGGCAGCGTTCAGCTCTCCATCTCACAAACATTTGAGAGAAAGCGTAAATTCCCACCTAGCCACACTCGATCCCTGGCCCTGAATGCCAGCATTTCTAAACTACTGGCCTATGAAATGCTGTCATTTAGGCTGGTGGACACAGACAGCTTCAAACAGCTCATGTCGCTTGCTGTCCCACAGTATGTTGTTCCCAGCCGCCACTACTTCTCCAAGAGAGCCGTGCCTTCCCTGCACAACCAAGTATCCGATAAAATCAAGTGTGCACTGCGCAACGCCATCTGTGGCAAGGTCCACCTAACGACAGATATGTGGACCAGTAAGCACGGCCAGGGACGCTATATCTCCCTAACTGCACACTGGGTAAATGTAGTGGCAGCTGGGTCCCAGGCGGAGAGCTGTTTGGCGCACGTACTTCCGCCGCCAAGGATCGCAGGGCAACATTCTTTGCCTCCTGTTGCCACCTCCTCCTACTCAGCTTCCTCCTCCTCTTCTTCCACCTGCTCATCCAGTCAGCCACACACCTTCACCACCAACTTCAGCACAGCCCGGGGTAAACGTCAGCAGGCCATTCTGAAACTCATATGTTTGGGGGACAGGCCCCACACCGCACAGGAGTTGTGGCGGGGTATAGAACAACAGACCGACGAGTGGTTGCTGCCGGTGAGCCTCAAGCCCGGCCTGGTGGTGTGCGATAATGGGCGAAATCTCGTTGCAGCTCTGGGACTTGCCGGTTTGACGCACATCCCTTGCTTGGCGCATGTGCTGAATTTGGTGGTGCAGAAGTTCTTTCACAACTACCCCGACATGTCAGAGCTGCTGCATAAAGTGCGGGCCCTCTGTTCGCGCTTCCGGCGTTCACATCCTGCCGCTGCTCGCCTGTCTGCGCTACAGCGTAACTTCGGCCTTCCCGCTCACCGCCTCATATGCGACGTGCCCACCAGGTGGAACTCCACCTTGCACATGCTGGACAGACTGTGCGAGCAGCAGCAGGCCATAGTGGAGTTTCAGCTGCAGCACGCAAGGGTCAGTCGCACTGCGGAACAGCACCACTTCACCACCAATGACTGGGCCTCCATGCGAGACCTGTGTGCCCTGTTGCGCTGTTTCGAGTACTCCACCAACATGGCCAGTGGCGATGACGCCGTTATCAGCGTTACAATACACTTCTATGTCTCCTTGAGAAAACACTTAGGGCGACGATGGAAGAGGAGGTGGCCCAGGAGGAGGAGGTGGAGGAGTCATTTTTAGCACTTTCAGGCTAGTCTCTTCGAAGTGACTCAGAGGGAGGTTTTTTGCAACAGCAGAGGCCAGGTACAAATGTGGCCAGCCAGGGCCCACTACTGGAGGACGAGGAGGACGAGGATGAGGAGGAGGTGGAGGAGGATAAGGATGAAGCATGGTCACAGCGGGGTGGCACCCAACGCAGCTCGGGCCGATCACTGGTGCGTGGCTGGGGGGAAAGGCAGGACGATGACGATACGCCTCCCACAGAGGACAGCTTGTCCTTACCCCTGGGCAGCCTGGCACACATGAGCGACTACATGCTGCAGTGCCTGCGCAACGACAACAGAGTTGCCCACATTTCAACGTGTGCGGACTACTGGGTTGCCACCCTGCTGGATCCACGGTACAAAGACAATGTGCTCACCTTACTTCCTGCACTGGAGCGTGATAGGAAGATGCGCGAGTACAAGCGCACGTTGGTAGACGCGCTACTGAGAGCATTCCCAAATGTCACAGGGGAACAAGTGGAAGCCCAAGGCCAAGGCAGAGGAGGAGCAAGAGGTCGCCAAGGCAGCTGTGTCACGGCCAGCTCCTCTGAGGGCAGGGTTAGCATGGCAGAGATGTGGAAAAGTTTTGTCAACACGCCACAGCTAACTGCACCACCACCTGATACGCAACGTGTTAGCAGGAGGCAACATTTCACTAACATGGTGGAACAGTACATGTGCACACCCCTCCACGTACTGACTGATGGTTCGGCCCCATTCAACTTCTGGGTCTCTAAATTGTCCACGTGGCCAGAGCTAGCCTTTTATGCCTTGGAGGTGCTGGCCTGCCCGGCGGCCAGCGTTTTGTCTGAACGTGTATTCAGCACGGCAGGGGGCGTCATTACAGACAAACGCAGCCGCCTGTCTACAGCCAATGTGGACAAGCTGACGTTCATAAAAATTAACCAGGCATGGATCCCACAGGACCTGTCCATCCCTTGTGCAGATTAGACATTAACTACCTCCCATTAACCATATATTATTGTACTCCAGGGCACTTCCTCATTCAATCCTATTTTTATTTTCATTTTACCATTATATTGCGAGGCTACCCAAAGTTGAATGAACCTCTCCTCTGTCTGGGTGCCGGGGCCTAAATATATGCCAATGGACTGTTCCAATGTTGGGTGACGTGAAGCCTGATTCTCTGCTATGACATGCAGACTGATTCTCTGCTGACATGAAGCCATATTCTCTGTTACGGGACCTCTCTCCTCTGCCTGGGTGCCTGGGCCTAAATATATGACAATGGACTGTTACAGTGGTGGCTGACGTGAAGCCTGATTCTCTGCTATGACATGCAGACTGATTCTCTGCTGACATGAAGCCAGATTCTCTGTTACGGGACCTCTCTCCTCTGCCTGGGTGCCTGGGCCTAAATATATGACAATGGACTGTTACAGTGGTGGCTGACGTGAAGCCTGATTCTCTGCTATGACATGCAGACTGATTCTCTGCTGACATGAAGCCAGATTCTCTGTTACGGGACCTCTCTCCTCTGCCTGGGTGCCTGGGCCTAAATATATGACAATGGACTGTTACAGTGGTGGCTGACGTGAAGCCTGATTCTCTGCTATGACATGCAGACCGATTCTCTGCTGACATGAAGCCAGATTCTCTGTTACGGGACCTCTCTCCTCTGCCTGGGTGCCTGGGCCTAAATATATGACAATGGACTGTTACAGTGGTGGCTGACGTGAAGCCTGATTCTCTGCTATGACATGCAGACTGATTCTCTGCTGACATAAAGCCAGATTCTCTGTTACGGGACCTCTATCCTCTGCCTGGGCCTAAATATATGACAATGGACTGTTACAGTGGTGGCTGACGTGAAGCCTGATTCTCTGCTATGACATGCAGACTGATTCTCTGCTGACATGAAGCCAGATTCTCTGTTAAGGGACCTCTCTCCTCTGCCTGGGACTAAATATCTGACAATGGACTGTTACAGTGGTGGGTGACGTGAAGCCAGATTCTCTGCTATGGGACCTCTCTCCAATTGATATTGGTTAATTTTTATTTATTTTATTTTTATTTTTATTCATTTCCCTATCCACATTTGTTTGCAGGGGATTTACCTACATGTTGCTGCCTTTTGCAGCCCTCTAGCTCTTTCCTGGGCTGTTTTACAGCCTTTTTAGTGCCGAAAAGTTTGGGTCCCCATTGACTTCAATGGGGTTCGGGACGAATTACGGGTCGGGTTCGGATCCCGAACCCGAGCATTTCCGGGAAGTTCGGCCGAACTTCTCGAACCCGAACATCCAGGTGTTCGCTCAACTCTAATCATTTTCACACATGGATTGGCCACCACAGAGTCCAGACCTTAACTCCATTGAGAATCTTTGGGATGTGCTGGAGAAGGCTTTGCGCAGCAGTCAGACTCTACCATCATCAATGCAAGATCTTGGTGAAAAATGAATGCAACACTTGATGGAAATAAAGCTTATCAAAACAATGTCACAGCGAATGCATGCTGTAATCAAAGCTAAAGGCTTTTTTTTGGTGGCGACTTTTTTTGGGGACAGGCAGTGTATGTACATCATAAGTAATGAAATTTATTAAGAAAGTGACTCAACTTTTTATGTACATTATCTGTGCTAGAACCTGATGCTGGAAGAGGGAGGAACAGAACTGTCAGATTTACAGTCTGGACAAAGGACCGTTGACCTGGCTGCTGCAGAAATCACCACATTTCAAGCATTGTAAATATAAAGATAAAAGAATGTCATTTTTATTTGCACGAGCCTGAAATTAAAATAAACCTTCAATCAAAATAGATGTTTACTGGTTAACAGTAACTTTGTAATCTGTCTGTCTGGTTCCTGAATTTTGCATTCACTTTGTCCACCCCTGTAATAGGCACTAAACATCTTCGAACTGCAAGTTGCTAAAAAAAGAACCTTTTATCTAAACTGTTATTTCAGCATGAGAGAAGGACGACTAAACGGCAAAAAGCAGCGAATGAAATGTAATCTCCACCATTTGGCACAAAAGACATTTACTGTATATCATTTTCTTGAATGTGGAGATTTTTTAGCTTCCCACCAAGAAAAATATTCCTTTGATGTATATAAATGTAAAGGATAATGGTAGTGTAAAATCTTAAAAGACAGGAGGATGGCTGTGCCTCAAAAGTAAAATGTTCAACGAAGAAACATAAGGATAGCAGATATGGTATGATGCAGAAGACTACTGTATATAGAACCGCCATTACTACAGTGCAAGATCCTAATGGGATAATGAAGGACAGTAGGACTGCAGTCAACTGAGCTGTTGTGACATGACTAATGCAGTGTCAGTCTTCTCTGTCAAATCACTGTCCCTACCCAAAATGTACCTTTCTACTGTGTAATGGGGGAGAGTTACACAGGGGAGCTGTTGTACAGTAGAACCGGCTTAGTTGCCTATAGCAACCAATCAGATTCCACCTTTCATTTTCTGTGTAATCTGATTGGTTGCTGTGGGCAACTAAGCCAGTTCTACTTTACACCAGTTTGATAAATCTCCCCCAATATTACTACAAGTTATTCCTGCCAGGAAATTTGTCAATAACAATCAGTAGGCTCAGTCATTGGAGTACTTGTCCACCTCTTTGGTACAGGCAGGTAGTAGGGCTTTTTCATCAGACATTTTCCCTACAGTAGGCATAGCCGTCTATGCAATATATTTGAAAAGCGGTGGAGTAATGCACTCTGGATATATATATATACAGTACAGACCAAAAGTTTGGACACACCTTCTCATTCAAAGAGTTTTCTTTATTTTCATGACTATGAAAATTGTAGATTCACACTGAAGGCATCAAAACTATGAATTAACACATGTGGAATTATATACATAACAAAAAAGTGTGAAACAACTGAAAATATGTCATATTCTAGGTTCTTCAAAGTAGCCACCTTTTGCTTTGATTACTGCTTTGCACACTCTTGGCATTCTCTTGATGAGCTTCAAGAGGTAGTCACCTGAAATGGTTTTCACTTCACAGGTGTGACCTGTCAGGTTTAATAAGTGGGATTTCTTGCCTTATAAATGGGGTTGGGACCATCAGTTGCGTTGTGGAGAAGTCAGGTGGATACACAGCTGATAGTCCTACTGAATAGACTGTTAGAATTTGTATTATGGCAAGAAAAAAGCAGCTAAGTAAAGAAAAACGAGTGGCCATCATTACTTTAAGAAATGAAGGTCAGTCAGTCCGAAAAATTGGGAAAACTTCGAAAGTTTCCCCAAGTGCAGTCACAAAAACCATCAAGCGCTACAAAGAAACTGGCTCACATGCAAACCCCCCAGGAAAGGAAGACCAAGAGTCACCTCTGCTGCGGAGGATAAGTTCATCCGAGTCACCAGCCTCAGAAATTGCAGGTTAACAGCAGCTCAGATTAGAGACCAGGTCAATACCACACAGAGTTCTAGCAGCAGATACATCTCTAGAACAACTGTTAAGAGGAGACTGTGTGAATCAGGCCTTCATGGTAGAATATCTGATAGGAAACCACTGCTAAGGACAGGCGACAAGCAGAAGAGACTTGTTTGGGCTAAAGAACACAAGGAATGGACATTAGACCAGTGGAAATCTGTGCTTTGTCTGATGAGTCCAAATTTGAGATCTTTGGTTCCAACCACCGTGTCTTTGTGCAACGCAGAAAAGGTGAACGGATGGACTCTACATGCCTGGTTCCCACCGTGAAGCATGGAGGAGGAGGTGTGATAGTGTGGGGGTGCTTTGCTGGTGACACTGTTGGGGATTTATTCAAAATTGAAGGCATACTGAACCAGCATGGCTACCACAGCATCTTGCAGCGGCATGCTATACCATCCGGTTTGCGCTTAGTTGGACCATCATTTATTTTTCAACAGGACAATGACCCCAAACACACCTCCAGGCTGTGTAAGGGCTATTTGACCATGAAGGAGAGTGATGGGGTGCTGCGCCAGATGACCTGGCCTCCACAGTCACCGGACTTGAACCCAATTCGAGATGGTTTGGGGTGAGTTGGGCTGGACCGCAGAGTGAAGGCAAAAGGGCCAACAAGTGTTAAGCATCTCTGGGAACTCCTTCAAGACTGTTGGAAGACCATTTCAGGTGACTACCTCTTGAAGCTCATCAAGAGAATACCAAGAGTGTGCAAAGCAGTAATCAAAGCAAAAGGTGGCTACTTTGAAGAACCTTGAATATGACATATTTTCAGTTGTTTCACACTTTTTTGTTATGTATATAATTCCACATGTGTTAATTCATAGTTTTGATGCCTTCAGTGTGAATCTACAATTTTCATAGTCATGAAAATAAAGATAACTCTGTGAATGAGAAGGTGTGTCCAAACTTTTGGTCTGTACTGCTTGAGAAAGATCCCAGAGAGAAGGATCGAAACGTTGCTGTCTGGTAAATAAAAAAACGTCTTTATTTTACGCCTTGGAAGTGCCGCGGAATTTCTTTCCATTGTATACCTTGAAGGGGGACCGCCCTTCACAGCCGCTGGCACTCCGCCTGAACCTTTTTTCGCTGTGCGGCTCCTATTGCTCTTTTCCTATATATATATATATATATATATATATATATATATATGTATGTGTATATATATATAATTTAATTGTTTATACAGAGATTAGGTTATTTTTTTGTATGGCTCATTATATGTTGAACCATATTCACATCTTTTACCAGCTCACCACAGGTTTATTGACTGTTACTACTATATTTAGAGATCAGCAAAGTTTAAAACTTTGCCGAATTTCTCCAAGAAATTAATTTAATTCTGAAGTAATTAGTCATTAAGCTATATCCTGGCCTTCAGTTAACCTGCAGGGAGAGTATATCTCGGTGTACGTACATCACTGTGCATTGCAGCAACATGCATAGCTAGTCATTTCTGGTAGCGAAACAGTAACTGTGATAAGCAGGTCTGATACAGAATATGGACTCGCGCATTATCGTGCCGGCCGCCAACAGTCCTAGCTAATCTTTAGGGTACTTTTACACTAGTGTTTTTGTTTTTCATTATTGTGCTTCGTCACAGGAGCTCAATACCAGAAAAAAACTGATCAGTTTTAGGCCTCATGCACACGACCGTTGTGTGCATCTGTGGCCGTTGTGCCGTTTTCCGTTTTTTTTTCGCGGACCCATTGACTTTCAATGGGTCAGTGGAAAAATCGGAAAATGCACCGTTTTGCAGCCGAGACCGTGATCCATGTATCCTGTCCGTCCAAAAAATATGACCTGTCCTATTTTTTTGACGGACAACGGTTCACGGACCCATTCAAGTCAATGGGTCCGTGAAAGAACACGGATGCACATAAGATTGGCATCCGTGTCCGTGATCCGTGGCCGTAGGTTGCTTTCATACAGACTGATCCGAAGATCCGTCTGCATAGAAGCTTTTTCAGATCCGTATATTCTAACACAGAGGCGTTCCCATGGTGATGGGGACGCTTCAGGTTAGAATATACTGAAAAACTGTGTACATGACTGCCCCCTGCTGCCTGGCAGGTGCTGCCAGGCAGCAGACCCCCCCTGTTTTTAACTCATTGGTGGCCAGTGGGCCCCCCCTCCCTCCCCTGTAGTTAACTTGTTGGTAGCCAGCCCCCCCTCCCTCCCCTGTAGTTAACTCATTGGTGGCCAGTGGGCCCCCCTCCCTCCCCTGTAGTTAACTTGTTGGTAGCCAGCCCCCCCTCTCCTGTAGTTAACTCATTGTTGTCCAGTGGCCCCCCCTCCCTCCGCTGTAGATAACTCGTTGGGGGCCAGTGGGCCCTCTCCCCTCCCTCCCCCTCCTAATTAAAATCGCCCCCCCTATCATTGGTGGCAGTGGAGAGTACCGATCGGAGTCCCAGTGTAATCGCTGGGGCTCCGATCGGTAACCATGGCAACCGGGACGCTACTGCAGTCTCGGTTGCCATGGTTACTTAGCAATTTGGGGGGGCGATTTTAATTAGGAGGGGGAGGGAGGGGAGAGGGCCCACTGGCCACCAACGAGTTATCTACAGCGGAGGGAGGGGGGGCCCACCTGACACCAATGAGTTAACTACAGGGGAGGGGGGGCTGGCTACCAACAAGTTAACTACAGGGGAGGGAGGGGGGCCCACTGGCCATCAATGAGTGAACTACAGGGGAGGGAGGGGGGGCCGGCCGCACTGGCCACCAATGAGTTAATTACAGGGGAGGGGGGGCAGCTGCACTGGCCACCAATGAGTTAAAAACAGAGGGGGGGGGGTCTGCCCCCTGCTGCCTGGCAGCACCTGCCAGGCAGCAGGGGGCAGTCATGTACACAGTATTTCAGTATATTCTAACCTGAAGCGTCCCTATCACCATGGGAACGCCTCTGTGTTAGAATATACTGTCAGATCTGAGTTTCACGATCTAGCTCATATCCGACAGTATATTCTAACATAGAGGCGTTCCCATGGTGATGGGGACGCTTCAAGTTAAAATATACCATCGGATTAGAGAAAACTCCGATCTGATGGTATAAAAGGGACTCCTGACTTTACATTGAAAGTCAATGGGGACGGATCCGTTTGAAATGGCACCATATTGTGTCAACGTCAAACGGATCCGTCCCCATTGACTTGCATTGTAATTCAGGACGGATCCGTTTGGCTCCGCACGGCCAGGTGGATACCAAAATGACTTTTTTTTCATGTCCGTGGATCCTCCAAAAATCAAGGAAGACCCACGGACGAAAAAACGGTCCCGGATCACGGACCTACGGACCCCGTTTTTGCGGACCGTGAAAAAATACTGTCGTGTGCATGAGGCCTTATCTTAATGCATTCTGAATGGAGAGCATTCTGTTCAGGATGCATCAGTTCAGTCCCTTTAAATTTTTTTGGGACGGAGAAAATACCGCAGCATGCTGCAGTTTTATCTCCGGCCAAAAATACTAAACCCTTGCTGGAATGCCAGATCCAGCATGAATTTACATTGAAGTGTATTAGTGCCGGATCCGGCATTAAGTGTTCCGGCAAAACGGATTAAGCTTTTCAGTCTGCGCATGCGCAGACCTGTGAAAATGCAAAAAAAAAATTAATACCAGATCCGTTAGACGGATCCGGTGTTGCAATGCATTTGCCATACGGATCCGTATCCGGATCCGTCTGACAAATGCCATCAGTTTGTGTCCAGATTGCCGGATCTGGCAGTCAGTTTCGGCGACGGAACTGCCTGCCGAAATCCTATGCCGCAAGTGTGAAAGTACCCTTAGCTAAACAAAAAAAAAAGCATACAGCAGCCTTCAGTAAAGAAAAAAAAAAACACTGTGCGCCCCTGCAGGAACTGTGACTCAATGACTCTTTATTCGAACAAAAGAAGGACATGTAGGCAGTGCCAATAAAAAGTAATGGATAAAAAACGGAAATACGGAAACGGAATGCATACGGAGTACATTCTGGTTTTTTTTGCGGAACCATTGAAATGAATGGTTCCATATACGGACCGTATATGGACGTAAAAAACGGAAACAAAAAACGGTAGTGTGAAAGAGGCCTTAGGCTCAGTTCACACTTCACTTATAGTTCAGTTATGGGCAAAAACACAGAACACATGCAGATCTGTTCATGGTACCTGATCTGAGAGTAGGATTTGCTCCAGATTTTGACTCCCCATACAGTAACTGCTGGAATTAACTGACCAGAAAACTGAAGTGTAAACTCAGCCTTACAGGTCAATGTTAGCATCAGGTCTAATTTACCTAACCGTGCAGTGGCCCAAGATTCTAATATAGTGGGAAAGAGTTTTCTCATTTTACACTGTCTGCTGTGTCCACATTGATTGATAGATAACCTATTCTGTTAGCTATTGATTCAAGTAGTGGTCCCATAACTGAGTGTCAGCAGTAAGGTTGTGTTGACATCACTGTCAGAAGAACAGCCAAAAAAAAAATGTATCCTGTATTTTGAGCATCCGCCTTCACAGTATTTTGGAAATAATTAATCAGTATTTGTAAAGCAAAAACAGAGTGGGTCCAAAACTGAGATGAAATGTCATGGAAATATTTGCATGTCTTCTTTGTTTTTGGACCCACTCCTGCTTTTGGCTTCTAAATAATAATTAAATCCTGATGTAAAATATTGACCATGTGATCTAGGACTTATTATGAATGCTCCAAAGATAGGATCTATGGTGTTTTTCATTTTTCATTTTTCAGTTTTTCTGAAGAACGGTAAAATAAACAGTAATGTCAGCAAGGCCAAATAAGGACACCAGTGTCCCCAGAACAGACTGGTGAAGGTGGCAACAAGCATGAACAGTCATAAAAAGTGGCCCAGTCACAGAGTGGGGAGGAAGGCAACAGCATGAGTCATCAACATAGTGGCCCAGTCACAGAGTGGAAAGGATGTGAACAGCATGAGGAGTCACAATAGTGGCCCAGTCACAAAAAGTAAGGGGGGCAACATTAGTGGCAGTAACAGTACAAGATGGTGGCAGTAGGAGAAGATGGCAACAGATGCAGCAGGCGTGTGGCAGCATCAGAATAGTGGCAGCAGCACATGGGCAGAAGTAACAGGCCATTTTTCACAATGTTTTGGTGTGGCAGCACACTGCAGTCAGATCATTTATGGCAGAATGATCTAGTCTGATGCAGCAGGCAACGGTATTTGGAAATCCTGGCTGATCCATGCCTGATTCATCTTTATAAATATTAATCTCTCAATGTTTTGTGTTGAAAGGCGAGTTCTCTTTGGTGTAACTATGCCCCCCGATGCACTAAACACCCACTCTGATGCCACACTACTGGTTGGGCAGGAAAGCTTGCCCAGGGCAAACTGGGCAGTTTGTGGCCACAATTCAAGTTTGGCTGCCCAGTAGTTCAGAGGATCTTGAATATGGGGTGATAGGGTGCAGTCTAAGTATGCCACCACCTTCTGGTTCAGGTTCTGCTCCATTTCCTGCTGCTCCTGGCTGGTTTCTTTAGTAGGCAGGTGAAGAAACATGCTCATCAGAGACTCGAGACTCATGTTGCTGCGGATGGAGCTGGTGCTGCTCCTGCCTCCCTTCCCCAGCAGTCATGGCAGTGGACAGTTAGCACAAAGGGTCCCCTCATCAGACCTTTGTGAAGATGGGTAATGGTGCACGTAGGCAGCAACCAACTAACTACATAGAATGTCTCGATAGTAGTTGAGTTTTTCATCCCACTCAGAAGCTGTATAAAAGGCCCCCCATTTTTTCCTGATAGCGAGGGTCTAACATCATGGAGAGCCAGTATTCATCCCTCTGCCAAATGGTGATAATGTGGCTGTCACTATGTAAGCAACTTAGCATGCATCTGGCCATTTGCGCAATGGAATCGGAGGGACTCCCAGCCTCTATCTCCACTGCATACTGCCACAGTGTGTTGGGGGTCATCTGCCTGGTCTTCAACTAAGCCAGTTTTACTTTACACTAGTTTGATAAATGACCCCATATGTGAACCTCCAGCCCTCCAGCTCCTCATATTCCTTCTGCTCCTCTCCTGTCGCTTGGGCAATTCCTGGGCCTTTATGTCCTCCTCGTACTCCTCTTGCTCCATCAGTTGAGCCCTCACAGGGCTCAGGTGGCCGTAAGATGTAGGCACCATGTCTCCTCTCCCCTGGCCAATCAGATTTATCAGCATCTGCTCCAAGACGTGAAGGGGTGGGATGACATACCGTATTTTTCGCCCTATAAGACGCACCGTCCCATAAGACGCACCTAGGTTTTTGAGGAGGAAAATAAGAAAAAATATATTTTTAACCAAAAGGTATGCTTTTGGTGGGTTTTGAACTAATGTTGGTTTGTGCATGACACTACTATGGGGGATCTGTGGATGGCACTGTTATGGGGGGATCTGTGGATGGCACTGTTATGGGGGGGGGGATCTGTGGATGGCACTGTTATGGGGGGATCTGTTGATGGCACTGTTATGGGGGCATCTGTGGATGGCACTGTTATGGGGGGATCTTTGGATGGCACTGTTATGGGGGGATCTGAAGGAGGCACTGTTATGGGGGGATTGGAGGGTGGCTCTGTTATGAGGGGGGATCTGTGGATGGCACTGTTATACATGTGTCACCCACAGATCCCCCACCCCATAACAGTGGCACCCACAGGTCACCCCCCCATAACAGTGGCATCCACAGATCACCCCCCCATAACAGTGCCATCCACAGATCCCCCCCCATAACAGTGCCATCCACAGATCCCCCCCCCATAACAGTGCCATCCACATATCCCCCACCCTATAATAGTGGCATCCACAGATGCCCTAATATACGGGAGCTAAACCTGTGGGAGGGGCCGGTGTCATGCAAATGCGGCGGGGCCGGTGCGGTCACTGATGTCACGTGCCTGCGCCGCCTACTTTATGAATGTAGCCCACTCCTGCTCTGCCTGCTACAGGACATTTAGTAAGTAGTACAGATGGGGCTGGGGTTCGGAACTTCAATGAAAGCTATTATTATAAAATGTTTAGGCAATAAAGCAGTGAGTGAGTGGTGGGGCCGGAGTACAGTGACCACATTGGCCCCACCACATTTGTATGACACCGGCCCCTCCTCCCTCCCCCGTCCAGCTGATACATCGCAGTATGCGATGCTGCAGCATCGCAGACTGCAATGTAAAATGGCAGCATTTGCCCCATAAGATGCAGGGGCATTTCCCCCCACTTTTGGGGGGGAAAAAGTGCGTCTTATGGGGCGAAAAATACGGTAATTCATCCTGTAGTCCTGGCAACTGACAAATAAAGTGGCTTCCTCAAAGGGCCTGCACAAACGGCAGGTGTAACGCATGAGCTGCCACTGGTTAATGGCTAAGTTACACAGGGGAATAGTCCTGTCCACCTGCATCATCAGGAAATTGTTGATTGCCTTCCCTTTCTCTTTCAGAAGGTTGGCTCCCTGGCCAAAGGTTAAAGGCCAGGGTTCTATGGCTCAGTGGACCAGCTGGCTCACTGTTTTCAGGGCTGGTGACCCAAGAGCTGTGGAAAAATAGCCTCATCTCAGTGTCTCATACAGTCTGGCAGAGTCTCTCCTACTAGCACTGGTCTCTATCTTCAGTTAACTATAGTAGGGGCTATGACTGCTCTCTTCTGATATAGTTTCTAGCTTAAAGGGGTATTCCCATCTTCATGATCAGGTTTCAAATGTTTACACTGATCCCATACTTCATTTTTCTAAATTGCTTCTATTATTTATAATGCACCCATTTAGCTAAATTGCCTTCCCACCGATCCATTGTTTACACTTGGCAACCCATAGATACGGCCACCGCTCCACGGCCGCATCTATGTGCCGCGCTTGCGCAGACCGCACTTACTTTTCACCCAGGCAGCCGATCATTCCCACGAGAGCGCGCACGTCTGCTACAGAGCCACGCATGCGCTCCCCATCTTTCTTCAGGGGAGAGAATTGAGAAAAATTAGCGGAGGAGCAGGGGCTTTGTGATCTATTGGCAGCTCCCAGGGCAGCCCTGATGTCCTCTGTGAGTGGTGAAGAGATCGGAGGTGCGCTCCTGTTTATAACTAGGAACTTTGTATCGGGTGAGGGCAGCTGGCTGCTGAGCCGGAGAGGCGGGGGAGGGTAGTGCAGAGAGGAGATCCCGGGGAGAGAATCGTGCTGCTGCCACAGTCCAGGATTTTGACCCTGAAACACAGGTGTCAGTGACAAACAATCATGATAATGGGCAGGAGAGGCTGTGAGTAATGGACTGTTTATATTTATGAGACCTCCGTACAGATAGCGAGCTCAGTCAATGCAGCAAGAACCCCCCCCCCCCATAAGGATTATAAAAGTGCAGTTTAACCCCTTAAAGGGTTTCTACCACCTCATTTGGACCTGCTAGTGTCTGCTCTACCTAACCATGCTATTCTAAGACCTCTGTATTCCGCCTCGCTCGTCCGTCAAGCCCGTCCATCTCCTTTAGATTGCCAGCCTCCATCTCATTCGTTCGCCGAATTCTCGCGCCTGCGTCTGTATTCAGCGCAGGCGCAGTGACTGTCTGAACGCTCCCTGCGCCGACATCTCCACTGCGCCGATTACGTCCGAGTGCTCCGAGGAACAGACGGCGCAGACGCAGTGGAGATGCCGGCGCAGGGAGCATTCAGACAGTCACTGCGCCTGCGCTGAATACAGACGCACACGGCGCAGGCGCGAGAATTCGGCGAATGAATGAGATGGAGGCTGGCAATCTAAAGGAGATGGGCGGCTTGACGGACGAGCGGGGCGGAATACAGGGTGAGTAGACAGAGCCTCTAGGTGCTGAAAAGACGCCCCCATAGCACCCAGAGGCTCAATTGCATAGCAATAAAAGTAGTTTTTTTTTTGTGTAACGGCTGCACACAAAGGTCTTAGAATAGCATGGTTAGGCCCCATGCACACGGCCGTTGTTCACAGCCGTGTGCGGGCCGTGGAACCGCGGCCTGGATCCCTCCTGAGAGCAGGAGCGCACGGCGTCACTGGTTGCTATGACGCCGTGCGCTCCCTGCTGCCGGCACAGTACAGTAATACACTGGTATAGATCATACTAGTGTATCACTGTATTGCGGTGGCAGCAGGGAGCGCACGGCGTCATAGCAACCAGTGACGCCGTGCGCTCCTGCTCTCAGGAGGGATCCAGGCCGCGGTTCCACGGCCCGCACACGGCTGTGAACAACGGCCGTGTGCATGGGGCCTTAGGTAGAGCAGACATAGGTCCAAATGAGGTGGTAGAAACCCTTTAACCACCGACACGCCAGTGAAGACTAGAACCAGTAATAATTAATCGGGTCAAACAGTGCGGCTATAGGCTGAACACTGTGTATAGGGGAGGCCGCAGGATCCTCGCCATGGGATCCAACTACAGATTAGGGGATTGCATTCTAAGCAATTTCCTTGTATAATAAGGGTGGAGGAGTAATAGCAGAGCAGCTGGCAGAGCCGTCCTGCCGGCCATTTACAGAATACAGGCTGCCCTAAACAGCACTCGCTAGACGGTGAAGGGCACAATGCCACCCGGTTCTGTGCTGGTATTATTCCTGCGTGTAAAGGGGCCACTCTGATAATAATGTTCTATGAGGCAACTACTCAGAAACAGGTTTTTTTTTTTTATTTGGGTTGGGGGGGAGGCATTTTTATAACTCTTGGTGCGTTTTTTTGAGTCCATGCCATTTTTTTCAAGCCTTTTCCCATAAACTTTCCTACTAGAATAAAATGACTAAAAGAAAAGTATAAAAAAAATGTGAACAAAAACTGCGGCAACAATAAGCTGCTGTTCAGCCACAGTACTAATGGTGAAGGAAATGGACGGAATTAGCAGAGATGTGTATGTGGCGGTTTAGAATCAATGCATGTGAAAGATAGAATCAGATGTAGCAGAGCTGAATGAGCTGCTGTTCAGCCACAGTACTAATGGTGAAGGAAATAGACGGAATTAGCAGAGATGTGTATGTGGCGGTTTAGAATCAATGCTGGTGAAAGAGACACAGATGAAGCAGAGCTGTATATGTCGCAGGTCAGCATCAATGCTGGTGAAAGAGAAACAGATGTAGCAGAGCTGAATATGCGGGTGTTCTGACACAGTGCTGTTTGAAGAGAGCAACAGATGTAGTAGAGCTGAATATGCGGCTGTTCTGATACAGTGCTGGTTGAATAGAAAAACAGATGTAGCAGAGCTGTATATGTGGCAGGTCAGCATCAATGCTGGTGAAAGAGAAACAGATGTAGTAGAGCTGAATATTCGGCTGTTCTGACACAGTGCTGTTTGAAGAGAGAAACAGATGTAGTAGAGCTGACTATGCGGCTGTTCTGATACATGATACAGTGCTGTTTGAAGAGAGAAACAGATGTAGTAGAGCTGAATATGCGGCTGTTCTGATACAGTGCTGGTTGAAGAGATAAACAGACAGATGTAGCAGAGCTGTATATGAAGCTTTTCAGACACTGGAGAAGACACATGTAGCTGAGCTGTATATGCATCTATAAAGATACATAGTGTGAGGTTTATACACAACTGGAGTACAGCTGTAATGGAAACAAATCTGCATCAGTGCTGGTGGGTGGGGGTTGGTCAAGCTTTTGGGCTAATGTATAATATGGAATTATAGTTTTTAATGCACAGAATGGGTTTGTAAAAGATCAGACAGATATTTTATGTGTAAAACTGTGCACTGAGCTCACTTCACATGGCTCTCTGAGTGACCATTCCCCTCAGACACTGCAGACTGATGAGTCATACTCTTCACATGAACTAGCAAGCAGGACTCAGCTCTCAGTGTGATGTCATAAGGAGGCGTGGCCGCCTTCACTCTAGCTGCCTAAGCCCGCCCAGCCTTATCTGCAGAAAAGCAGGAAGTTACCAGCTAGCTGGCAGCAATTGAGAATGAAGTAGCAAGATGGGAATACCCCTTTAACTTGAACTTTCTAGTGGGAGTGGTGGAATAGAGAAGCACAGCCTAAACAGAAACAGTGTTACAATTTTTTGTCTATCATAGTGTTGTATAGAGCTCCAATGCAAGTCTTATGGGAACCAATAAGCAGTTTTTTCCAGGCATAAACACGTCTTCAGACATAAACAACAGAGCTAAAGCAGACAGTCAGAAGGTCAGTGTGTCTGTTTTTTCCCCTCCAAAACTTTGCATAGGTAGAAAGTCATAAAGTATCTCAGTATTAGCTGGCTGAGCATTAACCCTTTCCACAGTGCAGTTAAAGGGAACCTGTCACTGGGATTTTGGGTATAGAGCTGAGGACATGGGCTGCTAGATGGCCACTAGCACATGAACAATTCCCAGTCCCCATAGCTCTGTGTGCTTTTATTGTGTAAAAAACCTGATTTGATACATATGCAAATTAACCTGAGATGAGTCAGAGCTTGAAAATATGACTCTTCTCTTGTCACACAAGATATGACTCTTTTATGTTAATTTGCATATGTATCAAATCGTTTTTTTTTACAAAATAAGAGCACACAGATCTATGGGGACTGGGTATTGCTGATATCCTAGCGGCCATCTAGTGACCCATGTCCTCAGCTCTATACACAAAATCCTGGTGACAGGTTCCCTTTAAGCTATAGTGTCATATATAGTGTTAATATATAGTGGAATATCATATAGTGTTTTGCAATTGAACAAGATATATTACAATAAACACATAAAAAGCATCTCAACAATACGAAACAGCATACTGTAAGTGCATATAACAGCATAAATCACAGTGCAAGTTAACGTTTCAATAAGGATTGCATTGAAACGTTCCCATAAGACTTGCATTGGAGCTCTATACAACAGTAGGGAGTTGATGGCTTTGCACAGTAGTAATAAAGGCAAAAGTCCACGCATATCCAAAGTCCAAAGTACCTTTGCTCCAGGGCACTTACATAAAGAGTATCTTTAGCAACAATCTGAGCATTGGCGAGGAGAGTCTGTCTTCAGCGTTCTACTGAGCACTGAAGACAACTATATGAAACTTTTGCTGTTTGTTACTGAACCCAGGGAAGAGACAAAAGAATGGGATTCTTTACAACCTGTTCCTGAAAGGCAGCAATCAGTCGGATTCGCCCAGACATCTAAAGGGCCTATCTTTTGATTTCCTATTGATAGGAACAAGGATGTAGACATCTACACATTGGCAAGTCCAAATATTCTCCTTTCTGTCATGTGATAAATGACAGCTGAATGACGACATTAGACATGTAGTGGATTATATCTGTCCTGCTGCATATTGCTGTATATATGTTCATAATATAAAGCTCCAGAGAGCTGACCCTGGAAAGAAAGAGACAAGCTGCTCCTAAGAGCTTACGGGCTATGATTAGATGATGAGCCTAACCATGCTGTGAACTGGGGATTGACTATGTGGCTCAGGGACAGCTAATGATGGGTGTGACAGTCTGTCCCATTAGAGTGTTAGAATTTGGCTTATGCACCCTGTGTCGTGGTCCAGTGGTTCCTGAACCACCCAACCAGAGTATGGATGTTGCTTGTCCCTGGCATCCTGAAGCAGGTAAAGGAGGGATACTTGAATGCGCCGGACTTCTTTGTCTGAAACAATGTTGGCAGGAAGGGAGCCATAAGTACATCTAGTAGTTTGTACACAGTGCAATTTCTCTTTAAGTCACTTTATTATGATGGAGTCCCCTATAGTACCTGGTCCTTCTGCAGCTGCCGTCATATGTTTAGAAGATGATACTCTTTCTTACATTGGAGTCCTCCAATGGTTCCTGCCCCTGTAGTAGCTGCTGCCATGAGTTTCAGAGATGATACACTTTTATTGTAATGGAGTCCCCTATAATAGCTGGTCCTGTAGTCGTCATGTATTTGGGGGTGATGTATTTTATGACAAAGGGATCTTCTGAAGTAGCATGTGTTTTGAAGGTGATACACTTTATAATAATGGAGTTCCCTATAGTTCATGTTTCTGAAGCAGCTACCACCATATGTATAGTGAATGATAAACGTTTTTCTTATAATGGAGTGCCCTATAGTGTCTAGCCATGCAGAAGCTTCTGCCACAAGTTTAGGCGATGACTTACTTTTTCTAATGGATTCCCCTAGTATCCCTGATCCTGCAGCAGCTGCCGCATTGTATTTAGGAGATTATATAATTTATTATAATGGGGTCCCCCATAGGTTCTGGTCGTGAAGCAACTGCCTCCATGAGTTTAGGAGATTGATATACAGTTTATTATAATGGACTCCCCTATAGTCCTGGACCTGAAAAAGCTGCTGCCATGTGTTTAGGAGATGAGACAATTGATCATAATGGATTCCCCTATAGTCCCCGGTCCTGTGGAAACTGCCTCCAAGAGACCATGCACTTTAATTTAATGGAGTCTTCTGTAGTTCCTGGTCCTTCAGCAGATGCCACTGTGTGTTTCAGAGACAAAACACTTTACTATAATGGATTACCGTGAAATCTCCGATCCTGCAGCAGCTGCATCAGTATGTTTAGGACATGATACACTTTATTATAATGGAGTCTTCTATAGGTCCTGGTCCTGTACAGTGGCGGATCCAGAGATTGGTCTCGGGAGGGGCACTTCCAGATTATTTTCTGTCCGCCACCACAAAACAATGGTGCTTATAGAACAGACTACACAGTGTAGAGGTATACTGTATATTGTGGGGCACAGTGTAGGCTATATGTGAATAACAAACATATTTCACATGAAAACTTACAATTACTTGGCTTGGCCCTTGGGGATTTCGGACACCACTTCAACACTTGGCTGGGGGGCTCGGTGGAGCTGATGTTGTGTTTTATCCTAATTAAAAAGATTTCATAATAAGAATTTGGAGGGGCAGAGGGATAGAAGAGCAGAGAGAGGCTGGTGCTGCTACTAGGGGGGTCATACCATGGGAGAGTAATAAAGCCCCCCCCCCCAGTAGAAATAAATCTCTTTATAATGTGACAGTGCAAATAATACCCCCTTGTAATGCCCCCAGTTGAGCTAATGTTCCCATAGTGCCCCATAATGTGCCAGTATAAAATACCCCTATATAGTGCCCCCAGTAAATGCCCCTATAGTGCTCCTCTCCCCCATCCTCCTAGTGCCCCCTATAATGTACCAGTAAAAATATGCCCCAGTAGATGCCCTCAGTGTCCCCCATAATTTGAAAGTATAAAATACCCCTTCTTAGTGCCCCCCGTAGATAAACCCATAGTACTCCCCCCCTTCCCCATAGTACCCACCATAATGTGTCCCAGTATAAAATTCTACTGTAAAGAGCCCCCCATATAAAATACCCCTTCTTTGTGGCCTCAGTAGATGCCCCTATAGTGCCCCCAATAATGTGCCAGTAACAAGAGCAACCCCCCAATCATGTGCCAGTAATAAAAGCCCCCCATCATGTGCCAGTAATAAGAGGCCCCCCATCATGTGCCAGTAATAACAGCCCCCATCATGTGCCAGTAATAACAGCCCCCCATCATGTGCCAGTAATGACAGCCCCCCCATCATGTGCCAGTAATAACAGACCCACATTATGTGCCAGTAATAACAGACCCCCATCATGTGCTAGTAATAACAACCCCCCCATCATGTGCCAGTAATGACAGCCCTCCCATCATGTGCCAGTAATAACAGCCCCCCATAATGTGCCAGTAATAACAGCCCCCCATTATGTGCCAGTAATAACAGCCCCCATCATGTGCCGGTAATAACAGCCCCCCATCATGTGCCAGTAATAACAGCCCCCATCATGTGCCAGTAATAACAGCCCCCATCATGTGCTAGTAATAACAGCCCCTCATCATGTGCCAGTAATAACAGCCTCCCCAATGTGCCAGTAATAACAGCCCCCCAATGTGCCAGTAATAATAGCCCCCCCAATGTGCCAGTAATAACATCCCCCCAATGTGCCAGTAATAACATCCCCCCAATGTGCCAGTAATAACATCCCCCCGAATGTGCCAGTAATAACAGCCCCCGTATGTGCCAGTAATAACAGCCCCCCCAATGTGCCAGTAATAACATCCCCCCATTATGTGCCAGTAATAACATCCTCCCCAATGTGCCAGTAATAACAGCCCCCCCAGCTGTTAAATGGGGCTTCTCTGCAAATCATAGAAGAGTCACTATTAATTGTAGGGGGTTCCGGTTTACAGACCAAAGTAAAAATGGAAGAATCTGTAGCACTCGCACAAGAGTAAAGGCACCGTCAGTCGGCTAATTGGCAGCGGTGAAGAGAGTCAGACCCAACCCATCTAATATTGATGGTCTGGCCTAAGAAAAATCCTTTTAAATGTAGTGCACAGACCTTGTGTGCACTCAGCCTTAGTTTTATAACCACCTCTTTTCAGGGTTTGCCTTTATAAATAAAGCCCATAATAAACTAAATCCAAACTGGTGTATGAAACGCCCCCTATACGTGTACTGTTTTACCACACTACAGTGGAAGTTTATCATTTGATGTATACCAGTTTCCTTGTTTTGGCTGGGGCAAGCCAACTTTTCCACCATAAATGTGTGACTTTTTGTTGATTTACGCTGCGCTCGCTACTTTTCTGTATAGTTGGCGGAACAGCTGTAGGCGGGGCCTACTGATCCTGACAAATATAATGCTACTTGCTGGCATAAAATACAGCTGAAATATACACCATCCCCTAGCTGCTGCAGATTTTATTTCTGGTGCATGGACTTCTCTGGACGCACTAAACTTATTAAGAAGCATGTGCCTCTTAATAAATTTGGCACTTGTTATGCTAGTAGACTTTGCATCAAGACTGGTGTATGAAATGCTGGTTTTAGTAAATTTCCACAATAGTGTACTGTAAAAGTATAAAGAAAATGGAAGAATAATTATCTGATTGTAGACAGTTTTCAGGAGTATTTTCAGTGAGTTTTATCATGCGGGGAATTTTTAACCTCTTGCCTGTTTGTATTTTTATTTTTCACTTCTTGGCTTCCAAGAGCTGTGACTTGTATTTTTCCATTCGTATAGCTGTATGAGGCACATATAGTCGGTCCAACATGTGGAGGGTGGAGTTCCAATGGGTTAGAACGTCACATATATGGCGATGTTGGGGAACACAATTCTGCCTTTGCAGGTCAAGGAGGACATGTTTTGCATGGTAAGATTGTCTGCAGTGCATGAACAGTTTCCTGGCCATTTTTTAAGATGTCTTGGAGTTGGGTGGAAGACTTCAGGAACCGGATTACATCCACATTACAGACGTGCACCATGCAGGGCGCATGGGTCAGCCCTCCTTCATGCAGTGCCTACAGAATGTTCTTCCCGTTATTGGTGACCATAGTTCTGATCTTCACTTGGCAAGGAGAAAGCCAGGATTTGATTTCTTGGTGAAGGAGGTGGAACAGTTGCTCCCTGGAGTGACTCAGTTTGCCCAGGCTGGCCAGGTGCAGAACAACATGACACTGACATGCTCTGGATCAGAGGTCTGCTGGAGGACCACTCTGAACTGCACCTACAGTGGAGGCAGAGAATTAGGTGGAGGCAGAGGCAGAGGAGGACATTGGCGCTGGAATCACATCATGAGAACACGGAATCAGCATTGTCATTACCTGACCAAGTTGCAGTGTGCATGGGCAGAACCACATTTAACCAGTGATATGGATAATTTTGTTAGACTTCGCACACAAATCTCCGGTGCACTAAAAGGTACACTTCAGTATTAAAGTGCGCCCAGCACAATCAATTCCGTAGCTATTATTCAGTTATTTTTGTATAAGGGATGAAGTACTTATTTAGCCCAGGAAGAGTCAGACACAATGCTGGTTCAAGCTGGAGTTAGTTTAAAAAGTCTTCCAATAGAACCCAGACTCCTTCTTTATTAAGACAATAGAACGACGCCCAGTGGTGGGAGATGGCTTTACAACTTTAGCCAGTCAGCTCAGAAAATGCAGGTACATATCAAAAGACCAGGGGAGGGCATCAACATGGCCTAACAATGCAATGCACATGTAACACTCCAGAGTTGTGTTACTAAACTCTATTACCCCACTATAATCGGTTAAGAGCCTTAACCTTGTCATCTCATGTAATTTCACATAATATCCTCACAACTGTGCATTGAAAACCTTGTTATATGTATATTGTTGTCATTCTTCATGTTCACCAGCTGGTGGCAGCAATGTTCTGGCAAGGAGCTAAGTTCAGTTTAGTGTTCCTAGGCTGGAATAGTTCATTCCAGTTTAGCTCCCCCCTCTGTGAGCAGAGTAGATTATGCCCATATCCTGCCTCATGGGGAGGGAAGGAAGTTAGAGTTAGTGTGCCAGCCACCCCTGCTAGGGGAAGGCTGTACGTGTAGGAGCTCCCAGATATAGGGAATCAAGCCAGGATCTTGTCTCTGCTGAGACATTGATCATCATCCCCAGCCTGAGCCCTGCAGTCTCAGCTGGTAGAATCAAGCAGACAACTCCAGTTCCAGGAAGAAGCATACCCTGTGAAGATAACTGTGAGTAAAGACCAGAGACCCAGGAGAAGCCAAATTCCTCCTTAGCTAGTCAGTCCCCATACAGCAGAAGATAGAAAGTGCAGAAGCCAAATTCCTGCCACACAGTATAGAGCTACAAGCAGACGTTCTTTCCTGCAAGCTCCAGGTACATGACAGAGCAGAAGACAAATTCCTGCCAACCATTGCCAATACCTGCTGTGACCTAAGACTAAAGCTGCATCTTACTTGGATGAAAGTTACAATCAGTAAAGACAAGTTTGAACTTAACCTAAGGTCTGGATCTCAATTACTGCTGCAAATTCCTCTATTACTTCTACTAGCACCACACTCATTTTATTGCAAATGAGCCAGCATCCAGGAGTCCAGCTGTACCCAGGTAGGAGACACCGTTGACACCATTACCACTACCATACAGAGACATTACACAACTCTCGTATTCCTAACCTGGTACGTGAGTTGCAACACCTTAAAGGGCCCTGTGACAGTACCCTGCACACGCTGCAATTGGCGTCACGAACAATACTATTGACTATTATACCTATATCCTGACCCACTGCATAATTTGACATCCGTGTAACCGTACCACGGTCCTGCTCATTGCACACACACCTCATCCCTGTATAAAGGATGAGTCATGTCCATTGTCCGATCAGCAAGGTGGATGCCCATCCCCCATCATTGTCAGCATAGACCCCATTTAATACTTCTCAAACTGATCAGTATTTAGTAAAGGTCATTCTACTGGTTCTTATAGATTTGAGACTATCTGCGGGACATTGCTACAGGTATTGTTAGTATACGGCATTAGTATACCGACAAGGCAGATATGTATGTCTTAAAAGCAGATATGTATCTACAAAGTGATAGCGAAGCCGCAGCAGAGGTATAATATGTATCTCTCGTTATGCAGACTTCATTTCTCTAATGTGTATAGACATTTGAAGGGAAGAAACCCAGTGCATTGCACTTAGTGCTCAGAAACCGGCAAACGCCCCCCTACACACTGAGAACATGTCTCCAAGCCCATGAGAAGGTTTTCATACTGACGGTTTTACCACTGGTCCCGATTAAACCCAAGTACCCTCTGCTAGAGCGTTCTTCGGTTAAATCCGACACAGGGAGACAGATGACAATCTATAAAACACACACACATATCCTAAGATAAAATGTCCACATAATTCCATATAATAAAATTTCCACAAGACCAGTGAGCTGTAAAGGACTTTTATTGCCTTGACCATAGTGACAGCTCCACACATCAGAACTGGCATAAACCATACCAGACACCAACAGGTTCAAGGACTGGCTCACCTGCTGTACATACTGTACGTATGTAGGGCTGGTACTTTTTTTTAGAGAAGTAATGACAGCTTGGGACTCTCCACCTTGGCTCGGCACAAGCCATTAGTTCTCTGAAATAAGCAGAGTCAACCAGATGGAAAGGGAGTGTAATACCAGCAACATAGCCAGGTACACGTTCAGCTTCTGCACCATTGGATGAGTGCACTCATACTGTTATTTCTTTGCAATCGCCTTACTGTGTAAGACGCTGACATTTCAATTCAGTACAATACATAATGTATTGTACTGAATTGAAACAGGGATCAAACACTGGAAAGGTAAAGTCCCACAGTGGGACAAATATTAATAGAAAAAAAAGTGTTTTTTTATAATATAAAAAATTCAAGTTTTCAAGTAAAAAAAAAGCGTCCCTTTCCCATAATAAAGTAAAAAAAATAGAAAAAAAAAATAGGGAAAATAAGAAAAGTAGAAATATTAGGCATCTCCGCGTTCATATCGACTGGCTCTATAAAAAAAATCACATGACATAACCCCTCAGGTGAACACTGTCAAACAAATAAAATAAAAACTTTGGTAAAAAAACATTTTTTTTGTCACCTTACATCACTAAAAGTTCAACACCAAGCGATCAAAAAGGCGTATGCCCCCCAGAATAGTACCAATCTAACCGTCAGCTTATCCCTCAAAAAATGAGCCCCTACCTAAAACAATCACCCAAAAAATTAAAATAAACTATGGCTCTTAGACTATGGAGACACTAAAACATGATTTTTTCTTTCAAAAATGCTTTTATTGTGTTAAATGTAAAAAAAGTTAAAAAAAGTTTACATATTAGGTATCTCCGCATCCGTAACAACCTGCTCTATAAAACTACCACATGACCTAACCCCTCAGGTGAATACCATAAAAAATATAAAATAAAAACGGTGTCAAAAAAGCCATTTCTTGTCACTTTTTTTCCATAAATCTTTATTATTATTTCAAAATTTCATTACAATCATCAACAATATTAGTTGTTTTTACATTGTAAGACAACATAAATATAGTTTATAAATTACCCACCCAATTACCCCAATACCTTAGCTCCCCAAAAAATAAATAAAAAAGAGGGTACTCCTCCTTAACCCACCGCCTCTCCCCATGCCCCCCCCCAAACCGTCTCCCAGTTCTTAATCATTTCAACCACTTCTGCCACAATATAAAAAATCAGAATTTTTTCTTTATCGATACCAAGTGGAATTATTCTCTGATTATCGAGATTCTAGCAAGATTCTCCCATTCCTCTGCCGTGGGTGACACACTCACTACTACCCCAATGTCCAATGATGCATTTCCTGGCCTGAAACAAGAGTTTAACTGCTATTTCTCGATGATTTAAGTTGTCTATCCCATCCATCACTCCAAAAATGCATGTTTCAAACTCTACCGGGACTCTGAACCCATGGTATATCTCTATTCTTTCATTTACCTTCCACCAAAAGTCTTGAATCTCTCTACATGTCCAAAGTATATGGACATTGTCCACACCTATCTGTCCACATTTTTTACAGCTAATTTAATTGGGATTATAGAACTTGATCAGATCTTTAGGGGAGTAATATAATCAATATAAGGCTACTTTCACACTTGCGTTCGGAGCGGATCTGTCTGGTATCTGCACAGGCGGATCCGCTCCTATAATGCAAATGATGGTATCCGTTCAGAACGGATCCGTCTGCATTATATTTCAGAAAAAAATCTAAGTCTAATTGTTAGTCAGACGGATCCGTCCTGACTTTGCATTGAAAGTCAATGGGGGACGGATCCATTTGAAATGGCACCATATTGTGTCAACGTCAAACGGATCCGTCCCCATTGACTTACATTGTAAGTCTGGACGGATCCGTTTGGCTCAGCAAGCAGCGTTCGGGTGTCCGCTGTCACGGCTGAGGATGGGGAAAACCCTCAGCCGTGCGGTGCCAGGTGATGGTAAGGTTGCTACTTGGCCAGAACCACAGAAATAGGGAGCAGGTCACCTCCTAGCGCTTCCCTAATCTGACCCTGACTCCTAGCTGCATGGGCCGCCCTTAAAGGTAGGAGGGCCCATACTCGGGATCCCTACTGACCCTCCGTCGTTCCCTGAGCTAGGAGCTGGGTAGACAGCCCGTTCCTCCTGGACATGGATAAACAGGAGTCTAAAGTTGCCAAGCTACAAGGGGAACAGAAACAACTTATGGCAGTGACAGGCAAATGCAACCAACACAACACTCACCTGCCACAGACAACAAAGCCTGGAACCCATGTGCAGGTGCTGCTGTTCAGAACACCAACGAACACAGCACACACTAGACATCACACAGGAACCCAGGACCATAAGCTGCAATAATAAGGAAACCCCACACACACCTTGATAACACTGTGTAACAATATTTTATGACCAGAAGGGTGGCCCCCACTGGCAGTTGCTAAAAAACCAGGAGGATGTCTCCAGCAAGCATGGCTGAAGCACCCTCTCTGACTATTGGCTTCCACTGAGGCTTTATAGGGCCAAGAAGCCACACCCAACAGTCAGACACACCCAGTGCTCACACAGAAAGAAGGGAGTTAACCCTTTTAACACCAGGCAGGGTAGTGAAGCCACACAAAGGGAAAAGCACACAAACACACTCACCTGTTACCGCCGGCAATGGCATGCATGGCAACCATGTCCCGAAGAACAGCCAGCAGGCCGAGACACTGCCACCACATGCACACAACACCAGACGTTGCCACGGACAACCGCAAGTGAAGGGAGGTGTCTAAGTGCATACAAACATGACCTCGTGCACAACAAACAGACAAAGGAAGAGTACACAAACACACGTTGCCAAGGGCAACCGCACGCATGCCTGTTGTCCACGGCAACAGCACCTGAGGCAAACCACTAAGTGCCCCTAGCTGCGGTTGACACAACACCAAACCGCGGGCAACTGCATGCGGCTCCCAAGGAGTCACGACCATGACCAAGGGTCGTGACATCCGCCTGCTGAGCGGAACGGAGGCCAAACGGAGCCATACTGATGCATTCTGAACGGATCCACATCCACTCAGAATGCATTGGGGCTGTACGGATCTGTTCGGGGCCGTTTGTGAGAGCCTTCAAACGGAACTCACAAGCGGAACCCCGAACGCAAGAGTGAAAGTAGCCTAATATGTTGAATTGTGTAACCCTGTGGGAGAAGTTATGTGAAACCCTGTTTTTTGCGTTTATTACCTTCTCCCAAAACGTAATCTGTTGGGGGAAAAACTTCTTCCATTTATACAGTAGACAGTTAGCTGCTCTTTATTTGTCTTCGGCTATAGTAAATCTTGATATATCCTTGATATCAACTTCTTACCCGCTGTTAACTTAGATATATTTTTTTTAAAGGTTGTGGGAGAGTAGTTTATGTGTGTTCCCTTTCCTAACGACGCCCGCAAGGCTTGTTTTAGTTGTAGATAATAAAAAGTCAAATCTCTATTGCCACTACCGCAGATATTTATAAGATCTAAATATGCAATTATATCTCCCTCCTTCCATACCTGTCCCAATCTGTAAATACAATTTTTCCACCAAACCTCTTGTTCAATTCATTTTAGTTCTTTAAGATAGGTATTGTCCCACAGTAGGGTGTCCACATGCACCCCAGTGTGGAACCACATATCTCTCACCTCCTTTCAAATTTTAGTCCACAACACGAAAAGTGTTATTTTATTGGTTTACTGATGTGACAGAATATTAGCTTCCACCAGTTGTAAAATACTACAGTTCTTTAAATTTGTATTAATCCCTTTCTAACATAGCTTTATATCTTTGTGAATTGCTCCAGTTTATCATATTTCAAATATGGCCAGAAAAAAAAAAGTTACAAATCCAGAGCTGATAGTCCACCCTCTTTCTTTCGGATATACAGTATTTGCGCTCTATTTCTGGGTTTTTTACCGCGCCATATCAAGTCCATCAGTAGGGAAACTATCCTTTTTAAAATTCTCTTGGGGATTATTACCGTTGCATTCCACATAATATAATTCAAGGAGGGTAAGATAGACATTTTAACCAGTGAAAGGCGGCCTGCCATTGATACATGTAATTTTTTCCATACTTTTTTCCTTATTTCGTGTATTTTAAGAAGCACATTTAGGTGTAAAAAGTCCTTAGGGTTAGGGGTAATCTAAATGCCTAGATATTTTACAGGTTTGTCTATTTTCTTAATTTCCAGTTGGCCCGGTATTACATTAATAAGAGGATCAATTGGAATACAAGCCGATTTAGACCAATTTATTTTGAGTCCAGCATATTTGCTATAGTCTTCAAATATCTGGAAAATCCTAGGAAGTGAACCATGTGACCCCACGAATAGCATAATATCATCCACATATAGAGCTATTTTTTCTTCGTGTGCTCCATACCCAAAACCCACAATCTCCCTGTCTTGCCTGATCATATCCGCTAGGGGTTCCATAGCTATGGCAAATAGTAGAGGGGAAAGGGGGCCACCTTGCCTAACACCTCTAGCTATGGGTATGTTATCGGAATACTCTCCATTCAGTATCACTCTTGCAGATATTTCAGCATATAGTAGTTTAACCCAAGAAACAAATATATCACGACCCCAATTTTTTTAAATGTTGCCATTAAAAGGGCCACTCTATGGTATCAAAAGATTTTGAGGCATCTAAGGTTAGAATCATCCTCTCACCACTATTTGTGGGTTCCACTTGAGTATTTACAAAATATCTAATAATATTTTCAGTTGTTGTTTTGCCGACATGAATCCCATCTGATCCTCATGTACAAGCACCGGCAGCACCTCCCTAAGCTTAGCAGCCAGTATTTTTGATAGTATCTTGTTGTCTGTATTGATCAATGAAATGGGGTGATATGAGTCTGGAAAAATTGGGGTTTTCCCATGTTTTAAAATAAGAGTAATTAGGGCTTTCCTCAAGGAGTCGGGCAATTTCCCTGACTCTCTCGAGGCAGCCCACATTTTAAGCAAATTCGGAGTCAATATTTCTCTATATTAGGTATAGACTTCAAATTGAATTCCGTCAGTACCTGGGGTCTTGTGCTTAGTTATCTTTACTAATATATTATCAACTTCTGTTGAGTCTAAGGGAATTTCCAACCTATCCCTTTGATTTTCTCCAGAAATGGTTGTATTTGCACTGTATCCTTCTTTATTTTGCTGCTATATATGTTCTTAAAATATTATTTAGGTAGATCTATTTTAGCCGCTTGTTCAACAATGTTATGTCTGGATTTCTCTACCAGGCAATGGTTATACCTATTTTTATTTGTCTGGGCTGCCAACAGAGCGGCTAACTTTTTACCAGGTATATGTACAGGAATATAGTTATCTCTCACAAAGTTCTCTTTTTGTTGTTCCGCCATCAAAAACAGTTCATCTTCCATTATGGTGGCTTTAGCTGACCATTCTTTATAATTTTGCTCTATGGGATTTTCAATAATTTTTTTTTCAGATCTTTCCACTTTCTGTTCTAATTCTAATATTCTCCCCCTTAATTTATTTGTGTATCACCGTGTATTTCATAATAATCCCTCTAATGAAGGCCTTTGCGGCCTCCCAGACCGTGTTAGTTTCCGCTGAACCCTCATTTATAAGAAAATATTCCTTAATTTCTTTCAAATTTTATCATGTGCGCCCATTATAGTTATCCAGCCTATATTTATATTCAAGCCTCTTGTTTCCCCCCCCCCACCCATTTTCGTGTTTATAATGATGGGGTTATGATCCGAGATCCCCCGTTGTCCATACTTGACTCGTTCTATATCCAGTGAACCTTTGTTATTAGTAAAAACTAAATCAATCTGTGATAAACTTTTGTGCGTTTTAGAGAAATACGAATATTTCCTTAATTTTGGGTGCATTACCCTTCAAATATCAATCCAACCCAATTCTTGTGCAAAGTTTTTTAATTTAGAACCCGTGCATTTTCCCTGAGTATTCCCTATTCTACATCTGTCTATTTTCTCATCCATTATGTTATTAAAATCCCCTAACACCAACAGTGATTTGTCCCCTGCATTAAGCGTAAGGTCGTGGATTTTTAGCAAAATATCTATTTTAAAAGGGGGCGGTATATAGACATTTACTATTATCCATGCTCTACCTTCTAGTACACAATCCATAAAAATATAGCGACCTTCTTTATCTACAACCGTTTTTACTATTTTGATGTCAATATCCTGGTGTATTAGTATGCTCACTCCCCTCGCATGAGATGAGAAGACCGAATGAAAGGAGTGCTGCATCCATGGTCTAATTATCTCCCCCACTGTCTCGTTTGTCAGATGCGTTTCCTGCAGACAGACTATAGCGGGGAGAACCCTTTGTATTGCATCAAACACAGCAACTCTTTTTATGCCCCTACTGAAACCCCTAATATTCCATGAGATTATTTTCATGAAAGCCTATAATACTATCCATCTCTTGTCTCTTCTATGAGAGTCAAAGGGGAGAGGAGAGAGGGGGAAGGGGGAGCACGGGGGGACGGAGGAGATCCAAAAAAAACAAAAAAAAACCTTGAGGCAACACAGGCATTGCCAATTACCCACCCTTTGTATGACCCAGGATAGCGTCTAGTCCTGGCTCTCTTACTTGGCATTACCCCCTCCCGACCCGACCCCAGCCTGTTACACATCAACTGTTTATCTTTTCTTCAATCCATTCGCTCACTGCCTCTGCAGAGTCCAAAACTGTGTATTTCATAATAATCCCTCTAATGAAGGCCTTTGCGGCCTCCCAGACCGTGTTAGTTTCCGCTGAACCCTCATTTATAAGAAAATATTCCTTAATTTCTTTCAAATTTTATCATGTGCGCCCATTATAGTTATCCAGCCTATATTTATATTTTTAGCCTCTTGTTTTCCCCCCACCCATTTTCGTGTTTATAATGATGGGGTTATGATCCGAGATCCCCCGTTGTCCATACTCGACTCGTTCTATATCCAGTGAACTTTTGTTATTAGTAAAAACTAAATCAATCTGTGATAAACTTTTGTGCGTTTTAGAGAAACACAAATATTTCCTTAATTTTGGGTGCATTACCCTCCAAATATCAATCCAACCCAATTCTTGTGCAAAGTTTTTTAATTTAGAACCCGTGCATTTTCCCTGAGTATTCCCTATTCTACATCTGTCTATTTTCTCATCCATTATGTTATTAAAATCCCCTAACACCAACAGTGATTTGTCCCCTGCATTAAGCGTAAGGTCGTGGATTTTTAGCAAAATATCTATTTTAAAAGGGGGAGGTATATAGACATTTACTATTATCCATGCTCTACCTTCTAGTACACAATCCATAAAAATATAGCGACCTTCTTTATCTACAACCGTTTTTACTATTTTGATGTCAATATCCTGGAGTATTAGTATGCTCACTCCCCTCGCATGAGATGAGAAGACCGAATGAAAGGAGTGCTGCATCCATGGTCTAATTACCTCCCCCACTGTCTCGTTTGTCAGATGCGTTTCCTGAAGACAGACTATAGCGGGGAGAACTCTTTGTATTGCATTAAACACAGCAACTCTTTTTATGCCCCTACTGAAACCCCTAATATTCCATGAGATTATTTTCATGAAAGCCTATAATACTATCCATCTCTTGTCTCTTCTATGAGAGTCAAAGGGGAGAGGAGAGAGGGGGAAGGGGGAGCACGGGGGGACGGAGGAGATCCAAAACAAACAAAAAAAAAACCTTGAGGCAACACAGGCATTGCCAATTACCCACCCTTCGTATGACCCAGGATAGCGTCTAGTCCTGGCTCTCTTACTTGGCATTACCCCCTCCCGACCTGACCCCAGCCCGTTACACGTCAACTGTTTATCTTTTCTTCAATCCATTTGCTCACTGCCTCTGCAGAGTCAAAAAAACAAGTTCTATTCTCCCATTCTATCCGTAGTTTAGCTGGAAACATCATTGAATACCTAACATTATTCAGACGCAGTATTCTTTTTACATTGATAAACTGACTTCTCTTTTTACCGTTTCCCTTGCATAATCAGGAAACAGCATTGCCTCTGCACCCAAGTACTCCTGCCCCTTGCCCCTTTTCCTCGACCTACTCACTTTCTCCTCCTTATCCCTAACTGATAATAAATTAATCATTATCTGTCTCGGTCTTCTTCCCCTTTATTGGGGTCATTTTCTTCTGCCTCTTTTTGTTGTTTAGTACCTCTCTCCCCAGTCTGGGGGTCCTCCTCAGCCATTTTCAAAGTAATATTCTCAATTAAACCAAGGGATTCACCCTCCTGGTCTTGAGACATATCACCTTTTTTTTGAGGGGGGGGGGGGGGGGCCCCCCATATAGCTAGACTGTCCTCGCATATTGGTCAATAACTGTTGTTTAGACCTTTCAGCCTTTTTAAACATTGGGGAGATTGAAGTATTTAATTCAAGTTGCCCCCTCCCCTTTTTCCCTGCTTCTTGTCTAGCCATGTTTTCACCCGTTCTAAAAAATATAACAAAAATAATAGCCCGACACACCCTGGGGGCAGTTAGCTAAGTGCCTTAGAACCAATTGTTCAATCCCACAGCCCTTTAACTCCAAACAAGATTCCTCTTATTGACCCCATACATGGCCAGCTCTCACAGCACACTAAATTACTAACAAGCAAGGCTCTTTCAATATATGTACAGCCGGTCATGGAAGGGGACAAAAAATTTAGCAACCTCCAACAGACAGTTTAGGGTCATTTATGTGGCTTCCCCCCATGACTGCACACATAGTTCATTTAATACAGCAACACAGTTATGAATGCCTTCCGATTAGTGTAGATTCCAGAAAAAACTATTAACGCCGTTGAAGCAGTCCCCGGTGGCTCAGCATTAGTATAGTTAGCACCTTTATGTTAGCAGTCCAGAAAATGCGGTTAACAGTCAATGTCACAAACCGGTTAGTATATTAGCACGCAGCCAATTAGCAAAACCCAAAGATCTCTGCTATAATGAGGCATATTTAGCAAGCAGCAATTAGTCAGATTATTTCATGCAGTGGCTGTAAATTACTAAGTTCAGCTTTTCTTGGCATCTTATATGTGTGATAGCATACCAGCAATATTGCCATGCTTCACAATGGCTATTCACCCTCAGCAAACAGCAGGGGATTTTTCCCATTCAGCCCCATAGGGGGCCCATGGGTGGCCTTTAAGTTGTTCATTTCCAATAAGGGCCTCAACAGGTCTCCAAAGCACAGGAACCCCAACCAGGAATACAGAAAGAGAAAGAGGGGACTCAAAGAAGTTATCCTGTTACGCACCAGTCTGTCTCCAACCGGAAAATGAAGCCATTGTATCATATAAAAACAGGGAAACATTAGATATTTTATGTCCTTTGTTTTGTTATAACAATCTCCCCTCTTTCCTACCGCCCTTGATTCCTGTGTCTCTGAGTACCCCCTGTCCTGAGGGTGAAGATTAAGGCCAGGCAGTGCTCCCGCCTAGAGCCGATCTTCCACTCATCCCGATCCCTCCGCAACCCCCTCGCAGTACCCACCCGCAGCCTCGTCCGGAATCCAGCCAGAGTCCCCTCAATCCAGCCCCTTACGTCTCACCTCAGAGCGGATCCCAACAGACTGGGGGGAAACAGGAGACAGGTATGATGGTACAGTGGTGTGATGTTGCAATGGTCGGGGGGGGGGGGGAATCTAGACGCTCAGGCGCTCAGGCTTTAAGCGGTCCAGCATCCGGCATCATGATCGAGCTATCACAACTCACTTGCAGCTCCATATCCAGAGGTCAGTCAGGCAATTGAGCCCCATTCTTCAGGGCAAGGGGACCTTAGGCGTGCAGGCAGCAGAGACACCGGATAGTCTCAAGGAACCATGCAATGGAGTAGAACGCGGCAGAGTCGGGAGCGGTGCGCACCGGCTGCGGCTACATCGATTCAACCACAGTGCTAGCTGGCACTCAACGGCCGGGAGGGAGGTGCGCACCGCACTCATGCTCCTTCTAGCGGTTTTACCTTACATAACAAAAAGTGTAATAGCAAGCGATCAAAAAGTCATATGCACTCCAAAATAGTGCCAATCAAACCGTCATCTCATCCCGCAAAATTATACAAAATATTAAAAAAACTATGACTCTCAGACAATAGAAACACTAAAACATGATTTTTTCTTTGTTTCAAAAATGATATTATTGTGTAAAACTTAAATAAATAAAAAAAAGTATATATACTAAGTATTGCCACGTCTGTAACGACCTGCTCTAAAAAATATCACATGAACTAACCCCTCAGGTGAACACCGTAAAAAAAATGTAAATAAAAAACGGTGTAAAAAAAGCAATTTTTTTGTCACCTTACATCACAAAAAGTGTAATAGCAAGCGATAAAAACGGCATATGCACCACAAAATCATACCAATTAAACTGTCAACTCATCCCGCAAAAAATGAGACCCTACCTAAGATAATCGCCCAAAAAATAAAAAAATCTATGGAGACACTAAAACAGGATTTTTTTTGTTTAAAAAATGCTGTTATTGTGTAAAACTTAAATAAATAAAAAAAAAATACATATAAGGCTACTTCTCACACCTGCTCTCAGGTGCAGATCCGTCTGGTATTTGCACAGACGGATCCGCACCTATAATGCAAACGCTGGTATCCGTTTAGAACGGATCTGTCTACATTACTCTGTCAAAAAAAGTCTAAGTCTAAGTCAAACGGATCCATCCTGACTTACATTGAAAGTCAATGGAGGACGGATCCGTTCACAATTGCACCATATTGTGTCAATGTAAACGGATCCGTCCCCATTGACTTACATTGTAAGTCAGGACGGATCCGTTTGGCTCCGCATCGCCAGGCGGACACTAAAACGCTGCAAGTAGCGTTTTGGTGTCTGCCTCCAGAGCGGAATGGAGGCAGAATTGAGCCAAACTGATGCATTCTGAACAGATCCTTATCCATTCAGAATGCATTGGGGCTAAACTGATCTGTTTTGGGCCGCTTGTGAGAACCTTGAAACGGATCTCACAGGCGGACCCAGAAACGGCAGTGTGAAAGTAGCCTTAGGTAACGCCGCGTCTGTAAGAACCTGCTGTATAAAAATATCACAGAAACTAACCCCTCAGGTGAACACTGTAAATTTTTTTAATAAAACCGGTGTCAAAAAAGCCATTTTTTGTCACCTTACATCACAAAAAGTGTAATACCAAGTGATCAAAAAGTCATATGCACCCTAAAATAGTACCAATCAAACCATCGTCTCATTTTGAAAAAAATTAGCCCTACATAAGACAGTCACCCCCCAAAAAAAAATGACTTTCAGAATATGAAGACACAAAAAATATTTTTTTTCAAAAATGCTTTATTATGTAAAACTGAAACAAAAAACCAAAAAAAGGTCATATTTGGTATTTTCGCGTCCGTAACAACCTGCTGTATAAAAATACCACATGATCTAACCTGTCAGATGAACATTGTAAATAGCAAAAAATAAAAACTGTGCCAAAACAGCATTTTTTTTTGTTACCTTGCCTCACAAAATAATATAGAGCAACCAAAAATCATATGTACCCTAAAATAGTACCAACAAAACTGCCACCTTATTCCGTAGTTTCCAAAATGGGGTAATTTTTTGGGAGTTTCTACTCTAGTGATGCATCTTCAAATGTGATATGGCAACTTTAAATTGTCCCAGTGAAATCTGCCTTCCAAAAACCATATGGCATTACTTTACCTCTGCGCCCTGCCGTGTGCCCATATATCAGTTTACAACCACATATGTGGTGTTTCTGTAAACTACAGAATCAGGGCAATAAATATTGAGTATTGTTTGGCTGTTAACCTTTGCTTTGTTACGGGAAAAAATGGATTAAAATGAAAAATCTGCCAAAAAAGTGAAATTCTGCAATTTCATCTACATTTTCCTTTAATTCTTGTTGAACACCTAAAGGGTTAGCAAAGTTTGTAAAATCAGTTTTGAATACCTTGAGGGGTGTAGTTTCTAATATGAAAATGTAATTTACAAAATGATCCAAACATGAAGTAATGTAAAATGATAACTATTTTAGGAGGTAGCACTGTCTGTTTTTAAAGCAGAGAAATCAAAATTTTCTAAATTGCGAATTTTTCCAAATGTTTGGGAAATTTGGTATTTTTTTTATAAATAAAAATAAAATATTTTGACTCAAATTTACCACTGTCATGAAATATGATATGTGACGAGAAAACCGTCTCAGAATGGCTTGGATAAGTAAAAGTGTTTTAAAGTTATCACCACATAAAGTGACACATAGGCTGGATCCTGAAGGTGAAAATTGTCTGTGTCCTGAAGGGGTTAAACAAGGTGGACACCCCAATTGCAGTAGACGAAGACTGGTTATTCACCCCAGTTTGGGCATAAGGGCCCAATAGAATTGTTTATCTATTAAACGAGGTGGACGCCCCAATAATGGTAGAATATGACATGTTATTCACCCCAATTTGGGAATCAGGGCCCAATAGAATTGTTTATCTATTAAAAAAGGTGGACACCCCAATAACAGTAGAACAAGACAGGTTATTCATCCAAATTTGAGAATCAAGGCCTAATGGAATTGTTTATCTATTAAATAAGGTGTACACCACAATAACAGTAGAACGAGACAGGTTATTCTGCAAAATTTGAGAATCAAGGCCTAATAGAATTGTTTATCTATTAAACAAGATGGACACCACAATTACAGTGGAACTAGACTGGTTATTCACCCCAATTTGAGATTTAAGGCCAAATAGAATTGTGTATCTATTAAACAAGGTGGACAACCCAATAATAGTTGAACTAGACATGTTATTCACCCCAATTCGAGAATCAAGGTGTAATAGAATTGTTTATCTATTAAACAAGGTGGACACCCCAATTACAGTAGAACAAGACAGGTTATTCACCCCAATTTGGGAATAAGGGCCCAATAGAATTGTTTATCGATTAAACAAGGTGGACGCCCCAATAATGGTAGAATATGACAGGTTATTCATCCAAATTTGAGAATCAAGGCCTAATGGAATTGTTTATCTATTAAATAAGGTGTACACCACAAAACCAGTAGAACGAGACAGGTTATTCTGCACCATTTGAGAATCAAGGCCTAATAGAATTGTTTATCTATTAAACAAGATGGACACCACAATTACAGTAGAACACAAAAGGTTAGTCACACAATTTGAGAATAAAGTCCTAATAAAATTATTTATCTATTTAAAAAGGTGAACATCCCAATAACGATAGAACAAGACCGGTTATTCACCAAAATTTGAGAATCAAAGCGTAATAGAATTGTTTATCTATTAAACAAGGTGGACACCGCAGTAACAATAGAACAAGACAGGTTATTCACCCAATTTTGAGAATAAAAACTGAATTTTTTATTAATTAAACAAGGTGGAAACCATAATAACAATAGAATAAGACAGGTTAGAATCAAGTCCTAATGGAGTTGTTTATCTATTAAAAAAAAGGTGGACACCCCAATTACAGTAGAACAAGACAGGTTATTCACCCCGATTTAAGAATCAAGGCCTAATGGAATTGTTTATCTTAGGGTTGTTGCGATACCAAAATTTTGATTCGATTTCGATACCATAAAAAAGTGTTGAGATACTCGATACCATTCGATATCACGCTAAAAAAATAAAACTCCAGGATGTATGAGTGTGTGTGTGAATGGTGGTCTGGTCCTGTACTCGTAAATATGCCATGATAATTCAATTGTTTAACAGCATAATGCCATTGACTTATTCTGATATATTTCCCGACTAGGGATCCCTGTATGAGTACTGTTTTCGGACTTGTTGTCCGGCTGTCTTAGTTTCTGTATCTCTTTGGGATTTGGAGAAGTTTTGTAAATTTCAAAATGCTTTCTATAGATAAACACTTAAAAAATAAAAAAACGCCAAAAAAGCAGCGTGCATTCCGCATTTAAAAACATGGTGAAAGGGCAGTTTTTTTTTTTTCTGTTTCGGCATTGACCGCATAAGAGATTTTTTTAGTTTGGACTTTTTGGACGTGGCGATATGTAATTTGTTTATTTATTGTTTATATATTTTATATGTAAAATTGGGAAAGGGGGTGATTTATACTTAATATTTGGTGTTTTTTGTTAAACTTTTTTTTTTTTTACTTTTTATTTAATAACTATAATCCCCCTAAGGGGCTAGAACCTGGGATCTTTTCATCACTTGTCCCATTTACCCTAATAGAGCTGCATAGTACACACAGCAGCAGGGAGATTACCATGGCAGCCAGGGCTTCAGTAGCATCCTGGCTGCCATGGTAACCGATCGTATCCCCAGGATTACACTGCTGGGGCTCCGATCAGAAGCTGCCACTGCCACCAATGGGGAGGGGACCCTGTGGCAACTGCCACCAATGATATTAATAGTGGGGGGGAGGGCACACTGCACCACCAATGATAATTAACCTTTAATACAGGTGCCGGCAGAAGAATCATAGCTGGGAGTTGCGATCAGCGGCAGTTAACCCCTAAGGCGCCGCACCTAAGGGGTTAACTGCCGGTGATCGCGGCTATGTGATTCTGCTGCTGGCACCTATATTTGTATTAAACGAGGGAACCTGTCACCTAAAAACGCCTCCCAAACCACCAGCATTGCCTTAAAGTAGCCAGCAGCATGTTTCGAAAGATCCTTTTCTTCCTCCAGCCAGATGCACCAAAATCTTGAAAACTGAACTTTAATCCCCTGCACTCGCTATGTAACAGCAGAGTTTGAAGTCAAAGGGGCAGCGGCCTCCTCACTTCAAGTCAGGATAACCACACCCCCTTTCCCTGCCCCTTCACCTCTGATTGACAGCCACGCACGTGAATGTTCTGATGCGCACTCACACCCGGGAGCCTGCGAATTGAGCCGCTGAAAACTACCTAACATCAGTATACAGCAATATGCAGGCACGTTAATAGAGACATCAGGGCTCATGTGTGAGACTTCGGCTAGCTTTGCTGTACAGCCGAAAACTATTGGCTGGCTGTCAATTAAAAGAAAAGGGGCAGAGAAAGGGGGCATGGTTATCCTGACTTGAAGTGAGGAGGCCGCTCCCTCTTGACTTTGAACTCTGCTGTTACATAGTGCGTGCAGGGGATTAAAGTTAGTTTTTCAAGATATTGGTGCATCTGGCCAGAGGAAGAAAGGGATCTTTAGAAACATACTGCTGGCTACTTTAAGGTAATGCTGGTGGTTTGGGAGGCTTTTTAGGTTCCCTTTAACTTACATTGGTGGCGCAGAGCACCCTCCACTCCCCGGCCCCTCTCTCTTCTTATTGGCAAAAATGGCACAGGGGGGAAGGTGAGAGTGACTCTTTCTCTCCTGTGCTGCTGAGGGAACATGAGCGTGCTGACAGCAGTGCGCTTATGTTCTGTGATGCTAGGCTGTGCAGTAGCACAGCCTAGTATCGATAAATGTCAAATCCCGGTATCGTATCGATACTGGGACAAAAGTATCGATTGGGTATCGATATTTCAATACCCTCAACAACCCTAGTTTATCTATTGAACAAGGTGGACACCCCAATAATAGTTGAACAAGACATGTTATTCACCTCAATTCGAGAATCAAGTCCTAATGGAATTGTTTATCTATTAAACAAGGTGGACACCCCAATAACAGTAGAACAAGACAAGTTATTCACCAAAATTTGAGAATCAAAGCGTAATGGAATTGTTTATCTATTAAACAAGGTGGACACCCCAATAACGGTAGAACAAGACAGGTTATTCACCCCAATATGGGAATCAGGGCCTAATAGAATTGTTTATCTATTAAACAAGGTGGATATCCCAATAACAGTGGAACACGACAGGTTATTCACCCAATTTGAGAACAAAGTCTTAATGGAATTGTTATTCTGTTAAAAAAGGTGGACACCCAATAACGGTAAAACAAGACAGGTTATTCACCCAATTTTGAGAATAAAATCCTAACAGAATTATTTATCTATTAAGCAAGGTGGACACCCCATTATTATTCACACCATGATTATTCATGATTATTCACACCAATTTGGGAATCAAGACCTAAAGGAATTGTTTAATCTATTAAAAAAAGGTGGACACCCCAATAACAGTAGAACAAGACAAGTTATTCACCAAAATTTGAGAATCAAAGTGTAATAGAATTGTTTATCTATTTAAGAAGGTAGACACCCCGGGGGGGCGTGGCCGTGACGCTGAGGAGTATGGCCGCTTGATTCCAGAGCTCCCGCTCCAGTCCAGCGTTTCAGCCCAGCAGAACCTTACCTTTGCGTCTTTTTCGCTTCTTCTGGTGCGGTTCGGCATCGGACCCTTCCCTGATGATGACTAGGGGGAAAAGAAGTATGAAGAACCAGGGGAAACTGGAGTTTTTCTTCGGCCCTGAACAGAACAAAGATGGCGCCGACACGCAAGGCAAACATGCAGGGCCCAGCTCCAGCCCGGTATCCAACAGCAGCGGAGGATCTCCCCGTGCTTCAGAAGACGGATGCTCTAATCAGAGTCCTCGCAGATCCCCGCAACTACCCCGGTCGGGTAAGACCCAGCTTAATACTGAAGGGGACGTACCAGAATATGACTCGGCACCTCACAGCGATCGCCCGGTACAAGTCCGGCTAAACAAAGACCCAGACTGCAAGAGCAGGGGGTGTATGCCCAGGAAGCAAGCGGCAGCCACGGCCTGGCAGAATCAGACACCTTGTCTGACAAGTTAGGTAACGTCCCAATAGACGATAGACCAGCTTCTAGTTTGCTGCTTAAAGACATGCTATTGGCGTTTAATCAGTCGGTTACCAGCCATATAACACAAGTAATTGCGCCGATTCAAGTGTCCGTAACAGCCCTGGACAAGAGAGTTCAGCATGTGGAGCAAAAAATGGGAGAATTTGCGGACTCGCATAACAACCTAATAGACTCTCATGGCTCCCAATCGGAGGACATTGCTTACCTCCGGGCGAAAGTGGCGGACCTGGAGGAACGGTCCCGCCGAAACAACTTGAAGCTGCGTGGGGTGCCAGAATCGGTCTCAGTGGCGGACTTGCAGCCATACATCAAAAATATGATGAAACTGCTTTTGCCTGATTGCACCGAGCAAGACCTTATCATTGATCGGGCTCATAGGATCGCCAAGCCCAAGCATCTGCCTGATGACGTGCCTCGAGATGTACTAGCCCGCTTGCATTTCTTTCAGGCGAAGGAAAATACCCCCGCAGCAGCAAGAAAGCTAGGCACCTTACCGGAGCCGTATCAATCTGTCCAGCTTTTTGCGGATCTCTCCATTGCTACTCTGCAGCTCAGACGTACGCTAGCCCCGATTACCATGGCTCTGAGATCACATTCAATACCATATCGTTGGGGTTACCCAATGAAGCTCCTGGTGCAGAAGGACGGGACTATGTCAGTCATTCACACAGTCGAGGAGGGCAAGGATGTCTTGACAACCTGGGGTATCAGGGTGTCGGTGGTTCCCACAGAGAGGAATCGGCATCTCCCTGGAGAAGATGGAGAGTGGCAGCAGGTGGAGAGGCGACGCCAGAGAAAACATCGCTGAAGGTTCATCCAGATGTACTGTGTATCATTGGAGCGGGAATACGCTCTCATTGTGAATCCTCATGGTGGTAGGCAGGACTGTCTTCCCCCAAAAAAGATCACAAGGGGATATGCGATCTAACCCTTGTGCTATTCCTTTACCGTCCCTTTCCCAGGGCGGTCAGTTCTGGTTTATATTGTTAATTTTTTTTCTTTTTTGCATTTATTTTTTCTTTGTGCCATGTCTGTATCTAACCATTTGCCTGATTGACTTGAAAGGTGTCGGTGGGTGTCTCCTTCCACGTGGTCCGAGTGTGCCCATATATGCAGCCTCTTATGTGACAAGATGGTGCTGACAATTTGTTCGTTAAATGTAAGAGGCTTGAACAGCCCATACAAGAGGCGGATGATGTGGAGGGAGGCACTCTCGAACAAATGCGACATATTTTGCGCACAGGAGACACACATATTGGAGGCTGACATAGGGAGATTGAAACACCCTTCCTTCCCGACCCTAATACACTCCCATAGTATTAGTAAGAAAAGGGGGGTTTTATTAGCTATAAGAAGTTCGGTAGCGCATACGGAAAAAAGAACGATTACTGACTCAGGGGGCAGGTATGTTATTCACATATGCTCTATAAATAACATAACCTATACCTTAGTGGGTGTGTATACCCCGAACACTCGTCCAGTAAGATTTCTCAATAAGCTCTTTAAAAAAGTACAGTCTTTGAAGGAAGGCAGAGTGATCATCTGCGGTGACTTCAATGTAGCACCTGACCCTTCGCAGGACTCTTCCTCAGCATCGAGAATAAGTGCAATGCCCCTTATGCCATCTTTACTAGCCAATTCTCTATTTGATGTATGGCGTGTTCACCATGCGTCGGAGAGGGATTTCACATATTTTTCTCCGGCGCATAGAACATACTCCCGTATAGACCTGTTCCTTGTAGATAGAACGTCTTTGGGTGTTTCCACAAAATCCTCAATAGGGACGATTACTTGGTCGGATCATGCCCCGGTGACCTTGGTCATTAAGGAAGAATTCACAACCCCCCCTAACCCTCTATGGAGAGCCAATGATTTTATATTAGCTAATACCAAATACCAGGCTGAAATATCTGCAGCACTACAAGAATACTTCCGATTTAACACTGACTCTGTTTCGGACCCCACCATAGTATGGACAGCTCATAAAGCGTTCATAAGGGGCGTTCTGTTGAAACTAGGCCATAAACATAAAAGGCAGAGGGAAAAACTTAAAAATGATCTGATATCACAAATACGGAAGTTAGAGGTACAGAATAAAGCCTCCCCATCTCTGGAACTATCAGATAAGCTAAAAATTCTCAGATCACAACTCAGTGAAAGCTTTTTGCACACATATGAGTTGGCACTAAAACAGACTAAAGCTACTTATTACTCTCAGGCTAATAAAGCAGGGAAACTGCTGGCAAGTCGGGTTAAGTCAAGGGCTGTGAAATCAAAAATAGCTTTTTTATGGAATTCTTCCAAATCTTATAAGCTGTTTGATCCTAAAACTATAGCCAATCAGTTTAAATCCTACTATTCAAAATTATATAATTTACAGGATGAACCTGGATTTGTTCCTGCTTCCTCTGGCGACATTGAGGGATTCCTGGGATCCCTATCGATACCCTCTTTGGATAAGAGTCAAAGTGATTCCCTTAGTGCTCCTGTCACTCAAGATGAAATTTGTAAGGTAATAAAGGGTTTGCCACATCATAAAAGCCCTGGTCCAGATGGACTTTCGAATTCTTACTACAAGACCTTTTCTGAATATTTGTTGCCACATCTCCATGCATCCCTGTCCCGTGCCATGGAAAAGGGCAGTATGCCAAGCGAAATGTTAGAAGCGGTCATTGTGACGTTACCTAAACCTGGAAAGGATCCTTCTGTTCCTCAAAATTTCCGCCCCATCTCCTTACTCAACACAGACCTTAAAATCTATGCGAAAATTATAGCCTCCCGCCTGGCGAGCATACTTCCGGATTTGGTGGCCCCGGACCAAGTTGGCTTTGTACAGGGACGCCAAATCACAGACAATTCAAGGAGGGTTTTGAACCTGGTTGACTTTGTGAATCGGGCCAGGATCCCGACAGTTTTGGTTACCCTGGATGCAGAGAAGGCCTTCGACCGAGTTAACTGGTCGTTTGTCTTCTCTGTGCTCTGTAGGATGGGATTCCCAGAGTCGGTTATTCAAGCGATAAAGGTCCTTTATTCTAACCCATCAGCCCGTGTATTAGCAAACGGTGTATTGTCAGATCCATTTAAGCTTTCTAATGGCACGAGACAGGGATGCCCCCTTTCCCCCTTAATATTCATTTTATCATTGGAACCATTGGCACAAGCGATCCGTCAGTCGACCGAAGTGACGGGAGTAAAAATTGGAGATAGGCAACATTGCTTATCGCTATATGCGGATGATATTATTCTGTCCCTTACTAACCCCAGGAAATCCTTGAGAGCGGTGATGGACATCATTCGTTCTTATGGAGCCTTGTCGTACTATAAGCTAAACGAAAGTAAATCCCAGGCTCTGTCGCTGGGGATCCCAGGAGCATGCTTGTCCCAGATGAAATCGGAATTCTCATTGGATTGGCAAGACTCTGCGGTTCAGTATCTAGGTTTTAAAGTGACAGTCACCCCCCACGGTCTATATAAGGCTAACTTCCCTCCCCTCCTGCTTTCCCTTAAACCAGAATTAGATAGTATGGCCAAAACAGAGCTATCTTTTCAACAACATACACTGCCAAAATTACTGTACGTATTCCGAACTATCCCTATTCCAGTCCCGATTTCCTTTTTTAACCAGGCTAACAGGATGTTAAACGCTTTTATTTGGAACAAGGCCAAACCTAGAATAGCGAGAAGTATCATGTGTAGACATAGGAAATACGGGGGCCTGGGTATGCCTAACTTATTTGATTATTATTTAGCCTCTAGAGTTAATCAACTTAACGGTTGGTGGAAGGGGGAAGTCGAGAAGCACTGGGTGCACATTGAACAATCGCAAATCCCAGGGAGGAATCTACGTGCCCTACTCATGGCAGCGTTGCACGAGGGGTACTCCGGTCTCCACCCGGCTTTTTATGTCTATACATTAGTAGCACTATGGAAAAGATATCACGACTTCAGCAAAGCTGCCCCATCATCTGTGGCACACCTACCCCCAATAGAATCTCTCCAATATCTGGTGCCGGATTTAAATGTTAGAGTTTGGAAAAATTGTGGCCTTTCAAATATGGCAGATTTATTGTCGGGTTCAGTATTGAAAGCCTTTAAAGATATTGAGCAAATTCACAAAGTCCCTCACCAAGAAGTGTTTTCGTATATCAAGATAAGACACACATTGGCAAATAACCCGTCGTTTGTCCTCAAGAACCATACTCAACTGATGGTGCATTGGTCCATCCGAGGTCCTGCTCATAAAGGGATTAAACCTTTGTACATGTTTTTGGGGGACAAGGATAGGTTCTCGAAAACTACTCAATTTTTGGCATGGGAGAATGAGCTTAAGACAACCTTCTCCATGGCCCAATGGTTGACAGCAAATAGGATGGCTATCTCCACTCTTAAATGCTCTTCACATCTGGAAACCTTTCTCAAAACAACGTTGAGGTGGTACTACACTCCGGTTAGGTTACACGCGTTTTTTCCAAACACTAACATAACCTGCTGGAGGAATTGTGGACATAAAGGCACACTGCTGCACATATTGTGGCAATGTCCCGGAATTTTTTCCCTCTGGGTTAAAGTGTTTTCTAAGGTGTCGGAGATAGTGGGACGCCTGATCCCTCCAGACCCAGCTCTAGCTTTGCTGTTGGTGGAACTAGATAAAATTCAGTTTAAATATAGAACTATTGTTCTGCATTTACTAATTGCTACTAAACTGGCAATCACAAGAAATTGGAAAAGCACCATTATCCCAAATTTGCAAGAGATCATTAGTGCGGTTAATACCACCAACTCATATGAATATATACTAGCTCATAGAACATTTCAGGTTGATAAACACAACTTGAGGTGGGATGTCTGGAGGAAACAGAGTCCGGAGGCCCGGAATACTGTTGATGGTAGGGATGGAATGGATACATATCTGTAATGTGGAGTGTCTCTAAAACAAAAGGCAAAGGTATACTATGGTGTATAGAATACGTGGCACAGATTATTGTATGATTTCTGATATGATTTATTGTATGTTTTAAGTTTATTGAACTTTCTGTTTAAGGCGAGATTTGCTATTGGAACTTTACTTGCATGCATAGCTTTTTTGTGTACTTAAACAAAATGGGAGTACTGTGCTCAGTGATTCATATTTCTGCTTGTAATACAAATGTTGTACATTTTGGCATGAGCCATTACTCTGTCAATAAAAAACTATTGAAACTAAGAAGGTAGACACCCCAATAACAGTAGAACAAGAAAGGTTATTCACCCCAATTTGAGAATGAATGCCTAATAGAATTGTTTATCTATTAAACAAGTGGGACACCCCAATAATAGTTGAAGAAGACATGTTATTCAAATCAATTTGAGAATCAAAGACTAATGGAATTGTTAATCTGTTAAACAAGGTGGGCACCACAATTACAGTAGAACAAGAAAAGTTATTCACCTCTATTTAAGACTCAAGGCCTAATGGAATTGTTTATCTATTGAGCAAGGTGAACACCATAATAACAATAGAACAGGACACCCCAATTTGAGAATCAAGGTGTAATAGAATTGTTTATCTAATAAACAAGGCGGACACACCAATTACAATAGAACAGGACAGATTATTCACACCAATTTGAGAATCAAGACCAAATGGAATTGTTTATCTATTGAACAAGGTGGACACCATAATAACAATAGAACAAGACAGGTTATTCACCCCAATTTGAGAATCAAGGCGTAAAAGAATTGTTTATCTAATAAACAAGGTGGACACACCAATTACAATAGAACAAGACAGGTTATTGACCTCGATTTAAGAATCAAGGCATAATGGAATTGTTTATCTTTTGAACAAGGTGGACACCCCAATTACAGTAGAACAAGACAGGTTATTCACCAAAATTTCAGAATAAAAGCCTAATAGAATTGTTCATCTATTAAACAAGGTAGACACCCCAATAACGGTAGAACAAGACAGGTTATTCACCCCGATTTGAGAATCAAGGCATAATAGAATTGTTCATCTATTAAACAAGGTGGACACCCCAGTTACAGTAGAACAAGACAGGTTATTTACCCAATTTTGAGAATAAAGTCCTAACGGAATTATCTAATAAACAAGGTGGACACCCCAATAATAGTTTAGCAAGACACTTTAATCACATCAAATTGAGATTCAAGGACTAATGGAATTGTTTATCTATTAAACAAGGTGGACACCCCAATTACAGTAGAGCAAGACACGTTATTCACACCAAATTGAGAATCAAGGACTAATGGAATTGTTTATCTATTAAACTAGGTGGACACCCCAATTACAGTAGAACAAGACAGGTTATTCACCCCGATTTGAGAATCAAGGCCTAATGGAATTGTGTATCTATTAAAAAAGGTGGACACCCCAATAACCTAATGGAATTGTTTATATATTAACCCCTTAAGGACCCATGACGTACATGTACGTCATCTCTGGCCGCGACTTAAGGACCAGGGAAGTACATGTAAGTCATGGTGATCGGGCTGGTGAAATCACTGATTCCAGCACATCAACCCCTGCACAGCTGCAGACAGCTCTGACCGCGGCATGTGCGATGTCTGTGCAGGGAGGAAGCGGCCATCAGACCCGCTCTGCTGTGACGGGGATCCAATAGCCTGGAAGGCAGCTTGATGCCTTCCTTAGGCATCGTGGCTGCCTTCCGGGAGAGCCTTTGAGATCCAGGTCTCTGGATCTCGCAGGCAGGAAGGCTGTAAGTGTATTACAGTGTGTAATACACTTACAGCCAATGCATGACAATACAGAAGTATTGTGATGCATTGTAAAGGGGATCAGACCCACAAAAGTTGAAGTCCCAGAGTGGGACAAAAAATTAAGTTAATAAAAATGTTTACAAAATTATGTTTTTTCAAAAAATATTAAAAGTTTAAAGTAAAAAAAAAATGAAAAATATCCTTTTGCCAAAATAAAGGGGAAAAAATTTGTAAAAAATAAGGAAAAAAGAAAAGTAGACATATTAGGTATGGCAGCGTCCGTATTGACCGCCTCTATAAAAATATCCCATGACCTAACCCCTTAGGTTAACACCGTCAAAAAATAAAATAAAAACTGTGCTAAATAAACAATTTTTTTGTTACCTTACATTACTAAAAGTCCAACACCAAGCGATCAAAAAGTTATATGCACCCCAAAATAATGCCAGTCAAACCGTCATCTCATCCCACAAAAATGAGCTCCTAACTAAGACAATCTCCCAAAAAATTATATAATTGTGTAAAACTTAAATAAATAAAAAAAATAGATATATTAGTTATCTCCGCGTCTGTAATGACCTTCTCTATAAAAATATCACATGATCTAACCCCTCAGGTGAACACTGTAAAAAAAAACGGTGTCAAAAAAGCCATTTTTGTCACCTTACATCACAAAAAGTGTAATAGCATGTAATCAAAAAGTCATATGCACCCCCAAAATAGTGCCAATCAAACCATCATCTCATCCTGCAAAAATTATACTCTACCTAAGACAGTCAGCCAAAAAATAAAAAAACTATGGCTCTCAGACTATGGAGAAACTAAAACATGATTTTTTTTGTTTCAAAAATGATATTATTGCGTGAAACTTAAATAAATAAAAAAAAGTATACATATTAGGTATTTCCACGTCCGTAATGGCTTGCTCTATAAAAATATCACATGACCTAACCCCTTAGGTGAACACTGTAAAAAAGTAAGATAAAAATGGTGTGAAAAAAGCAATTTTTGTCACCTTACATCACGAAAGGTGTAATAGCAAGCAATCAAAAAGTCATATGCCCCCCAAAATAGTGCCAATCAAACCGTCATCTCATACCACAAAAATGATACCCTACCTAAGACAATCGCCTTAAAAAAACTATGGCTCTCAGACTATGGAGACACTAAAACATGATTTCTTTTTTGTTTCAAAAGTATTATTGTGTAAAACTTTAATAAATAAAAAAAGTAGACATATTAGGTATTAACATCTCCGACCTGCTCTAAAAAATTATCACATAACATAACTCCTCAGGGGAACACTGTGGAAAAAAAAACTGTGTCCAAAAAGTCCTTTTTTTGCCACCTTACATCACAAAAAGTGTAATACCAAAGTCATACGCACCCAAAAAATCATACCAGTCAAACCGTCATCTCATCCCACAAAAAAATAAGACCCTAATTTAGATAATCTCCCAAAAAATAAAAAAAAACTATGGCTCTCAGAATATGGAGACACTAAAACAGGATTTATTTTGTTTCAAAAATGCTGTTATTGTGTAAAACTAAAAAAAATAAAAAAATATATACATATTAGGTATTGCAGCATCCATAAGAAACTGCTGTATAAAAATATCACATGAACTAAACCCTCAGATGAACACCGTAAAAAAAATTAAATAAAAACGGTGTAAAAAAAGCAATTTTTTGTCACCTTACATCACAAAAAGTGTAATACCAAGCGATCAAAAAGTCATACGCATATCATACCAGTCAAATCGTCATCTCATCCCGCAAAAAATGAGACACTATCTAGGACAATCGCTCAAAAAATAAAAAAAACTATTGTTTCAAAAATACTGTTATGGTGTAAAAGAAAAATAAATAAATAAATAAAAAAGTATACATATTAGGTATTGCCACATCCGTAAAAACCTGCTGTATAAAAATATCACATGACCCAAACCTTCAGGTGAACACCGTTAAAAACAAATAAAAAAATTGTGCCAAAAAAGCCATTTTTTGTCACCTTACATCACAAAAAGTGTAATACCAAGCAATCAAAAAGTCATATGCACCCTAAAATAGTACCAAACAAACCATCATCTCATACCAAAAAAAATGAACCCCTACATAAGACAGTCGCCCTAAAACTAAATAAAACTATGGCTTTCAGAATATGGAGATACAATTTTTTTTTTTTTTTAAATGCTTTATTATGTAAAACTGAAACAACTAACCAAAAATAGTCATATTTGGTATTGTCGCATCTGTAACATGATCTAACCTGTCAGATTAACATTGTAACATTGTAAATAACAAAAAATAAAAACGGTGCCAAAAGCAGCAATTTTTTTGTTACCTTGCCTCCAACCAAAAATTATATGTACCCTAAAATAGTACCATCAAAACTGCAACCTTATCCCATAGTTTCCAAAATGTTTTTTTTTTGGGGGGGGGGGAGTTTCTACTCTAGGGGTGCATCAGGGGGTCTTGAAATGTGACATGGCAACTTATGCCAGTGAAATCTGCCCTCCAAAAAACATATGGTGTTCATTTCCTTCTGCGCCCTGCTGTGTGCCCGTACAGCGGTTTACGACCACATATGGGGTGTTTCTGTAAACTACAGAATCAGGGCAATAAATATTGAGTTTTGTTTGGATGTTTACACTTGCTTTTTTACTGGACAAAATAGATTAAAATGCACAATCTGCCAAAAAAGTGAAATTCTGAAATTGAATCTACATTTTCCTTTAATTATTGTGGAACACCTAAAGGGGTAAGAACGTTTGTAAAATCAGTTTTGAATATCTTGAGGGGTGTAGTTTCCAAAATAGGGTCACTTTTTGGAGTTTCTACTGTAGGGGTGCATCAGGCGGTCTTCAAATGTGACATGGCAACTTAAAATTATGCCAGTGAAATCTGCCTTCCAAAAACCATATGGCGTTCCTTTCCTTCTGCGCCTTGTCGTGTGCCCGTACAGCAGTTTACGAGCACGTATGGGGTGTTTCTGTAAACTACAGAATCAGGGCAATAAATATTGAGTTTTGTTTGTATGTTAACCCTTGCTTTGTTACTGGGAAAAATAGATTAAAATGGAAAATCTGCCAAAAAAGGGAAATTCTGAAATTTCATCTACATTTTCCTTTAATTCTTGTGGAACACCTAAAGGGTTAACAAAGTTTATAAAATCAGTTTTGAATACCTTGAGGGGGTAATTTCTAAAATGGGGCCATTTATGGGTGGTTTCTATTATGTAAGACTCACAAAGTGATTTCAGACCTGAACTGGTCATTAAAAAGTGGGTTTTGGAAATTTTCTGAAAAATTTAAAGATTTGCTTCTAAATTCTAAGCCTTCTAACGTCCTAAAAAAAGAAAATGGAATTTACAAAATGATTCAAACATGAAGTAGACATGGGAAATGTAAAGTAATAACTATTTTAGGAGGTATCGCTATCTGTTTTAAAAGCAGAGAAATGAAAGTTTTTTAAAAGTGCAAATTTTTCCAAATTTTTGGCAAATATGTGACGAGAAAACAATCTCAGAATGGCTTGGATAAGTAAAAGTGTTTTAAAGTTATCACCACATATAGTGACACATGTCAGATTTGCAAAAAATGGCCCGGTCCCCACTAACAGTTGAAGGAGACAGGTAATTCACCCAAGTTTGAGAATCAAGGTCTAATAGAATTATTCATATATTAAACAAGGAGGACACCCCAATAACATTAGAACGAGACAGGTTTTTCACCTCATTTTGCGAGTCAGAGCCCAATAGAATTGTTATTATATTAATGACTGTGGGCGACATTCAATTAGATAGCTCTGTGCCCTACACTGTAATTGATTCAAACTGAGCTGTCTCCTAAGGATCCCTTTAGCTTCAGATTAGAGTCCCTGCACTATACGTGCACTGTCCCTTTTACACTGGCAATTAAGTTTTCTCTTTTTCTACAGATCGGCACTACAATCCCTAGAGTAACAGCTCTTCCACATCTCTCCCAATGCTCAGCTCAGAGTGAAATGGCGGAGACAGCAAGGGACGAGGTTTTAGAAGGGCAGTGACATCACAGGGGATGGTTATCTGTGGATTGGCTGGCTGCACGGCATTATGGGTGATCTTGCGTTCCCAGGCTTCTTACTTTCACTTGTAACATGTCTAGCCACCATTTTAGGAAAAAGCTAATTTTTCTTAAACTTCTTATTGAATTCTACTTCGGATGCTTCGATTCGCTCAACAGTAGTTACATTGTATGGTAATATAATATTCACAAACATTTTTTATTATATTGGTTCTGGTGTCTTCCTGGAAATAGATGTGGTTCGCCCTGTGCCCAATTTGAGATGGCAATGGGAAAATATAGCCCGGCTGCCATGATTTGTTTTAGTGACACTGAAGTTGGGTCAAGCTTGGGAATATATACACATAGGGACACACCATTGCTCACATCAGCTGCTGCTGCCACATGCGCCCCTGTTACTGCACATACTTACAGACTAACCCAATTAATGAAAATACTATATTTCAGGACTTCAGGTTTTATCCATCGAGGACATGAATGCAGATAAAAGCAGTGACATACTGTATCTACAAAATGTTACCAAACATTTGAATGAGCCCCAGACTAAGCAACAAAATGTATTCAAATCCCTGATTAGACCTTATAATTGATCCATATACAAGTCTGGACCTCTAAATTAATTCAGGTGCCAGATTTTAATTCAGATGCCAGACCTCTGAATTTGCTTAGGCCCTCAACCAGACACCTAAATATATTCAGACCCCCAACCAGATATCTAACTAAATGCATACCCCCTCGACCAAACTCTAAAATTTATTTAGACATCAGACCAGACCATTAAATAAATTCAGACACCTAGACCAGACCTCTCAGGGCACTAGACAGAAAAAAACATGTGACTCTTTTCCCCATAATGTAAGCCAAGTATAGGGGCATGTCCCCATGTGGAGTGTCCCTCGCCATAGCAATAGTGGGGCCCTGTATACATAAGGGAATTTGCAATATGTGCAACGGGCAGCCCCCCAGCAGTTTACGATCACATATACCATATTCAGGAGAAGATGAGTAACAAAGGTGGTGCAACGTGCCACCCCCTAGGGTTGGGTCCCAGTGGTAGGATGCCAAGTGGTATGTTGTGGCCCTAATAATTTATGTCACGGTGCTCCTACCTGGATACTGTCGCTCCTTGGGGTAAAGTTCCATTGCAACAAAGGAGTTGTAGTTAGTGGAATAAGTAGAGTCCAGACTTGGTGAAGTTTAACGCCTTCACTTGAATAAACTTGCAATAAACTTGTGTCATACAAACAATGTCTGATCTTTCTTGTGGCTCCAGCAGGCTATGAGTTAACTGGCAGGTAAGCTTGAATACTTTGATTTCTCTTACACCAAGTCACATGGGCACGTGGCAAAATATACCACTGCCAAAGTTCTACATGTGACATGGTGTATGATCCTGTATTCCTGTAATGAAACACAGAACTTCTTAACATATATTGACAGGAATGCAGTTACCACATGTGAAGGAACCCGACTTTGTTTCCCGACTCCCAAAAACATTACGTTTCAAAGGTAACGTTACGTAATGACTACTGATTCCCCGACCTCCTCCACTTAATCAATGGATACTCCGGGAGGCATTTTCTCAAATCCTGATCGGTTAAAAGTACTGGCCCGTGTTTGTTTTACAATCTCACGTATTCTACTCCACTGAGAATTAAAAGATGTTATAAGTCTAGGTTTGGGGTCTGAGATCATTTTGGTTTTACTCACCAGTACAGAGTCGCAATGGGAACACTTGGCTCTCAAGTAGCCTTTGCTTATGTCCCTTTGATTATATCCTCTACTGTGGTATCTATTATACAGGTTATGTGACTGGATGTTGAATCTTTCATCACTGGAGCAAATGCAACGAAGTCTTAAAAACTGGCCAACAGGAGATATTCTGTGGATAATGAGAGGACCTAGCATCTAATAGAGAGTTTGCTGAGGTAGGTTTCCTATAAAGGTCCATGGAGACCCCGCCATCCCTTTTCCTGATAAGGATAACATCAAGGAACTCCACCTGTGAACAACAGTATTTCCAAGTGAGTCTAATATTTAACTCATTTATGATAAGTTGGTGCAAAAATTGCTCAAACCTCGACGTGGAGTCCTGCCAGATGAATAAAATATCGCCAATAGATTTCGACCACAAAATCACCGAATCCTACCCCTCTGTGCCCCGAACCAGTTCCCTCTCCCACAGCCCCAGGAAAAGATTAGCCAATGAGGGCTCGCAAGTCGCCCCCTTAGCTGTCCCCTGGAGCTGCAAGAACAGGCGGTCCTTGAACAAAAATAAGTTATGTTGCAAGACAAAATCTAGAATCAAAAGAATAAACTCAATCAATTCTGGCTCCAGGTTAGTCATTTGTAAAAAAAAAAAAAAAAAAACTGGCAGCACTGATCCCGTGGCCATGGTATATCGACATATACAGGTACTCCATGTTGCAGGTAATGAAAATCATGTTGTCCTGCAGGTGAACACCATTAAATCTCCAAAGTATATCAGATGTATCCTTAACAACGGTCTCCACACATCCCTCCAGGTAAAAATCTATGAACCTTCAAGCCTGCTTACACAGTCCCCCGAAATCCGATACAATCATGCAACCCGGGAGACAGTCCGAGTTTTTGTGCACCTTTGGCAATAGATAGAATGTTGGTGTCACCGGATGATCCACCACCAAACATTCTATAAATTTGGGACTCAGAATCTGTTTCTAAACCCCAAGATGCTAAATTACATCTAATTCAGATTTGAATTTGGCTGTACGGTTATGTTCCAACTTCCAGGCATCTATATCATTTAGTCTGGTTTAATTGTCTAAATGCTTCTTTCCCATACATCCCTGTTGACCAGATCACAACATTTCCCCCCTTGTCAGCGGGTTTAATAACCATGTTTTTAAGATTACATAGCTCTTTATTGGCTTTTCTCTGGGCCCAGATAAGATTGTGATGTCTAAAATCAGTGGAAATAGACTCAAAATCCTTTCCTCATGCCCTGGATAAAAATATCCACTGTTGGGCACAATGACTGGGGGGGGGGGGGGGGGGGATTTAGAGGATTATTCCTCTATTTTTTCATCTAAGAGGGCCTGTAAATCTCTCAGATCTTGTTTCTCCCTAGCTGAGGACAGCCCAAAGTCATCCACATTCCTGCCAAAATGTTTTTTAAAAAGTAATTTCCTACCAAACAGCTCAAGATCCTTCACTGCTGTGAATAGATCAAAGCCGCCGGTGGGGGGTAAAACTCAGCCCCTTCTGAAGGACCTTCACTTAAGGCCCAATAAGCTGATGAGAATACAGATCGATTACCTATAAAGTCTCCTGTGGAGTTTTTCCATTTGATTTGCACTTCTTGTTTTTCTCTTGGTGGAGGGGGTGCTGGGGGTGTAGTGATGGTTTTAGGATTCCTCACCTTCCAACACCCCCCGTCTGTCTAAAAAATTATTGTCACATGTCTTATCTGAAATAGTAGAGGCCTCAGACAAGTAGGGGGTGATGGATCCTATTCCTTCATGTCTTGTCTGCTAGCTGTATACCTTTTTCGCCTGAAAGTCACCCAAATCCCGTTGGAATTTCTTCTTGAATATCTTTCTTCCATGCACAAAGATCCTCCTTTAATTTTATCAAAGGCCTCTTTACTGAGGAGTTCCTGTAGTTTATCCCTGACCTGGTCAATTTTTTTCTCAATCTGCCCCAGTGATTTACGATCCGTTCCAATCAATCACATTTTTTATCTCATTTAGTGAGAGTTTCCTACCTTTTAGTAATAAAACTGCGTCGGCTGAGTCCAAGGTAGTAAACTCTTGGACTCTAAGTCCTCTGGGAACAATACTTTTCTGTAGATAATTTTTTAGGGCTGCTTTATTCCACCAGATTTTAGTATGTTTTTTTTTTCAAAAGCTTCCTAATCTTTTGTTTCAAGTCCTTAACATTACGTGCTTCCATATTTGTAGCTGAGGTTTACCAAATATGGATCCATGAAATCTATGTTATATGCCGTTTCCTGAAATCCATATAAAATGCGGAATTTTCTAGAGCAAACAACAACACAATAAGGTTACCAATAAGAACCTCACAGCATAATACCAGAAAGAAAGGACCTAGCTAAACATAACTATACACCTAAAGAGCATGCTAATAGTCCCTATCAAATATCACATACACAGCATGCATAAAAACATACAGTTTATTGAGATAAATACTCCTCGCACCTTCTCCTTGACTCTGGCATGCTCCTTAGATATATATTTATATTTTCTATCTGTTTGGTTTTTCTCTGGCTAAATTAATACAGAACTGGGTTCAGCTACATGTCTAGTCTGGTCCTCTCACTTCAATGTCCAGACTCTGTATGCCTCTAGACTGATCTCGCTCCTCCTCCCTATAAGGAGAGGATCCAGCCCCACCTAGTGCCTGAAAATACATACAAAGACCGATATCCAGTGACACACAGCTGTAGCAGTGGGACACTGGACCAGCACTATGCATTACATGGACATCCCATGTATAATACCTTATTTGTCCTGTTGTGGTGCTGCAGTAAAATGTAACAGATGTTGCCGAGTTCAGATCATTGCTGCTCAGATGAGGATTGTCCAACTTAATTAATTTTATTTAACTTTACAAATGTTATAATAGTTTAACACCATATATGTTCTATTTAAATATCTTCTACTATCTACCATGCAAGAAAAAAAAGATTTATAAAGGGCTCTATTAATGTGCTATAAAGATTCTCCAAATGTTAGGGATAAGACAGATATCATAGTCTATGATTCCTGTCGAAGTATTTAACTTTCGTGTAGATTTCAATTAGTGTTTAACTTCCCTTTATAGCCTCTATCTTTCTGAATGTTTCTCAGTGTCCATTGATCGCATTGTGCAGCACTGAGAAGTAATGGCCCCTGTCTTGCTGTGCAATACAATAATTAACCCCTTCAGGAACCAGCCGGTTTTCACCTTCAGTACACATGCTAATTTTGCAACTCTGACATGTGACACTTTATCGGATGATAACTTTGAGATGCTTTTATTTATCCAAGGGATTCTGAGAATGTTTTTCATGACACATCATACTTCAATTTTAGAAAATACACCCCTCAAATTATCCAGGATAAGTCTTCAGTATCTCAGAAAACCCCTTTTTGGTGCCATGCTGTTAGGGAACAGTGCCAGTGGGGTCCCTTTGCAGATGGGACTTTGGGCAACTTCCCAGTTTGATGCCCCTAGCACTGGGTGAGATTGCTTTTCACATGACAACCACTAATGCAGCAAGCCCCTGAGGAGCCAGAGCAGAGAATGGGAGTGGTAGTGGCTCTGGCTGTTACAGTCAATCACAGTGGCTTTCCTCACAATGTTTCTCCCAAGGTGCACCCTCTCTTCCCCCAGGGCACAATATAATGTTGGGGCTCCTGTCTGATGATAGTTGGGGTGCTAATGATGTTAAAGTGTTTGCATGGCTGCAAGGCAGGGTGTGTAGAGTGCAATGCCAAGCGTATGGTATGGTACTCGAGTCAGTAACCAAATGTAGCAGAATAGACCTTTCTTTTTACAGGAAAATACGAGTTGTAGTACATCTTGTACAACACAGTTTGAACTATACACAGTGCAATTATTTCCAGATAAGGTGTATGGATTAAGGCAAGGATGGGGGTTATGGTCCTTTTCCCTTTCTATCTAGTACTCTTTTAATGGTGGCTGTAATGGCCACTGAGGCATACACGGCTTTAGAGATACGACTGGCCAGGTTGTGTCCAGGTATGAAGGGTATCTTACAGTAACAGTGTCCCTCATTGCTGTTAACAGCTTTTGGTAGCACGTTACCTTACAGACTCCATTTCTTGACAATGCAGAGTCCTCCTTTTTTTTTTTAACCCTCTCTTTCTGTAAATCATGCAGAAATCGCTGAGTCTCTGTAGCTTCAGGACTAAGAGGAGTAAGCACAAGGCACAGCTTCCTCTCTATCTAAACTCCTGTCTAGACTGACTTAAGGTTAGTGCTGGGGCCAGCTTACATAACAGTATATATCATAGCAAATCATTTGTAGATACCCCCTGTTCTAGGGTACTGCACTAATATCCTAAAGGAACACTCCATGGGTAGCTTCTACACTCTGTTATGCCCACTGCAGGCTCTAAGGAGGTGCTGCATGATACAGGGATTCAACAAAATCAAAGAGAATACATGTTTCCTGAGCTCCATTGGGCCCCCTAAGGCCCATGCTAGACTTAACATAATTTAGGATTAAAATTAAGAAAAAACTTATATAAGAGCCTAGTATATAAAGTATTTATAAGACATAATACAATATAAAATATAAGACATGATACATAGGTAATTATAAAGACATCAAATCTTAAGAGTTTAGAGCTGATAGCATTCATTTTTACGGAAAAACAAGTTTGTCCCTTTAAGAGACACTAAGCCACGTTTCACATAGTCCTAACATGGTATTATGATGTCAAGATGATGAAAATTCAATCCTTCAAGGACAATGGCAAAAGGATGTTCTCCTCCACAACAAATGGACTTGTTTGTCAACTCAAGACATTAGAGAGTAAAAGGTCTATAATTTATCAGTCATATATATATGTAGTGGTCTCGCATCAGATGCCTGAAAAAAAATCTACACTCGAAGAAAAGATGGAAGTCATTAAGAACTGTGAAGGAAATGTGTAAATACAGATTGACTATAGATAGAAGGGCATAATCGAAGTTTATTCCTAATAGAGTTGGTAAGATTTTGAACATTTTAAAGGGTTGGCATACTTACCTGCTCCCCACTGTTTCATGCCATCTCATTTGCTCCCTGTCCTTTGCGGTATCGCCCAGGTGTCCCATTGTCAACAACTGCTTTGCTACCAGGGATACTTTGAAGTCTGGACGTTTGTGGACATTTGCCCCTGTTTCCACTATGTAAAGTCATCAACATTTAAAAACCTGCACCCTAGGGGAAGATTGGACTATCTCAAACCCTATGTATATAGTTGGTGCCTGTTACACAGATTTTCTTTCTTAAAGTGCTTCTGTCATCAGGAACATCATTCTTAAAGTGGCTGACTTTAGAGATGTGCTAGCAGTCTTTGTCCCTTCTTTTTTTATATGCCTCTGTTTTTGTGAAAAATAAACCTTTATTTTATGCAAATGAGCCTCTAGGAGCAATGGCCATGCTTCTCCTACTCCTAGAGACTCAGTTCTCCCTCCTCTGGCCACACATTCATCTTGCTGATTGACAGGGCCAGGTAGGATGACATGAACACTGAATCAACATGACGAAGGTATGGCCAGAAGAGGGAGAACTGAGCATTTAGGAGTAGGGCAACACCCTCTTTGCTCCTAGAGGCTCATTTGCATAAAATAAAAGTCAATTTTTAACAAAAACTGAGACACATAAAAAGAAAGGACAAAAACAAGCTGACATTGGCACATCTCTAAAGTCAGACAGTTTAATAACAATGTTCCTGATGACAGAAGCACTTTAAGTAGTCCTGACTGTAGGGGAAAGTGTAGTGTCAAGGAGCAGGGGTACTTTAAAGTCTGGACATTTGTGGATATTTGGCCCTGTTTCTCATATGCAAAGTTATCAGCTCCTTGTTTATTTCACTTTAAAGGGTTTACTTGCATTAATGTATATTCAAGGGTGGAATTCAAATTTTTAACAACAGGTTCCCTACTCAACGGCGGACACACTGCACCACGACACATGTTTACATTTACATACACCATATACAGTACAGACCAAAAGTTTGGACACACCTTCTCATTCAAAGAGTTTTTTCTTTATTTTCATGACTATGAAAATTGTAGATTCACACTGAAGGCATCAAAACTATGAATTAACACATGTGGAATTATATACTTATCAAAAAAGTATGAAACAACTGAAAATATGTCATATTCTAGGTTCTTCAAAGTAGCCACCTTTTGCTTTGATTACTGCTATGCACACTCTTGGCATTCTCTTGATGAGCTTCAAGAGGTAGTCACCTGAAATGGTCTTCCAACAGTCTTGAAGGAGTTCCCAGAGATGCTTAGCACTTGTTGGCCCTTTTGCCTTCACTCTGCGGTCCAGCTCACCCCAAACCATCTCGATTGGGTTCAGTTCCGGTGACTGTGGAGGCCAGGTCATCTGGCGCAGCACCCCATCACTCTCCTTCATGGTCAAATAGCCCTTACACAGCCTGGAGGTGTGTTTGGGGTCATTGTCCTGTTGAAAAATAAATGATGGTCCAATTAAACGCAAACCGGATGGAATAGCATGCCGCTGCAAGATGCTGTGGTAGCCATGCTGGTTCAGTATGCCTTCAATTTTGAATAAATCCCCAACAGTGTCACCAGCAAAGCACCCCCACACCATCACACCTCCTCCTCCATGCTTCACGGTGGGAACCAGGCATGTAGAGTCCATCCATTCACCTTTTCTGCGTTGCACAAAGACACAGTGGTTGGAACCAAAGATCTAAAATTTGGACTCATCAGACCAAAGCACAGATTTCCACTGGTCTAATGTCCATTCCTTGTGTTCTTTAGCCCAAACAAGTCTCTTCTGCTTGTTGCCTGTCCTTAGCAGTGGTTTCCTAGCAGATATTCTACCATGAAGGCCTGATTCACACAGTCTCCTCTTAACAGTTGTTCTAGAGATGTGTCTGCTGCTAGAACTCTGTGTGGCATTGACCCGGTCTCTAATCTGAGCTGCTGTTAACCTGCGATTTATAAGGCTGGTGACTCGGATGAACTTATCCTCCGAAGCAGAGGTGACTCTTGATCTTCCTTTCCTGGGGCGGTCCGCAAGTGAGCCAGTTTCTTTATAGCGCTTGATGGTTTTTGTGACTGCACTTGGGGACACTTTCAAAGTTTTCCCAATTTTTCGGACTGACTGACCTTTATTTCTTAAAGTAATGATGGCCACTCGTTTTTCTTTACTTAGCTGCTTTTTTCTTGCCATAATACAAATTCTAACAGTCTATTCAGTAGGACTATCAGCTGTGTATCCACCTGACTTCTCCACAACACAACTGATGGTCCCAACCCCATTTATAAGGCAAGAAATCCCACTTATTAAACCTGACAGGGCACACCTGTGAAGTGAAAACCATTTCAGGTGACTACCTCTTGAAGCTCATCAAGAGAATGCCAAGAGTGCGCAAAGCAGTAATCAAAGCAAAAGGTGGCTACTTTGAAAAACCTAGAATATGACATATTTTCAGTTATTTCACACTTTTTTGTTATGTATATAATTCCACATGTGTTAATTCATAGTTTTGATGCCTTCAGTGTAAATATACAATTTTCATAGTCATGAAAATAAAGAAAACTCTTTGAATGAGAAGGTGTGTCCAAACTTTTGGTCTGTACTGTATATGCAACTCAAATACACATAAATACACCATATACATGGTACACATACATAAATACACCATATATACACTACACACACATACCACCCAACTAAGGAGCTAAACTATCAGCGGCGCAAAGCAATGGAAGCAAACATCTCCAGCTGCCCTGCCGCCACCCGAGCACCGGATCGGGAATCAGCCGGTAGTGATGGGCAAACATCGGCCGGAATGGTTTGCGATCAAATGTTCGCGTACCGCGCGTTCGCAGCAGGCCCCATTGACTTTAATGGCAGGCAAACCTGAAAAACCTTCATGTCATATTTGCAGACACCAAATACTTGCTAAAAGTGCAAAAAAAGTCCCACAACATGGACACTGACAATGACATACAAATTCCTACAAAAAATATGTTTTTTAATCAGGGGCCATTTTTATGCATCTTAAAAGGAAATGCTCAAAATGTGCCCTGCTGGAGCCATGAGAAATTTTATTTTAGGCCACGGGAGTACAGGCTACAAAAATGAGGCATTCACCTGACATAAAAGAACTTGTGATGATGTGGCTGGAGGTACAGTAGGCGGTCACTGGATACAAATTTTACTGGAGGCCACTGGAGTAGAGGCCCCAAAAATTAGGCATTCACCTGACAGAAAAGGCCTTTTATACCGCTGTATATACATAAGACAAGGACCAATCTTTGTTCTGGGTGGTGGAGGATATGTGTGGTCGCCACAGGTGTTGAATTCCTCAGAGATCCATTGCTCATTCATTTTTAGAAATGTGAGGTAGTCCACACTGTTGTGAGCTAGGCGAGTGCGCTTATCTGTCACAATCCCCCCTGCTGCCCTGAACGTCCTTTTGGACAGGACATTCGACGAGGGGCAAGCCAAGAGTTCCATGGCAAATTGTGCCTGCTCTGGCCACAGGTCAAGCCTGCACACCCACTAATCTAGCTGTTCCTCGCTTCTCAGAGCATCCACATCGGCCGTTAACCTGATGTAACTGGACACCTGTCGGTCTAGGCGTTCCCTGAGGCTGGATCCGGAGGGCGGCTGTCGATAAGTTATCTGCAAGAAAGATCTCATATCCGAAGTGACCAACACATCTACAAACCGCAGTCGTGGTAGGATTGGAACCCGCACCTGTTTCACTGTGGGTGGAAATTCCTCTGCCAGCAGCCAGCAACAGCAGAATGCAGCATCTCTCACAGCAAGGCCTGGAAATGCTGCATTCTGACAGCCCTATGTGATGCTGGTAACATATCCACCATTTTATATTTGTACCGGGGGTCTAAGTACGTTGCCACCCAGTACTAGTCCTTGCCCTTTATGCTTTTTATACAGGGGTCCCTCTTCAAACACTGGAGCCTGAAGGTCCCCATTTGCACTAAATTGAAAGCGGTGGAGTGCCCTGGCTCCTGCTCATCGCCCAGGAGAATGTTGTCCTCGGTCAACTCCCCCCAGCCACAGACAACACCAGGGATCCCAGAAAAGTTTAAAGCATGCTCTTCTTGCTCCTCCTCTTCCTCCCCCCAGCCACCATCCTTCTCTGACTCCTCTTCTGACTCCTGCTGACTTGTCCCAGATGGAGCAGCCCCCCCTGAAAATTCATTCAGCATTGCGACTTCCTCATCTTTCAGCTCCTGCTCCTCGACGGCTTGATCAATGACACGACGCAATGCACGCTCCAGAAAGAAGGCGTAAGGTACGATGTCACTGATGGCACCCTGGCTGCGACTGACCAGTTTGGTGATTTCATCAAATGGCCGCAGAAGTCTGCATGCATCGCGCATGAGCAGCCACTGGTGCTGTATAAAAAAACCAAGCTCCCCAGAACCCGTCCTGCCGCAGAGTTCGTACAGGTAGTTGTTAATGAAGTGTTTCTGCTGGAGCAGCCTATCAAGCATATACAAGGTGGAGTTCCAGCGCGTCGGGCAGTCACTAATCAGACGTCTGATGGGCAAGTGGTGTCAAAACTGAACGTCAGCAAGGCGAGCCATGGCCGTGTAAGATCTTCTAAAATGTCCAGAGATTTTCCTGGCCTGCCGCAAGACGTCCTGGACCCCGGGGTATTTGGCAATGAATCGCTGCACGACTAAGTTCAGGACGAGTGCCATGCATGGCATGTGTGTCATTTTGCCCTGTTTCAGCACGCTCAGCAGATTGGCACCGTTGTCGCACACCACTTTACCAACTGTCAAATTGAGCGGGGTTAGCCACTGATCGGCCTGTGACCGCAGAACTGAAAGGAGTGCAGAACCGGTGTGGCTGCCAGGCACAACAGCCGCAACACAGCATGGCAACGTCTTACCTGGCACATAGAATAGGTTCTGGGGAGCTTTGGGGGTGCAGCAGAAGAGGCGGCAGCATAGGAAAAGGAGGAGTCAGCTGAGGAGGATACGGAGGAAGGAGTAGGAGGAGGAGAAGAAGAGACAGACCTACATGCAATCCTTGGCGGTAACACCAAATCCACCTGGGTGCCACGGGTTACATGCTTGACGGCCGTCAGAAAGTTCACTTAGTGGGCAGTAAAAGTTATGTACCTTCCTTGCCCTTGTTTGCTAGACCACTTGTCTGTCGTCACATGTATCTTGGCACCGACACTGTGGCCGCTAAACGTGGCCATATAGTTCAGGGATGCCCTTTGGGGAGAAATATTTCCTTCTGTGGATCTTCAATTGCAGTGTGCCAATGGCCACAAATTTTCTAAAGGCCTCAGAGTCCACCAATTTATATGGCAGTAGTTGGCGGGCTAGCAGTTCCGACAAGCCAGCGGTCAGTCTTTGGTCAAGAGGATTATCCATCGTCATCATTTTTTTACGCTCGAACATTTGGGGCACAGAATCCTGCATTGTGCCAGATGATCGCGACGACTGCACGGTGGAAGGTGGAGAGGAGGAAAAATGGGAGGAGAAGGAGAAGAGGCAGGACATGTAGCGCCGGGAGTGCGGCTTTGTGGGTTCTGACGGCGTTGCTCCCACTGGGCTCGGTGATTGGAGGCTAGGTGCCTTTTTAAGGCGGTCATCCCTAGGTGAGTGTTGGGCTTAGCGCGACTTATGCGTTGACAGCACAGGCTGCAGATGACAACACTATTATCAGCTGCTGACACCTTAAAAAAAGCCCACACTGTGGAGCCATGTGCTGGCGTCCTGGGAGCGCCAGAAGTGACCGTGCATGGTTGATGGCTCGCTCCAGATACATTTGCAGTCTGCTTTTTGCTATCTGTGCACTGCGAGTTCTGCCTGCTTCTCCTCCTTCTCCTTCCTATCTGCTGCTCCGTCTCTTCCTCTGAAATCCCCTCCTCTTACTCTCTTTTGGGCACTCACGTGATGTGACGTCCATCGACACGTCATCATCGTCACCTTCACCACCACTGACATTATAGATCTCGGAGTAAATACCCTCAAATTAAAGCTGTCAGTCTGCAATTAAAGCACATCTTGTTTGTTTCATTTCAAATCCATTGTGGTGGTGTATAGAGCCAAAATTGTTAGAATTGTGTTGATGTCCCAATATTTATCGACCTGACTGTATATTATAAGTATATCACACCCTTCTATATCACACCTATCGATAGCACACCTATACCAGTCCTTAAAAGGACTCTTGTGGCCCTATTAGCTAACTTAGTTTGTTGTCCCTAACTGTTCCTGCTCCAAAATGCAACCTCTCCCTACACTGGCAAAACACATAATGTAAAATGGCTGCCAGATCGGGTTCTGTTATAGGGTTGGTGGTGTTTCCATGTGCTGAGACGTCTCAATTGGCTGTCCTGTCCCACCTGATGGATGTGTCATGGGTCAAAGTTCAGCACTATGCAAAAAAATATGGCGTGTGCGAATATCGCCATATTTTCAACGAATCGCGAATGAGCAAAGTTTGCAGCGAAACGACCGCCGGGCGAACCGCAAGGCCATCTTTAGTCTAAAAGCTCTGACTTTCCAGACTCAAAGCTGTCATTGTTTGGTGGAAGTAGTCTCACCAAGCCATGACATAGCCACGTCACTTGCAGTCCACTTATCCCTATTATAATTACATGAGTGGGCAGGTCACTTTCCTGTACATGATCAGTACACTCATCTCCTACTGCCATTTTCTTGATCTAACTATATCTGTGTTAACATCGATCATATGTGCAGTACCCCAGTAGGGCACAGCACTCCAAAAGCAATTCAGTGTTCTTTAATACACCACAGATTCAGCAGCAACGTTTCGACAACAGTCTTTTTCAAGCTACAAACATGTTCACAAGTGACTCATAATATATAAGGGTACTAATTCATACCAATTACTCAGTGGATGTGCTCCAACAATAGTCCCACCCCCTCTCAGGTATAAACAATCATATAGTTAATTGATTCTATCAGCCACCGTGCATATTAATATAAGGCTTACCAGGCGTTCACATAAGGGGCTGTTACTCCGCATTGTGTCCATGGTGTGCAGCGTCTTCCGCACACCATGGACACAATGCGGAGTAACAGCCCCTTATGTGAACGCCTGGTAAGCCTTATATTAATATGCACGGTGGTTGATAGAATCAATTAACTATATGATTGTTTATACCTGAGAGGGGGTGGGACTATTGTTGGAGCACATCCACTGAGTAATTGGTATGAATTAGTACCCTTATATATTATGAGTCACTTGTGAACATGTTTGTAGCTTGAAAAAGACTGTTGTCGAAACGTTGCTGCTGAATCTGTGGTGTATTAAAGAACACTGAATTGCTTTTGGAGTGCCGTGACCTTCTTCATTTTTACTGGTATTTGTGGGGTCTCTGAGGCCGAGACCTGACGTCACGAGCACCGCCGCAAAGCCCCTTGAATGCATTCAAGTAAGTGGTGCTGTCCTACCATCTTTTTTTGTTTGTACCCCAGTAGGGCACTACAAATGCTAATTTACTGCCAAGTCAGTTAACCTACAGTTTCATAATTAAGTCCAGTACAGCACGCTTATGGTGACCTGGAAATACTGTAAAAAGTGATAAAGAGAGAACTACTGAGAATACTGCTCTGAAAAATACCCTTGGACTGTGATTTTGATGGTACGTGTACTACTACTCTCATCATCAACTGAGTAAAGAGACTTTATTTATTATAACTAATGGGCCTGATCCATACTCCACCCAGCCCCACACCTACACTCCTGCCTTGCACCGAGGCAAACATTCATCAAACACCAACGACACCTCAACCACTAAGCAGAAGCCTCAACACCATGGAGTGCCCCAAAAGGCAAAGATGCACCCTCCATTCACTGCATGGCTCCAGGGAGCACCAGAGGGAGGAATGCTACTGTGAATTGTGAGTACTACAACCCCTCTCAGAGTAACAATAAACATTCCCATCCTCCCTGCCCTTCTCCTCCCTGGTTGGTCGTTGCATATGATATAAGAAAAGTTGAGTTCCATAGAATACTTTTTCGCACAATTCTTTTTATTTACACCCTACTATTTGCAACCAACAGACCACAACATTACTATGGCCTGGGAAGTAAGGGAACTTTGCACTCCTCTGGGTACTAACTTAAGCCTTTGATATTGCATATTGTGGGAAATGCAGAATTTTCGAGTTATCAGCTGACCATAACAGTCACTTTTTATATGGGTAATGTAGAAACTGCTTAGCTCTGCCCCCAACTCTTGAGAAAATCGGGTCCTCTTGTGGTTTTCAAGTGATCCTATTCATTTCTCTGGTTTGACTGTCTTTAATTCCATGTGGTCAGTGCCAGGGCCATGTGCACCAACCTTTCCTACATGTTACTGGTCATTTGGGTGGGTCCTCACCAGATTGCTTTCCCAGTAGACTCCATCAACCTGAATCCAGCCTTGGGTTTACGATCAGATGAGTCTCATTGGTTCTTTCTCTGTTTAAGGTCTATTACCGAGTCAGAACCTAGGCCAACAAGAGGAATCTTTAGTGGGAAAATCTTTTTTTCCAATTCCCTTTTAAATACAAACAAAACAAACAAGTGCCATATTTGGTATTTGTTATTTGAGTCTGATCTTTTTTAGCCTTCCTCTAGCAGCAATAAATTTTACGCTCTTACAGGACTGTATGTTTAATTCATCTGACAGATAAGAAGACATAAATATACATCTATGTGGAAGCGAAGCTGAAAGGATTTTTTTTTTGCAAAGCTGTAGAGTAAATCTAAAGCTTTAAATCATGAATAAGGAAGCATTTTTGTCTGTTCTTTCTGCTTCCATATTTTTATTTTCGTTGACCTATGGAGTAATCTCAAAGTTCTTTTGGTTCTTGTGAATTTGGACTTACTTCACTTTTTTGTAAATACACAGAGGAATTTATTTGACTTTGGTGTGTTGATTTGATACATTATCCATTTTGTATTGTGTAACTACTATATTTGTGTTCTTTTCAACTTTTCCTGCCTTCATGGATTTTGCATTTTTCATATGTCCACCAGACCTTATCAACCTTTTCGATTACATTGTCCTTTGCAAGCAGCCAATGACACTGCATACACATGAGCCAACATATGTACGTTCAAGGGAGTGGTAGTACATGCTCATTTCAATGTCGATTCTATTTTTGAAAGTCAATGAACTGTAACTCTGATTATAAACAACATCCCATAAATCAAATGTACAAGTAAAAATAGAAATGTAATATATCTTATTAGAGAAATATACTTTACTCCTCAGTAGTTGTTATGGCTAACTGAAAATATGACAAAACTGAAAGCCTTCGGGACTACTTGGGCCTCTTCGTCAGACGTTGAAGAGGCCCAAGTAGCCTTTAAAGCTTGCAATTTTGTCATCCTTTTCAGGTAGCCAATAAAAGGTATCAACCACTGAGGAATCTCATTCGCCATTTTTTTATATTTTATTTACTGGCTAACATGGTACAAATATATACATTTAAGACATATAGTAATACAGTACAGTAAGATGTCAGATAGCTTGAAATTTAGATGCAAATTTAAAATTTTCCTGAAATTTTCCAAAACCAATTTTTGGAAAGAACCAATTCAGTTATTAAGTCACTTTTAGGGGTTTACATGATATAAATTGGCAATAAATGACCCAATTTTAGAAACTACACTGCTCAAGTTATTCAAAACTGATTTAATAAACTTTGGTAAACCTTTGGGTGTTTCACAAGAATGAAATGAAAAGGAGATGGAAAATGAAAAGTTAGCTTTTTTAGGCAGATTTTCCATTTTCATATATATTTTCCTGTAACAAAACAAGGGTTAACATCCAAACAAAAGGCAATATCTATTACCTTGATTCTGAAGTTTATAGAAACACCTAATTTATGTCCGTGAACTGCTGTATGGGCACATGGCAGGGCACAGGGTGTAAGGAGCAACATATGGATTTTGGAGCGCAGATTTCACTGGAATAATTTTTAGGCGCCATGTCACTATTGAAGACACCCTGATGCACCCTTACAGTAATAAATATCAAAAAGTGACCCCATTCTGGAAACTACGCCGGTCAAGGAATATTTCAAGGCATGTAGTGAGCACTTAGACCCCAAAGGTGCTACATAGAATTAGGAAACACTTGACTGTGAAAATGGAAAATTATATTTTTTTCTAGCAAAAGTGACTTTTTTCACTTTTACATATGTGCTTGTATACTTCTATATAGGCGTACCACAGGGGTCAGAAAGAAAGGAGCACCAAATGGCTTCTGAAAGGCAGAGTTCACCGGAATAATTGACAGGTGCCTTCTTGCAATTGAATACACCCTGATGTACCCCTGAAGTGGAAACCCCCAAAAAGTGACCCAATTCTGGAAACTACATCCCTCAAGCAATATTTCAAGGTGTGTAGTGAGCACTTTGACCAATCAGGCGTTTCACAGAATTAGGAAACTGGCTATGCAAATGCTAAATTTTTTCCAGAAAAAGTTGCTTTACACCCACATTTTTTATTTTCACAGGGGGTAACAGGACAAAATGCACCCCACATTTTGTAACGCATTTTACCCTGAATATGGCAACACACGCATTTGCTTGTAGCCTGCGGTATGGGTGCACAGCTGGGCTCTAGATTTAAACTGCAAAATATGAATTTTGCAGGCCTGAATTGGCAGACATGGATTTTAGGTACCATGTTGCGTTCCAAAAATTTACGAGGTCCCCAGAAATGAAAAACCCCAAGAAGTGACCCCATTTTGGAAAGTGCACCCCTCTACAAACATTTTAAGGAATGGAAAGGGTACTTTTCAGCAAACAGGTGTCTCGCAGAAGGCAGAAACACTTGTCAAAGGATTTAAAAGCACTTAGCTGTGAATATGAAAAAATACAACCAGACTCCAATTTTTCACTTGCACAAGGGGCGCTATTGACAGTTGTCTCACAGAAAAGAATATGTAGTGGTAGTTGGAAAGTGGGTATGCAAGAAAGGTGTACTAAATCAGAGATATGGAAATGTTACAGGGAGCATAAAGGATGAAATTAATAATCCATGGATGAGTGGTAGGTTCGGAAATAATCCTTTATGCAGAGGCCAGGTTTATCAAGGCAGGTGTTGCACTGATAAATGGTGTCCTTTCGTATTCCCCTTTTGTAACAAACCCGGCATCTTTTTTGGGTCTTTCGCTGTTTGTGAGACTTCACCAGGGAAATGTTGTCCTGGTACAACACGGGCACCATAACCTCCTGAAGTACTCGGGCCCTCCCCTTCCTGACTGGAAAATTAGGGCCTTGATGACCACCTCTTGTAACTGAAGGAAAGTTCCTGCGCAGCTCGATGTAAAATGTACGCATTGTACAGTGCCATCTGTACAATTTATACGGCCAGCTTTTTGTACCACACCTTAGTTTTATGCATGTAGGGCTTCAGAACTTGATCAGACAGATCAACCCCTCCCATGTGCCTGTTGTAATCAAGGATGCAGTCTGGCTTGTTGACAGTGGTTGTGGTACTTCGAATTCGGGCAGAAGAACTGGTGTTAGTGGCCCCCTTCACACGGGCGAGTTTTCTGCGCCGGTAAAATGCGTGACGTGAACCCATTGCACCCACACTGAATCTGGACTGATTCACTTCAACGGGGCTGTGCAGATGAACGGTGATTTTCACAAATCACTTGTGCTTTGCGTGAAAATCGCAGCATGTTCTATATTCTGTGTTTTTGAAGCGATGCAGGCCCCATATAAATGAATGGGGCTGTGTGAAAATCTAAAGCATCCGCAAGCAAGTGCGGATGCAGGGCGATTTTCACGTGTGGTTGCTAGGAGATGATAGGTATGAGCGACCCCATTAAAGTCTATTCACTGTATTATTTTCTCTTTTAACATTGTTATAAGGGAAAATAATAGCATTCTTAATACAGAATGCTTAGTAAAATGTGCCTTGAGGGTTAAAAAATATAAAAAATTAACTCATCTCATCCACTTAATCATGCAGCCGGCATCGTCTTCTTTCTTCTTCTTTCAGGACCTGCAAAAGGACCTTTGATGACGTAATCGCGCTCACCACGTGGATAGCGGTGACGTGAGCTCAGGTACTTCTGAATGAAGATAGGACCTGCGCTGACGTCACCAAGCTCACCACGTGGTGAGCGCGATTACGTCATCAAAGGTCCTTTTGTAGGTCCTGAAAGAAGAAGAAAGAGGACGATGCTGGCTGCGCGATCAAGTGGATGGGTGAGTTATTTTTTTATTTTTTTTAAACCCTCAAGGCACATTTTACTAAACATTCTGTATTAAGAATGTTATTATTTTCCATTATAACCATTGTGGTAAGGTGAACAGAAAAGTGTATGGTAAAGTCCTGGAAGGCGTGTATATCCCACCCAGATTCCTCAACTGGGTGAGGTAAATAAAATCCAGAAGGTTAAAATGGTCTCGGCAATGTGTAAGTTGCTGAGACAGTTTTGTTAAGTTTATGGGCTGGATTTTATTGGACTGAGAGAAGGTAGGCTTGGTAGAGGGACCTCCCCAGTCCACCCCATTCCGGGGCAGCTGGGATCATCAAGGAGAAATAAAGCACAGTCCAGGCTGTCAGTCTGAGGAGAACGATGCCTGGAGGAAGTCTGGGAAGATGGCTGCCCTGCTGGCTAGAGAAGCCAAAATATCTGTGTGATCTGTGTTCAATAGGTGAGCTAGGATCTTCACTGTATTAGGCCGAATGCACACGGCCGTGTTTCACGGCCGTGAGAGGTCCATGGAACAACGGGCTGGATTCCTGCTGAGAGCAGGAGCGCACGGCGTCATTGGTTGCTATGACGCCGTGCGCTCCCTGCTACTGCCGCAATACAGTAATACACTGGTATGATCTATATACTGTACTGTGCATTCGGCCTTAGCAGAGCCAAAATGGGCAGGTGTTTATTTTGGTTTGGTTTTTGGTTTTGTGGTGCTGGACGTTCAAGAAAATGTATTGTAGAATTAAATATACAATTAGTATACCGTATTTTTCGCCCCATAAGACGCACTTTTTCTCCCCCCAAAATGGGGGAAAAATGCCCCTGCGTCTTATGGGGCGAATGCTGCCAATTTTACATCGCAAGCTGCGATGTACGAGCGAGCGGGGACACAGGGAGGAAGGCAAGTGACGTCAGTGAGTGACGCGCCGGCCGCCCGGCCTGCCTGCCTCCATTGTACTGAAGCGGTTAGGATGTAAGGTACTATTAGGAGTTGGGGGGCATGTTTAATAACTATTAATTGAATAAGACATCTTATATTTGTATACTGGAGCGGCGGGGGGATCTGTGGATGACATTTTTATGGGGGACATCTGTGGATGGTGCAGTTATGAGCTGGGGGATCTGTGGATGGCACTGTTATGGGCTGGGGGGGTCTGTGGATGGCACTGTTATGGGGTGGGGGGTCTGTGGATGGCACATATATAACAGTGCCATCCACAGATCTCCCCCTCTAACAGTGCCAGCCACAGATCCCCCTGTAAAAGTGCCAGCCACAGATCCCCCTGTAACAGTGCCAGCCACAGATCCCCCTGTAACAGTGCAAGCCACAGATCCCCCCCATAACAGGGTCCGTCATCCACAGATCCCCCCATAACAGTGTCCATCAGCCACAGATCCCCCATAACAGTGTCAGTCATCCACAGATCCCCCCATAACAGTGTCCATCAGCCACAGATCCCCCATAACAGTGTCCGTCATCCACAGATCCCCCCATAACAGTGTCCGTCATCCACAGATCCCCAGTAATAGTGCCATCCACAGACAATAGTTCCTCCGCAAAAACCTAGGTGCGTCTTATGGGCCGGTGCGTCTTATAGGGCGATAAATACGGTAAGTGTCCGTATAAGTGAATTTTTAACCTGGAAATGGACCCTTTTTAAAAAAAATCTCTTTTATAAATTTTTATTTAAAAAGCATAAATGTATACACCCTCTGATAACCGGGTATCCAAAATAATAATAGGACAAGATGTTGCCCAGCTACCACCGTGAATTGGTGAAAGAAGAATAAAAAGTTACCAACGCCCCGGGAATTTATATATACCTTAATTATCTTGTTGGTTATCTATTCTTCTTTCACCAATTCATGGTGGTAGCTGGGCAACATCTTGTCCTATTATTATTTTGGATACCCGGTTATCAGAGGGCGTATACATTTATGCTTTTTAAATAAAAATTAATAAAAGCAATTTTTTGAAAAAGTGGTGCTGGACCTTCACCTTATCCAGTGAGTTATAACTGGGTTTGCCTGTATTGCCGGAGTGTTATAAAAGAATAAAGCAACGTTTGGACTTTGCACAGGAATTTGCCCTGCCTGAGAGTGTAACCCTTACTCCATGTTATAATGGAAAATAATAAAATCTAATAGAACACCAAACCCAAACTTCAGTGAAGAAGTCCGGGTTCGGATCTGGGTACTACATTCAGTTTTTTGTCACGGGCGTGCAAAACGCATTGCACTTGCGCGGAAAAAACTGAACATCGGAACACAATCACAGACAAAACTGACTGCAATTGCGTGCCTACTCGCGCGGGTTTCCCGCAATGCACCCTGAACGCATTTGGCCCTCACCCACGATGCCCGTGTGAAGGGGGCCTTACTGTCGCCTTTTTTTAGAGTAGTTGCCCTACCAGGGATCTAGGGAGTCCTCTCTGATTTTTGCGTACTGTGCCGCAAGACACAGTACCTCTGGCTTTTAGGGACATGAATAGGGGGATGCTGGTGTAATAGTTATCAACGTAGAGGTGGCAACCCTTATCCAGCAGTGGATGCAGTAAATCCCACACTATTTTCCCAGTAACTCCTAGGATAGGGGGCATTCAGGGGGTTGTATCCGGGAATCTTTCCCTTCATAAACCCGAAACCTGTAGGTGTACCCGGAAGTAGTCTCGCACAGCTTGTGCGTTTTAATTCCATACCGTGCCCGCTTGCTGGGCAGGTACTGGCAGAATTGAACCCTTCATTTAAAATGTACAATGGACTTGCCTATGCTAATTTCTTTTTCTGTGGTGAACACCTCAGAAGTTGAGTTGCTCCAGGAGGGGTCTTTTTTATCTGAACTCCAATATTGTCTCATTTTATTTTTTTTGCCAGGCCCATATGCAGCAAGAGTCCCCAAAACATCATAATGTCGGCTGCATTTACTGGGGTCCAACCAAGGGTTCTTGCATATGAGGATCTCCTGTTTTGAGCAATAAACTGCTGGGCGCATACATTTGTTTGGGTCACCATCAAATTTATGAAATCATCAGATAAAAAGATTTAGAAAAAAGCTATTTCTGTGAAGCCGTGCAGTCAATCTGGGAAACTCTGGAATTTGGGGCTTATAATCCTCAGGCGGTGTGGTCCATAGGGGATCACTGGGGGGGGCTACTTCATCTCTCCTGGGGCGTCTCCTTGAGGGTCCCTCATCACCAGATGACGATGATGATAGAGTAGAGGAGTAGAGGAATGTGGCATCATCTTCTCCCTCATTTGCAGACTCTGTTTCAGAGACAAGGATGGCGTATGCCTCTTCAAAGGGGTACATTCTCTGGAATGGACGAGACATTTTTACTTTTATTGGTGTGTGTAAAGTGAAAAGTGTCAGGGGAGTGTATGTAATGAATTAACACGTGAGGGGACTTGTAATGGATTTAAAATAAAATGTATTATAAAGAAAAAAAAGAGAAAAAGATAAGTGAAAGAATAAGATAAAAATGTAGAAAAAAAAGGCTCCAAAAAAATATATAAAGCACTGAAACCTGAGCAGACACTGTCAGTAATTGACAGTATACATATACAGTCAATACAGTCAGTATATATATAGATGCTGGCTGGCACTAACTAAAGGTTTAAAAAAAAAAACACAAGTGCTGAGCAGCACACATAAAAAAATAAAAATAAAAATAAAAGGACAGACTGGAGTCCGCAGAGGAGGGGAGTGGGGGGTGGAATGGGGATCTGAAGGACCTTCTATCTTCATTCAGCAGGACCTGCGGTGACGTCAACGCCCTCACCGTGTGGTGACCGCGGTGACGTCACCACAGTGGCGGATCCAGAGCCTGGTCTCGGGAGGGGCACTTTCAGATTATTTTCTGTCCGCCGCCACAAAACAATAGTGCTTATAGAACAGACTACACAGTGTAGGCTATATGTGTATAACAATCATATTTCACATGAACACTCACAGTTACTTGGCTTGGCCCTTGGGGATCTCGGACGCCACTTCCACACTTTGGCCGGGGGCTCGGCGGAGCTGATGTGTTTTATCCTAATGAGAAAGATTTCATAATAAGTATTTGGAGAAGGGGCAGAGGGATAGCAGAGCAGGGAGAGGCTGGTGCTGCTACTAGGGGTTTCATACCATGGAGGAGTAATAAAGCCCACCATAATGCCCCCCCAGCAGAAATAATTCTCCTTATAATGTGACAGTGCAAAAAATACCCCCTTGTAATGCCCACAGTTGAGCTAATGTCCCCATAGTGCCCCCATAATGTTCCAGTATAAAATACCCCTATATAGTGCCCCTAGTAAATGACCCCATAGTGCTCCACACCCTCCTTCCTCCTAGTGCCCCCCATAATGTACCAGTATAAAATGCTCCAGTAGATGCCCTCAGTGTCCCCCATAATTTGCAAGTATAAAATACCCCTTCTTAGTGCCCCCCGTAGATGACCCCATAGTACTCCTCTCCCCCCTTCCCCATAGTACCCACCATAATGTGTCCCAGTATAAAATTGTACTGTACAGAGAGCCCATATAAAATACCCCTTCTTTGTGGCCTCAGTAGATGCCCCTATAGTGCCCCCAATCATGTGCCAGTAATAATAGCCCCCCTGTGCCAGTAATAGCAGCCCCCAGTAATAACAGCCCCCCCCTGTGCCAGTAATAACAGCCCCCAGTAATAACAGCCCCTCTGTGCCAGTAATAACAGCCCCCAATAAGAGCCCCTCTGTGCCAGTAATAACAGCCCCCAGTAATAAGAGCCCCTCTGTGCCAGTAATAAGAGCCCCCCTTTGCCAGTAATAACAGCCCCCCTTTGCCAGTAATAACAGCCCCCAGTAATAAGAGCCCCCCTTTGCCAGTAATAAGAGCCCCCCCTTTGCCAGTAATAAGTGCCCCCCCTTTGCCAGTAATAAGAGCCCCCCCTTTGCCAGTAATAAGAGCCCCCCCTTTGCCAGAAATAAGAGCCCCCCCTTGCCAGAAATAAGAGCCCCCCCTTTGCCAGTAATAGCCCCCCCCCCCCCCTTTGCCAGTAATAACCGCCCCCAGATGCCAGTAAAAGTATTGTATATAATGAAAAAAAAAAAAAACACACATACTTACCTCCATGTCAGCGATGCGATGCAGGCCTCTTCTGGCCTGTGTCCCACGCTGTATGGCTCAGGTGAACTCATTATATATGTTTTCTTTTCTTCTATCCTTGTCTGGTAAGGTTCTATCTCCTCTCTGTTATTCAATGTAGAATTTGGTGATACACAGTGTTTTGGCTTTTATACACTTGTGATAAGTGATGGATCCAGTGGCGGGAAGGGGGCCCGCAGTGGAGGATAGGCCCCACCCACTAATTACACTTGTATGGCTACCTGAGAATGTAAGAGGTGGAGAAGGACCTTTGGTGATGTCATCAACCATGTGACCAGTGCTGAAGCCAATAGCAGAGCAGCAGAAGTCTAAAGGACCTTTGGTGATGTCACCATCATGTGACTAGTGCAGAGGACTGGTGAAAGACCTGTGGCATATCCCTGTGAGGGGGGCGGAGCTTCTGTGTGGTGCCTGGAGGAGAGGTTAGTGGTGTTCTGGAATAACCCATAACATCCTAGAAAAGCTGGGAGTTGTAGTTCTGTCCTATTATATCCCTCTCCATGTAATTTAAACATATGCTCTAGTACAGTCTGGTAATGCTAGGAGTTGTAGTTCTTCTGTCCTATTGTATCCCACTCCATGTATTTTCAATTTATGCCCTAGTACAGTTTGGCAATGCTAGGAGTTTAAGTTCCCTCATCTTATACCCCCTCGCTGTCATGTATACTGATGTCCCATAATCTGGCCATACTGGGGGTTATAGTTATTTCTTTTTAAAGCTCTCACCTGGTACAACTAGATGATGTCCTATAATAATCTGGACATGCTGAGAGTTGTAGTTCTCTCTTCTTAGGCTGGGTTCTCATTACCGTTTAGTTTTCCATTTTGCATGCAGGACTTTTTTCTGTCTAAAATAATGGATGTCTGACAGAAATGGTATAAACGGATGCCAAATGTGCAGAACTGATGCGTGAAATACAGGATCATTTTTTTCATTATTTTCCTGTTCATCTGACGGATCAGAAGAACGGAAAACTAAACAGTGATATGAACCCGGCCTTTTACTCTCTCTGTGTAATATCTACTTGTATCCAATAATAACAGCCTGGACATGCTGCAGGACCTGCAAAAGGACCTGCGATGATGTCATAGCGCTCACCACGTGGTCCTGCTGAATGAATTAACTATTACTAATTAAAATGTGGCTAGCTGCCAAAAGTGAATATATCTTGATGGGGACTTTCACCCAGCTATGGATACTGTACAGCATACAGTTATAGCGCTTTAGCTCAGTGATATATATATCGAGACACTGTCCCCCATTTGTTGGAGGGTGGGGATGTCAGGTTGCCTTATTGAGATATAGCATTCAGTAATCCCCTGAGCCTAACATACGGCTCATTGAGGTGTGCTATACAAAGAGGTGCCACCTGCTTAACAATCCCTATACCCTCCTTTGAGGCTGGCTACAGATATACTGATTCCCTTACTCGCATCCTGTTCGACGCGTTTCTCTGCTGGAAATAAGCCAGGAGTTCCTTAGGAGTCAAGCGTGGGGAAAAGAGCACCAAAGAAACAATAATGAATGCTGCACGCTGCTGATATTGACCGTACAGCGAGACGGCCATCATAGTGCCGGAGGCTACGCATCACTGTACGCTCAATATCAGCAGCGTGCAGCATCCATTATTGTTTGTTTGGTGCTCTTTTCTCCTCCTCCTCGTCACTCATTTCGCCAGCAATTGAACACACAGGCCACTGCAAAAAGACAACAGTATGTGTGCACTCCAATGGCTCAGAAGCTGGATGTGCTCCTGGCAAAGTTGCTGGTATTACAGTTCCTAACTTTCCATGTGGCACCTTTCAGAGAACTGATGGCTTGTGCCGAGCCAAGGAGGAGAGTCCAAAGCCATCATTACTTCTCCAAAAAGGCTTTTCCAGCCTTGCATACATATGTTGAGCAGAAGGTGGGCCAGTCCTTAAGCCTGTAGGTGTCTGGTAAAGTTCACGGCAGCGCCAACATGTTGATCTGTAATTATGGTCAAGAAAAATACTTAGATTGCACCCTGCGATCCCAGATCCAAGATCTGCTGGACTACTGGGCTTGATTTCTGTCCGCAACTGGCCGAGTTTGCCCTGGAAAAGGTTTCCTGCTCAGCCAGTAGTGTGGCATCAGAGCAGGTATTTAGTGCGACGGGGGGCAGAGTTACCCCAAAGAGAACTTGGCTTTCAACACAAAATGTTGAGAGACTAACTTTTGTAAAGATAAATCATGCGTGGATCAGCCAAGATTTCCACACGCCAGTGCCTGATGCATCAGACTAGATAATTCTGTGTGCCACACCAAAACATTGTGAAAAATGGCCCGTTAATTCTAGCCACATGCTTCAGCCACTATTCTGATGCTGCCACCTGCCTAATGCCACATGCCTCTGCTGCCATCTTCTCTTACTGCCACTATCTTGTGCTGTTACTGCCACCTTTGTTGCCCCTCACCATCCCACTCTGTGACTGGACCACTACGTTGACTCCTCTCCTGCGGCCACCCTCACCACTCTGTGACTGAGGCAGTGTGCTGACATCTCATGCTGTTGCCACCCTCACCACTCTGTGATTGGGCTACTATGTTGACTGCTCTCGCTGTTGCCACCGCCAACAATGGCTGTTTTTAAAGGTATGCAAAACGGGCATTAAAAATGGATAGACAGCAGGAAAATGGATGCACACAGATGTAAAATAAGGTTTTTAAATGACTTTTTTTTTTATGTTGTATAACTAAATCATCTCAAGAGATGAAATGGATTATTATTTTACATGCTGCACATGGAAATCTATGGAGAGAAATGTAAATCAGCCAAAAGTCTAAAAAAGTTGAGGTTAATAATAAAAAAATACCCCTTTATGCTAGAAGTGTTCCTTTTTAAATGAAATACAGTCAATTTATATACCCAAGGGGTAGCCACAAATTAAAATTGTAGGCTAGTTTCTAACCAGCCTTTTATTTTTACCAATAATCCCTCAAGGATATCTCGATAGAAAAAAGGCAATAATGTTGTGATCTTAAGGAGTGTCTAGGTGAATATGTGAAGGGCAACGAGAATGCCATCATGGTGACAGCAGATATGAAGAATATACTAGTTGAGAGCAAGAAGACTGGGAGTCAGAAACGTCAAGAACTGGTGAAGCCATTATGGGTGAATCAAAGTCAAGGTTAATACACATGGAAACCTAGTCCAGGGATGAGAGAAGTGCATTTGATGGCCAAGACAGGGCTTTCGGAAGGCAACCCTCTTCCTTGATCCCTAATATCACCATGATAACTGTTAGATAAACAATCATATTTTTAGTTACTTCCTGTAAATGCTCTTCTCCAAGGACCCATAGCATTCTGATTTACAAAAACTATTCACAATGTTTTGCTCACCTCCTATCCTCTCAATGCAGGGCCATCTGACCATCCTACCATGTATCTGTAATAGGGTCCACTGGCTCCTGCAGCTCCTATCCTAGCTCCATCCTTCACCTCTCTATTTCACCTACTTGAGCGTTTTGTTTTTTGAATAAATAAATTGAAACCCCTATTACTGCTATCTTTGATAGCCACCTACTTCACCTCCCCTAACGTTGTTCCACCCCTAGCTGAGTCAGAAAAAATAATAAAAGTCAATGGTCACAAGTATAGCAGCAGAAGAAAGTAGTAAGCAGCAAGTAGAACACCGAGATACCAATAAAGAAGTTTCCATGATGGAGTATGAAGGTCTTCTGAGGTCTTTGTCAGTCAATCTAAGTGACTGATCATTCCAAATTATGTTCCACCAAAGCTCTGAGTATCTCCAGTGTCTTCAAATATTTCTGAACATGAGAACATCCCTAAGATAAAGATGTATTTTATTGGCGCCCAGCAATAAATTCTCCAAGTGCTTTATCATTGGATTTAATAGAGAAATATATTTTTTAGTGAAATTCTACACACAATATATCATAGAGATGTCAGTGATTCATGAAAACCTTCAGAGCCAGAAGCGGACAGTGACGTTAAATTGTTAGAAACACTATGTGCTATGTTCCTAAGAATGATCAAAAGTAGAGATAAGCGAATTGAAGCTGACGAAGTGGAATTCATTCCGAATTTCAGGAACAAATCAAATTCACCCATAATGTAGCTGGCCAGCTAAGACCTGTCCTAGGTTGCTAGTATAGCTTATGTGTGTATACAGCTAGAGTTATTTACTGTGACATCATGTTTTGGATGTCATATAACTGTTATATTTTGTGTTCACAGAAGCAGGAAAAGATAATATCCTTTTAAGATTCATTTTGTAATGTAAGGTAAGCTCAGTGACACAGCAGAAACAACAGAAAGCATGTTTTTCCTGGGCAGAAGTCTAGACCAATCACAGCCAGCTTCTCACAAAAGCAAGAGTTTTCACCAATCACAGCCAGCCTCACACACAGCCTGTCTGGGAATTCCCACTAGCAGGAGCTGCTGGAATCATTACTCATCAGAGAGAGGAGCTGAACAGACACACAGTTCCATTCAGAGTCCAGTTTTATGGGAACAAGAGGCCAAAATAATTCCACCAAATTGCTAGCTACAAATTGCAAATACAAATTGCAAGCATACAAACCAGATTCCATACAAATTACATGCAAACTGCGAACTGCTCATACCAGATCATAAGCAATTGCATACTGCAAACTGCAAACCAAGATGAGCAAGCAGAACTATTAGCTAGACCTCAGATATACCTCTCAGAGAGATCATAAAGTGCTTAAATAGTGAGAGTACAGATACTCAAGAGAGAAATATATCCAGCATTTTATGTTGAATGACAAGATTGAACAGTTGAACCACTATCTTAATCATACCGCCATTTTTTTATATCTTTTCAACACGTGTTATGTACATGGGCTATCTGCTGCGGAGGCGGCAGTGTTATATGATTAACAGTTGAAGTTAATAAATAAGTTGTTTCAAGCATTTGGTGTGTTCTTTAAACCTACTGTTTCCATAGAGGAATTACAGAGTAATAGACAGTCTGGTTAGACTAAAAGTCAGAGATACCAAAATTCTTCTAATGCCACAGCGCAAAAGGCACTTCATAGTGCTGCGCCTGCCACACATAATGCCATGCATTCAGCCAATCAGCAGCCAGCCCTGTGATGTCACAGCCTTATAAATAGCGGTAGCCATCTTAGATTCTGCCATTTACCAGTGTACTTAGTGCAGGCGCTAAGGACAGTGATAGGAAAGACTTGATTGTGGTGAAAAAATGATTTATAAGTGCAGGGAAAGGATAGGGAGGAATCGTTAAACAGCATTTGTGTAGAACAGGGTTCAATAGGGGACTGGGTAATAGGAACAATCCTATTACACCTTTGTGCACTGACTGGGGATCCAAATTGCCATTATACAGCTTTGTCATTCCAGCAAACAGTTCTTGTTATTGGGGTGCAAGTGCTGATTGATACAGCCATTAAAGACTTGATTGTGATTGAAAAAAGGATTTATAAGTGCAGGGAAAGGATAGGGAGGAATCATTCCACAGCATTTATGTAGAACAGGGTTCAGTAGGGGAGGTTGACTGGGTAATAAGAACAATCCTGTTACCGCTTGCTGCACTGACTGGAGATCCAAATTGCCATTATACATCTCTGTCATTCCAGCAAACAGTTCTTGTTATTGGGGTGCAAGTGCTGTTTGATACAGCCATTAACAGGGTTTATTACAAGGAAATATTTTTACAGTACGTCTTATTGTGCGGTGCAGTTATATGTTAAGCCCTTTCTGCCGTGGCGAAATAAAAATATATTTGCCCTTGTGCGGTGCAATGATATATTCTACAGCCCTGTTTGCTGTGTATTAGTGGCGACATAAAAATATATTCGCCGTCCGGCGTTGCACTTATCTGTTGAAAAGCCTGTTGTGTTGTGTAAAAGTTAAAAAACATTATTATTATTATTTATTATTAAATCGCCATTCATTCCATAGTGCTGTACATATGAAAAGGGGTATACATACAGTACATAATACAGACAATTGCACTAAGCATAAACAAGACGAGTTACAAACTGGTACAGAAGGAGTGAGGGCCCTGCCTGTGAGGGCTTACAATCTACATGGTATGGGAGAAGGACACAGTAGGTGAGAGTGAAGTTGGTCATGGCGGTATAGAGGCAGCAGGGTCACTGGTTGTGGGCTTGTCTGAAGAGGTGGGTTTTCAGGTTTCTTTTGAAGGATTCCACTGTAGGTAAGAGTTTGATATGTTGGGGTAGCGAGTTCCAGAGTGTGGGGCATGCACGGGAGAAATCTTGGAGGTGATTGTGGGAAGAGGTGATAAGAGGAGAGGAGAGATGGAGGTCTTGTGAGGATCGGGGAGTGCGTGTGGGAATGTATTGGGAAAATAGCTCAGATGTAGGGAGGGGACAGATTGTAAACGGCCTTGTATGTATTTGTTAGTATTTCGAAGTGAATTCGCTGGGCAATAGGGAGCCAGTGAAGGGATTGTCAGAGGGGAGAGGCAGAGGACTAATAGGGTGAGAGGTGGATTAGTCGGGCAGCAGAGTTGATTATAGATTGGAGGGGTGCGAGAGTGCTAGATGGAAGGCCACAGAGGAGAATGTTGCAGTAGTCTAGGTGGGAGATGATGACTGCATGTACAAGCATTTTCGCAGATTTAAAGTTAAGGAAAGCGCAGATGCAGGATAATGTTAGCGAAAGATGGTGAATTCAGTTTTATCTATGTTAAGTTTTAGAAAGCGAGAGGAGAAGAAGGATAATATAGAATGTAGACATTGTGGGATTCTGGATAGTAAGGTGGTTATATCTGGACCAGAGAGGTAGATTTGTGTGTCGTCAGCATTAGTGTTGAGCGCGAATATTCGAATATCAAATTTTTTTCGCGAATATCGGCACTTCGCTAATTCGCGAATATTTCGAATATAGTGATATAAACTCGATATTTCGAATATTCGTTTTTTTTTTTTTATTGTTATATTTTTTTCTTTCCCACTTCCCTAAAGTTGTTCTTACCTGTCCTTTGGACTCCTGGCTTCCTAGCTGCTCCAGTCAGTGCCCGTTGCCGCTTCTGCCGACTTCCATGTTCATGGAGCGTCCCCATCACCATGGGAACATCTCCATATACTAGAATGTACTGTCGGATTTGAGAATTACGTTGAAATCGCGATTCGATTATTTCAAGTTATAATAATCGAATTTCGATTTTAACTTAAAGGCTACTCTCCTATTGAAATAGCAATGCGATTAATTTAAGTTATAAAAATCGAATTTCGATTTTAACTTAGCACTGCTATATTCCATATTCGTTAATTCTAGCCTAATATGGACTATAGCAGTGCTAAGTTAAAATCGAAATTCGATTATTATAACTTGAATTAATCGAATTGCGATTTCAACTTGGACCTGGTTTACTATGGTTGGCTTGGTAGAATTAGCGAATATGACGAATATATTCGTCATATTCCACAAAACGAAGATAACAAAGTATTCTGCATCTTCGTTTTAGCTACCCATTCGTCAACTTTGCTAATTCTAGCAATCATATAGGAAAGTTTACTATAGAGACAGCTAAGTTTAATTCGCTATGCGATTATATGACTGCTTTTTTTTTTTATAAATAGTATAATTATAATAATTATCAGGTATTATAATTATTCTATTTATTTAAAAAAAAAAGCAAAGTAATATAATCGCATAGCGAATTAAACTTAGCTGTCTCTATAGTCAACTTTCCTATATGATTGCTAGAATTAGCGAAGTTGACGAATAGGTAGCTAAAACGAAGATGCAGAATACTTCGTTATCTTCGTTTTGTGGAATATGACGAATATATTCGTCATATTCGCTAATTCTACCAAGCCATTGAAGCCAACCATATAGTAAACCAGGTCCAAGTTGAAATCGCCATGCGATTAATATAACTCGAAGTAATCTCATGGCGATTTTAACTTAGTAATGCTATATTCCATGCTCATGGAGCGTCCCCATTACCATGGGAACGACTCCATATACTAGAATGTACTGTCGGATTTGAGAATTACGTTGAAATCGCAATTCGATTATTTCAAGTTATAATAATCAAATTTCGATTTTAACTTAAAGGCTACTCTCCTATTGAAATAGCAATGCGAATAATTCAAGTTATAAAAATCGAATTTCGATTTTAACTTAGCACTGCTATATTCTATATTAGGCTAGAATTAACGAATATGGAATATAGCAGTGCTAAGTTAAAATCGAAATTCGATTTTTATAACTTGAATTAATCGCATTGCTATTTCAATAGGAGAGTAGCCTTTAAGTTAAAATCGAAATTCGATTATTATAACTTGAAATAATCGAATTGCGATTTCAACGTAATTCTCAAATCCGACAGTACATTCTAGTATATTGAGTCGTTCCCATGGTGATGGGGACGCTCCATGAGCATGGAATATAGCATTACTAAGTTAAAATCGCCATGCGATTACTTCGAGTTATATTAATCGCATGGCGATTTCAACTTGGACCTGGTTTACTATATGGTTGGCTTCAATGGCTTGGTAGAATTAGCGAATATGACGAATATATTCGTTATATTCCACAAAACGAAGATAACGAAGTATTCTGCATCTTCGTTTTAGCTACCTATTCGTCAACTTCGCTAATTCTAGCAATCATATAGGAAAGTTGACTATAGAGACAGCTAAGTTTAATTCGCTATGCGATTATATTACTTTGCTTTTTTTTTTAAATAAATAGAATAATTATAATACCTGATAATTATTATAATTATACTATTTATAAAAAAAAAAGCAGTCATATATTCGCATAGCGAATTAAACTTAGCTGTCTCTATAGTAAACTTTCCTATATGATTGCTAGAATTAGCGAAGTTGACGAATAGGTAGCTAAAACGAAGATGCAGAATACATTCGTTATCTTCGTTTTGTGGAATATGACGAATACATTCGTTATATTCGTTTTGTGGAATATAACGAATATATTCGTCATATTCGCTAATTCTACCAAGCCAACCATAGTAAACCATAGTTGAAATCGCAATTCGATTAATTCAAGTTATAATAATCGAATTTCGATTTTAACTTAGCACTGCTATATTCCATATACGTTAATTCTAGCCTAATATAGAATATAGCAGTGCTAAGTTAAAATCGAAATTCGATTTTTATAACTTGAATTAATCGCATTGCTATTTCAATAGGAGAGTAGCCTTTAAGTTAAAATCGAAATTCGATTATTATAACAAATTAATCGCATTGCTATTTCAATAGGAGAGTAGCCTTTAAGTTACAATCGCAATACGCGATTATTTAAATTGCATATTAATCACGATAACAAGAATAATGACGAATATTCAATTTCGACGAATATAAAATTTCGTCGAAATCGAATATGGCACCTGCCGCTCATCACTAGTCAGCATAAGAGTGATACTGAAAGCCATGGGACTCTATGAGATGTCCCAGGCCAAAAGTGTAGATAGAGAAGAGCAGGATAGAGCCTTGCGAGACACCAACAGAGAGGGAATGAGACAAGGAGGGGGTGCGAGAGTGGGAGATGCTAAACGTCCTATGATGTGATCCAGGAGAGGGCCAGGTCAGTGATGAGAAGAGAGAGTTTGCAACAGAAGGGAGTGGTCGACGGTGTCGAAGGAAGAGGACAGGTCAAGGAGAAGGAGGACAGAGTAATGTTTTTTGGTTTTGGCTGTTAGTAGGTCATTGGTGACTTTGGTAAGGGCAGTCTCAGTCAAGTGGTGGGTTCGGAAGCCAGATTGTATCCGGTCAAAGAGGGAGCAGGAGGAGAGGGGAGAGGACGGTTCCGAATGGACATGCTGTTCAAGTAGCTTTGAGGCATACAGAGGAAGTGATATGGGGCGATAACTGGACAAAGAAGATGGGTCAAGTAAAGGCTTTTTGAGGATGGTTGTAATAGTAGCATGTTTAAAAGCAGAGGGGAGGACACCAGAGGTTAGTGATAGGTTGAAGAGATGAGTTAGGGCTGGGATAAACACTGTGGTGAGGTTAGGGATCAGATGGGATGGAATTGGGTCAAGTGCACAGGTAGGTGGTGAGATGTGATCTGGAGAGTAGAGTGGAGAGTTTTTCTTCTGTAATGATGGAGAAGCGGGTTTTGGGAGAGGAGAACCGAGCAGTTGTGTAGAGGGTCTGTGGAAACTGTGTATTGAAGCTTTCTCTGATGTTGACTATCTTTTGTTTGAAGTATTTGGCAAAGTCCTCAGCTGAGATGAGAGGAGAGGGTGGGGGCGCTGGGGGATGGAGAAGGGAGTTAAAAGTGTTAAAAAGTTGCTTAGGGCTGTGGGCCAGGGAAGATATGAGAAATGAGGAGTAGGCCTGTTTTGCATCAGCAAGTGAGGATTTGAATATGACGAGGGATTGCTTGTATGCGGTGAATTGATCTTTAAATGGGACTTCTTTCATCGCCGCTCAGCAGCCCTGGAAGCTTGTCTGAGTTTTTTGGTCAGGTTGGTGTGCCGGGGTTGTCTGTTGATTTTTCGGTTTTGTTGTGTGTGAGGGGGACAACAGTGTCCAGAGCTGTACTTATTGTGGTGTTATATAGGGTGGTGGCAGCATCTGGGTCTTGGAGGGAACAGATGGTAGAGAGTCAGAAAGCAAGCGAAAGTCAAGATATTTAAGGTTCCTTCAGGGGGGTGCTAGTGTGTGGACCAGGGGAGCAGCAGAAGAGACCAAGAGAAGGTGAGTAGATTGTGGTCGGATAGCGGGAAAGGCAAATTAGAAAAGTTAATTAGGGAGCAGAGGCGGGTAAAGATAAGATCCAGAGTGTGACCATCTCTGTGGGTGGGAGCTGAAGGCCACTGTGATAGGCTGAAGGAGGAAGAGAGTGATAGGAGTTTAGAGGCGACTGAGTGGCAGGTGTTAATAGGGATGTTGAAGTCACCCATGATGATAGTGGGGATGTCGTCAGAAACAAAGTGTAGTAGCCAGGCGATAAAGTGGTCAAGAAAGATGGTGGCTGGGCCTGGGGGGCGGTAAATGACAGCTACTTGAAGGTTGGAGGGAGAGTAGATGTGAACAGAGTGTACTTCAAATGAGGTGAGCGTAATAGTGGGTGGCAGTGGAGTTGGGCTGTAGGAGCAGGTGTCTGATAGGAGAAGACCAACTCCTCCACCATATTTGCAGCCGGGGCGGGGAGTCAATTGAAATCCACTATATGAGAGGGCAGGAGGGGAGGATGTGTCAGAGGGTGTCAGCCATGTTTCTGTGAGACCCAGAAAGGAAAGTTTTTGAGATGAAACGTTCATGAATGTAGGACAGTTTGTTACAGACAGAGCGTGCATTCCATAATGCTCCTGCAAGAGGAACCAAAGGATCAGGGGTCAGAGGATTGGTTATTACTTAGGTTTAAGGGGTTGCAGAAATTAGTAGAAGGAGATTTGTAGTGGGACATAGAGGTGATAGTGGGGATTTGCTGAGGTGAGCCTGGATTTGGAGATATATCCCTCGCTACCGGTCCAAAATGGGGGCCTTTTTTACACCCGCTGAGAGGGAGGACAAACTGAACTACTGTAAAGACATCCCAGGGGCATAGCTAAAGGCTCATGGGCCCTGGTGGAAGAGTTTAGCTTGCCCAGTCATGAATAAGAACTCACCTGTTGGAAACACGTAGATTGCAACAGGACCTGTGAACAAGTTTTATTGCTGTCTCCTTGTCACTGAAAATAACAAAAATTTCGCTCAAGAAAGCAGTGGTGCTGGAAAATTCTTCTCTTTAGCTTGCCCCCCCCCCCTTCACTCAGCGCTGGTGCACCTAGCTTTTCTGCTGCCCAATGCAAATATTGAAATGCCCCCAACTTCCCTCCAGTCCTACTGTTAAAGGGGTTGTCCTCTTTTTACTTCTGATAACCTATACTCAGGCACCCCCGTCGATCAGCTATTTGAAGAGAGGGCAGCGCTCATATGAGAGCTGCTTTCTCTGTTCTGTTCACCTGCTCGCCGTAGCATTTGCAATGATGAGCAGGTAAACAGAGGCAGAGAAGGCAGCGCTCATACAAAAAAAAAGCGGACAACCCCTTTAAAGACATGTAGCTGGCCAGCTAAGACCTGTCCTAGGTTGCTAGTATAGCTTATATGTGTATACAGCTGGACATGCCAATAACCTTAACCACCTCCGGACCGCCTAATGCAGATGTGCGGTCCGGAGGTGGCAGCGCTGCGCAGAGTCACGCATATACGCGTCATCTCGCGAGACGCGAGATGATGCGCTTTGCTGGCCCGCGCATGCGCAGTTCGGGCCGGCATTTCGTCGAGGAGTATTTCGTCATCAGCTTGCCAGCCAATGAGCGCGGCTGGCAAGCTGATGATTTTTAAAAAATCCAATCAGAGCGCCAGATAACAGATCATATTAGTAAATATGATCTGTTATATGGCTGCCTGCTCTTCTGCTGGTTCTTTTCGTCAGTTGGATCCAGCAGAGGAGCAGGCTACACAGTGAGTACACCAACACTACACACTTAGCCCCAGATCACCCCCCTGAACCCCAATTAACCCTTTGATCACCCCTTTGATCGCCCCTGTCAATCACTAGTGAAAGGAAAAAAGTGATCAGTGCAAACTGTCACTTTTTTTTTTCACTGGTATTGACTGTTAGGTTTTAGTATAGTTTAGGCCCCTTGGTTAGGTAGTTTAGGGATCGGTTAGCGCCCAGCCCACCGCACCGCAGTCCGTTATTCGCTGATTAGCGTATCGCTAATCAGCATTTGTACTTTTATAGTATCTGGAAGTGATCAAAACTGATCACGGTCAGATCTATAATTGTATTAGTGTCACTTTAGTTCTCCCTCCACCCAAAACGCAGTGTTTGCCCGATCAGGCCTGATCGGTCGCCCACACGTGCGTTCGCCCACACCCGCCCCACCGCAGTGACCAAAAAAATTTTTTTTTTGATCGCTGCACATTCACTTTACACGCACTGCGGCGATAAAAAAATCAGTTTTGATATTTTTTAGCAACCGCAGCGGCCTCCGGTACTTCGCTAGCCTCCCCTTTGTAAGACAGGCTTGCTTTTTTTTCTTGGGTAGTCTCAGGGAATACCCCTAAATTTAGTTGCCCATATGTCAAACAGGGGGTATTCTTCTGAAGAGGCCTACAGGCTTCTGACCCAGTCGGATGAGGAATGGGAACCCTCATCTGATGAATCCAGCGGGTCAGAATACGAACCTGTAGAAAGCAGTGGCTCTCTGACCCAAAGTTCGGACGAGGAGGCTGAGGTCCCTGATAGCACCAGGCGTACCCGGCCCCGTGTCGCTAGACCGCAGGTTGCGCAGGATCCGCTTCAAGAGCAGCAGAGTGGGGCTGGTGCTGTCGGATTACGTGGTGAGGCATACACCAGCAGCCCAGCCCTTCCTGGACCTAGTACCAGCACTGCCGTACAACCTGGTGAAGTAGCGATCACCAGAAGGGCAGTTGAAGCTGGTACGGTGGCACATGCAGTAGTGACCCCGTCGCAGCCACCGCAAAGACGTTCCCGTAGAGCCCCTAGAATCCCAGAGGTGCTGGCAAACCCTGATTGGCAGTCCCCAACTTCAGCCGCACCTGTAGTTTTCCCTTTCACTGCCCAGTCTGGCGTTCGGGTTGAGACAGCTCAGATCGGTTCGGCCCTGGGATTTTTTGAGCTGTTCTTGACTGCGGAGCTCTTAGACATAGTTGTGGCCGAAACAAACAGATATGCCACACAATTTATAACCGCCAACCCGGGAAGCTATTATGCCCAGCCTTTCCGGTGGAAACCAGTCCAAGTTTCCGAAATTAAAACTTTTCTGGGCCTCCTCCTCAACATGGGTCTAACTAAAAAGCATGAATTGCGGTCAAATTGGTCCACGAACCCAATTCATCACATGCCCATGTTCTCTGCTGCTATGTCCAGGACACGATTTGAGACCATCCTGCGTTTCCTGCACTTTAGTGATAACAGCACCTCCCGTCCCAGAGGCCACCCTGCTTTTGACCGGCTCCACAAAATTCGGCCCCTCATAGACCATTTCAACCTGAAATTTGCAGATTTGTATACCCCAGAGCAAAACATCTGCATAGACGAGTCCCTGATACATTTTACCGGGCGCCTTGGCTTCAAACAATACATCCCAAGCAAGCGCGCCCGGTATGGGGTCAAATTGTATAAGCTCTGTGAAAGGGCCACAGGCTATACCCACAAATTTCAGATCTATGAGGGAAAAGATCAGACCCTGGAGCCGGTCGGTTGCCCTGACTACCTGGGGAGCAGTGGGAAGACAGTTTGGGACTTGGTGTCACCCTTATTCGGCAAGGGGTACCATCTTTATGTGGACAATTTTTACACAAGTGTGGCCCTCTTTAGGCATTTGTTTCTAGAACGGATTGGCTTCTGTGGTACCGCGCGAACTAGTCACGCGGGCTTCCCCCAACGGCTCGTTAGCACCCGTCTTGCAAGGGGGCAGAGGGCCGCACTGTGTAATGAAGAACTGCTCGCGGTGAAATGGAGAGACAAGCGTGACGTTTACATGCTCTCCTCCATTCACGCAGACACGACAATACAAATTGAGCGAGCAACCCGTGTCATTGAAAAGCCCCTCTCAGTCCACGACTATAACCTTCACATGGGATGGGTGGACTTCAATGACCAGATGTTGTCTCTGTATTTAGTTTCCCGCAGAACCAGACGCTGGTATAAGAAGGTGTCTGTATATTTAATTCAGATAGAAACACAACACCCAAGTACCGGAGGACTGGAAATTAACAATTGAGTTACAGTAGGACAGGCCCTCTGGTCTCCTGGTTGGATGCTACACTTGTCACTCAGAGCAAAGGGAAGGGTCTGTGAAGCAGTTCAATGCAGAGAGTACTTTCCAGCGAAGCCCTGCCCTGGGCACTTGTAGAAGCAGAATCTGTCAAACTAAGGCTAGTTTTGCACTAGCGTTAGATCTCTCAGGCAGGATGTTCCTTCAGAGCACAGCCTGATGGAACTCTCTGGATCTGACATACAGTATTTACCGGGTAACAGGCAGATCTCTGCCTGATCCCATTATGGTCAATGGGACTGGAGGCAATGCCATATCTGGAGAACTTCTGCAGGCTGTTCTCTGCTAGAACAGCCTGCTAGAGAGCTGTGCTGCAGATGTGAAAGAGGGCTAAAAGTTTATATTCTCACTACTTCTGATAATAACTCCACAAACGGTATGGAAGTGATGCTCTCAATGGCCCCTACATAATGGGAGGACAGTCACTTGAACAGAGGATACTTTATGAGGTATAGTGGCCTGATAGTTCCCCTGCAAAGAAATCCAGATCCCTGTACAGCGGTTAAAGGGTGAAGATCTGGGGGGTAACTTACAGCTGGTAATATGATTAGGAGTAGATCCAAGACATATCTGTTCAAGTGATACAGCAAATCCATGTCTGCTTTGTAACAATATGCCTGTTTTCTACCAATATCTGCTGTTAAGGGAGAGTCGGAACACCCACATACACATTAGACAGTCAACAATTCACAACAAAATCTTATATTCTAACAATAATGAGATGACTGATAACCCTGCCTCCGTAAATTCAAATGTCAGTAAATTTACTAACATCTGATGTCCAGCAGGGCATGGACCATGGAAAGGGTTAATGAACTTAGAAGCACAGCCATGCAGTTTGAGGCAATCTGGCCATTATTAATAATGTATCAGAGAGGTTATCGGCTTTTCACGCTGACTATAATGTAAGCGCTTCTTTTTTATTAATGCGCACGTAACATGAGACAGCTCTGCCAGGCAGGGGGCGGCCGGCCCGCACACTCAGGTTCCTTCATTTAATGCTGAGCCGAAAGATCAAAGCCGTGACAGCACTGCCTATAAACAAAATAACAAATACAGGTTCACACCACAAGGTCATCCTCCCACCCGCTCTGGAATATCAATAACATGTACAGGCTGTGGAAACGAGAGTGGAAACTGCTTTGTGAATCCAACTATTAAAACATATTTATTTGTTTTGTTTTATCTGTATCATTTTTCATATAATTTTGGGGACATTATTACAGACTGTACTTTAAATTACGGTAAATGTCTGTATAACAATATTTTCTGTGCTGGCAGATATGTTTTTTTTAGAAAATGGAAACTCCTAGGGGTGGTTGTTTGCATGTGCCCTGGCATGTGGGTGTGGTACAGTTTTCTCTGTTATACTAAGGCCCCTTCACACGGGCGAGATTTCCGCACTGAATCTGGACCCATTCATTTCTATGGGGCTGTGCAGATGAGCGTTGATATTTACGCATCACTTGTGCGTTGTGAGAAAATCGCAACATTCTCCTCTTTGTGCGTTTTCCATGCAACGCAGGCCCCATAGAAGTGAATGGGGCTGCTTGAAAATCGCAATCAATCGCAAGCAAGTGCGGATGCGGTGCTATTTTCACGCACGGTTGCAAGAAGACGATCGGGATGGAGACCCGATCATTATTATTTTCCCTTATAACATGGTTATAAGGGAAAATAATAGCATTCTTAACCACTTGCCATCTGGGCCATTTGCCACTTAATGTGGTAATAACTTTGGAATGCCTTTACTTATCCAAGTCATTAAGAGACTGTTTTCTCGTGACAAATTGTACTTCATGATAGTCATAAATTTGAGTCAATATATTTCACCTTTATTTATGAAAAAATCCCAAATTTACCCAAAAGTTTGAAAAATTCGCAATTTTCTAAATTTCTATTTCTCTGCTTTTAAAACAGAAAGTGATACCTCATAAAATATTTATTACTTAACATTCCCCATATGTCTACTTTATGTTGGCATCATTTTGGAAATGTCATTTTATTTTTTTAGGACGTTAGAAGGCTTAGAAGTTTAGAAGCAATTCTTAAAAATTTTAAGAAAATTGCCAAAACCCACTTTTTAAGGACCAGTTCAGGTCTGAAGTCACTTTGTGGGGCCTACATAGTGGATACCCCCATAAATGACCCCATTGTAGAAACTACACCCCTAAACCGATTTTACAAACTTTGTTAACCCTTTAGGCGTTCCATAAGAATTAAAGGAAAATGGAGATCAAATTTTTTAATTTCACTTTTTTGGCAGATTTTCCATTTTAATCCAATTTTTTCTTTAACACATCGATGGTTAACAGCCAAACAAAACTCAATATTTATTACCCAGATTCTGCGGTTTACAGAAACACCCCACATGTGGTCATAAACTGCTGTATGGGCACACGGCAGGGCACAGAAGAAAAGGACCTCCACGTGGTTTTTAGATGCCATGTCCCATTTGAAGCCCTTACAGTAGAAACTCCCAAGAAGTGATCCCATTTTGTAAACTAGGGGATAAGGTGCCAGTTGAATTGCTACTATTTTGGGGTACATATGATTTTTTGGTCATTCATTATAACACTTTATGGGGCAAGGTGACCAAAAAATGGATTGTTTTAGCACAGTTTCTATTTATTTATTTTTACCGCGTTCACCTGAGGGGTTTAGTCAAGTAATATTTTTATAGAGCAGATTGTTACGGACGTGGCGATACCTAATATGTATACTTTTTCTTATTTATTAAAGTTTTACACAATAATAGCATTTTTGAAACAAAAAATTATGTTTTAGTGTCTCCATGTTCTAAGAGCTATAGTTTTTTTTTTTTTTTAGAGATTTTCTTATGTAGGGGCTCATTTTTTGCGGGATGAGGTGACGGTTTTATTGGTACCATTTTGTGGGACATATGCGTTTTTGATCACTTGGTGTTGCACTTTTTGTGATGTAAGGTGACAAAAATTACTCGTTTTGACATTGTGCTTTTTTTTTTTTACGGTGTTCACCCGAGGGGTTAGGTCATGTGATATTTTTATAGAGCTGGTTTTTACGGACGCGGCAATACCAAATATGTCTATTTAATTTTTTCTATTTAAAAATAAATAAATTATTCCTTACTTGGGGAATTTTTTTTTTACATTTTTTCAACACTTTATTGTTTTATTTTTTATTTTACACTTTTCTTCCCCCATAAGGTCATACAACACCTCTGGGGGACATTTACTTCACTTTTTCTTTCTTTTTTTCACTGTTGATTTCTCCTGTAACTGGGGCTGACATAGTAGCCCCAGTTACAGGAGAAATGCACCCCCCCAGAGAGGCTTACAGCGCAATACAGCGCTGTATAGCCTCAGTGCAGGGCTGATCGAGGTCTGTGAAAGACCTCACACAGCTCCTGCACTCTCCGGTCCCGGCGGTCACATGACCGCCGGGCCGGAACAGGAAGCGCATAGGACATGTTCTTTTTTTTTCGTGGACGGAAACAACGTATCCCGAAACAACGGATCCCGAAAATGCGGATGTGGATCCATAAAATGCGGATTTGCATCCGTTCCAGCCCCATTGAAAGTGAATGGGTCTGCAACACTTCATGGAAGCGAAACACACTGAGAGGGATTTCAGGGAGTTTCAGGGTCATTGACCAGGTCGCCATGCCACGTCGGGGTGGCGATAGGTCAATCATGCTGAAACAGCGTGAACTCTACTGGATTTACCAACTGCAAACTTTAAAACCTAATGGATTAAATGTTGATTTTAGGGTGGTATGATCATGGGCTTGTCGGGTCCTAGCCTTATATCTGAGTGTATGTGTTGAGATTGGTGCTCTCTTCTTATTTCAGGATATCTTGATGGAAAATATTGTCTTAAATAAGAGGATATCGCCCGACATGAAACCTCCATGTGATCATGTACCTATGCAAGGGGGTCTTTTATTTCTCCCTATACGTATTGTCTCTATGTATTAAAATAGAGGGGGCGTGTATTGGTTGATGGTTGAGGGAGAGGAGGACAGGTGACACTGAGGTGCCCCGGTCCTCTGTTCCGCACGGGCGCTTGCACCCAGAAATGGGTTGCACGCGCCGGTGTGGAGCATTCACGACCGTACACTATCCCCGCATTTTTCAGATGACATCGGGGATGTAGTGGTTGGGAACGGGGACGATGACTCGCCCCTGATCCCTTATCACGACGGGGATCATGCATTTAGGCTGACGCCTAGTGTGTGTCCCGTTATGGACATCCTCCGGTCTCACATGACTTCTGATTCTTTTTGCCGCACATGATAATGGTTACTATGGTCACAGGATGACAACAACATCAGATCTCGATCTTCTGGTCATGCGCAGTGGCTGAATGCCACCTAGATCGACATATCCAGTGCGGGCGTGCGGTGCGCATGCGCGGGACGTGAGGAAATCTCATGTGCCTAGGATGTATGCCGGCCCCTGCGTAGTATCTGACAAGGGACGCTGAAGTTTGATCCCACATGTGAGAATACATGACGTGGGTTTGTCATATTTTTTAATTGATTTATGATTTAGCACAGATACACTTTATATATGAGTTAGTGGTAATTATGAATGTAACACTGAATCATAGGCATGGGATAACTATTTATTGTAATCATGAACACTATCTAATAATATTGCGTTTTGCGCACATGTACTATATTGTAATGAAGTTTTTAATCATGTTTTACACTATATATTTGTATTTTTTCTCTGATGAGCAATTATGTCACATTGATGAAATTTACCTATTTATATATGTTGAGAGCACTATATTCACTAGCTTGACAAAGGCTCCATTGAGAGAGCTGAAATGCTGCATTGCTTTTGGGTGTAATAAACATCACCTTATTTTCACCACAAGACCGGAGAGCTGCCCTCTTTTCATCATTTTTATCAATCTATCTACAGGGTGGGCCATTTATATGGATACACCTTAATAAAATGGGAATGGTTGGTGATATTAACTTCCTGTTTGTGGCACATTAGTATATGTGAGGGGGGAAACTTTTCAAGATGGGTGGTCAGCATGGCGGCCATTTTGAAGTCAGCCATTTTGAATCCAACTTTTGTTTTTTCAATAGGAGAGAAGAGAGTCTTGTGACATCAAACTTATTGGGAATTTCACAAGAAAAACAATGGTGTGCTTGGTTTTAACATAACTTCATTCTTTCATGAGTTATTTACAAGTTTCTGACCACTTATAAAATGTGTTCAATGCGCTGCCCATTGTGTTGGATTGTCAATGCAACCCTCTTCTCCCACTCTTCACACACCGATAGCAACACCGGAGGAGAAATGCTAGCACAGACTTCCAGTATCCGTAGTTTCAGGTGCTGCACATCTCATATCTTCACAGCATATGCCATGGTCACCACCCATCTTGAAAAGTTTCCCCCCTCACATATACTAATGTGCGACAAACAGGAAGTTAATATCACCAACCATTCCCATTTTATTAAGGTGTATCCATATAAATGGCCCACCCTGTATATTTCTATTTCAGTTAGGCCTAATTGTTGGTCTGATTCTATACAGGTTCATATAAATTCAAGCCAAAACTACAGTGATCTTATTGCCTGGAGAAGTCTGTTTTTCTCTCTCCTTCCCAAATCGAATCACACAAAATTCAAATTTGGTACAATCAGTATTTATTTGTGCAAAATCTGGGTCAAATTTTCAAATCGATTCGCTCATCTTCAATTATCTATCTATGTATCTATCTATGTATCTATCTATCTATCTATCTATCTATCTATCTATCTATCACCTGTCTGTCTGTCTAGCTGTCTGACTATTTGAAAATAATTTTTTTTATGTACAACAGTGCACAAAAAGGTTACAATTTCAACTGTAAACTCTTACATGAATCTTATGGAGAAGGTGTGGAGGGCACAGAACAGCGATATATTACAACTGAGGTATTGGCTCGGGGCTTACCAATAATTCATACTCTGCTCCATTATAATAAATCTCCTTCACCTCATGTAAAATACAGGGGACTGAGGGATTGAAGTGGCACAATGAAGGAAATATCCTTGTATTGACATCTGTATCTTATTTACAGCAAATCCCAGGGCTTGTCTAAGACGTCCGTCCAGCTGAATTAAGATGCACAGATCCATATTGGCGTCACTGATGTTCTTTTAATTGTATAAAACAGTTACTGGTGAGTCATTGCTTCTTGTTCTCTTTTCTATTGATCCCCCTCACCCAAGAATGAATTTACCCTTTCTGTATCCAACATCGGACAGGCCAGACTCAGAGGTCATCAATTCTTACCATCACAGAGCCTGAAAGAAATCTACTGAACTGTGACATCAGATCGCTAATTTACAGAGGTTATTTAAACTGACTGGTGATATGTTTAGCTTCCTCTCTTCTACTACTGTGTGTTAGTTGTCACTGTAGTTCTTACATTATGTTCATGAGTCAGGATGCTCAGGATGGGCAGTGCTCAATAGTGCTCAGTTCTGTTATGGAGCTCTGAATCCCTTGTCTAGAGGTACCGTTCTCGCTGTCTTCTCCCAGCATCGCCTGCATTTTTATACATTGAATCTCATGAAAAAACTGTATGCGGTAGCCTCCTGTGCTCCCCCTAGTGGCAGTTGCAGACATAATTTTAATCAGATAATTTTTTATTAATTATCATGACCATAGAGGTTATACATTAGAAGCTTACAGTCCAAGCAAGATCACAGATCACATAACAGCATGAAGATACAGCATTATCTCAGTAATATAATTGGTCATTGCACACAATCCCACAACAATGCCCATCTGCCCTACTTGAGACAAATTTTGTGCAACATAAAGCAATTTCCCAATCGCACTGAGGTACTAACAACCCAAAGGAATCGTATAAAGCCTAGCAGCTGAAGTAAAACCGGACCTTAACAATCCCTAGGAGTTACATCATTATATTAGCGTGGACACCCCTGCATAGGCAGCATTGAGTACATCACCCTATATTGTCCCTCATCCCTCTATTAAGAGCTAGCCAAGGGCTACACACTCCTGATGTATCCATCCATAGGCCCCAGATATTTTCAAATTTCGACAAGCAATTACGCTTAGTATATTCCCCTTTCTCCATCCTTATTAAAACATTCAGTCTTTCAATAAACTCAGAAGAATTAGGGGGAAGAGGCTGTATCCATTTAGCAGCCAACGTTTTACGTGCCTGATATAATATTCTATTAATTCCAATGACAATATAATCCTGTAGATTATCTGTTTCAAAAATGCCAAGCAGGCACATTCTGGGATCAAGAACATATTGTGCACTATATATCTTATTAATTTGAGTTATTACATCACTCCAATACGGTTTTAGGGAACTGCAGCTCCATAACATATGGAATAGCCCAGCCTCTTCCTCACGACATTTCGGACACGAGAAATCCCCTCTATATCCGATTTTCCATAGAAACTCTGGGGTTTTATACGTCCTGTGTAACATGTACAATTGTGATAATCTAGCCGCTTCACTAAGGGACAAAGTTGGGGTCAGAGCCATTATTTCCTCCCACTGTTGCATTTTTACCTTAAGAGGAATTTTTTTCAAATATTCTCCAAGGAACTCAAGGTAGATAATGGAAATAGCTCCTTTCACTGAGCCCACTTCCATCCCATCTTACCAAGTATTCGATTAGAAGTAAATTGTAATTATAGCATTTTGGATTTCGACTCAAGAGCATTTCTTAATTACAAGTATTTATAAAAATGAGCAGAAGGTAGACTGAACTCCGAACATAACTGCTGAAACTGTTTCAAAATACCTTGAGAGTACAACTGACTAATATTCCAGAGACCTTTCTTTTCCCATTGGGAGAAGCCTTCCAAGCAGGACAGCTCCTGCAAAGACGGATTATGCCATAGAGGCGAGATGTGTAATAATCCTGTGATTCCCAAAATCTCTTTAATCTTCCCCCATACCTTCCTCATAAGCCCAACAATCAGGGAGGATTTCAATTTTGCATCTACATCTCTTTCAAAAAACGCAGCAGGTGGAGAACATCCGGACGCCCACTCTAAAAGCTTACCACTACTTCCACCTCCTCCAACTACGCTCCAGCTATTAAAATGTTGCGCTTGGGCGGATAAGAAATATAGGAAGGGGTTAGGCAGGGCCAGGCCACCCATCTCTTTACTCCTCTGTAAGGTTTCATACTTGAACCTACTTCTATCTTTTTTCCATAATACAAAGCGAAAAATTTGTTGGACCTTATAAAAGTAATGCATAGGTATCCAACAGGTGTATTGTGAAGTAAGTATACAAGTTATAGCATTAACACAATTTTTATCAAGTTGCCCCTGCCAATCAGAGATAAGGGAAGTTTATGCCAGGATATCACTTTGAGTTTAAACTTAGCCAGTAGAGGTAGTCTATTGTCGGGTATGTACCTATGAGGGTTGGTTGAAATATCAACTCCTAGATACCTAAAAGACGACACCACTCTAAGATTAGTGTGAGCAAGGAAGAGAGTGTGCGGAAGGGGGGACAACGGAAGGATCACAGATTTATCCCAATTAATAAGTAAACCAGACTGTTTACCAAAGTCAGATATAAGTGATATGATGGGGCCAAGAAGAGGACAGATTTCCTACATACAACAACATATCGTCCACGTAAAGCGAAATCCATTCTTCCAGCCTCCATCTAAGCAGGCATGCCAGCGGTTCTATTGCTAGTGCAAAAAGAAGAGGGGACAAAGGACAACCTTGCCTTGTACCCCTCTCCAATTCCAGTATCTGGGAAACGCCACCATTTATTTTAAGTCTAGCTCGCAGCTGATCATATAATAGCTTTACCCACTTAATGAAACCAGGACCAAATCCCAACTTCAACAGTACAGCCCAAAGGTAGTCCCATTCAACACTGTCAAAAGCCTTGGTAGCGTCAAGTGAAACCACAGCCTCGCAAATCTACCCCCCCTCCCCCCAATTGGAGATTGAGGAATAGGCGTCTAAGATTTAGAGAGGTAGATTTACCAGTCATAAAGCCACATTAATCTTCATGTACAATAGTGGAGATAACACTTAACAATCTGTTAGCTAAAACCTTGGCCAACACTTTAATATCCACAGTCAATAGTGAGATAGGCCGATAAGAGTCTACAAGGTGAGGTCCTTACCAGGTTTTGGGAGCACAACTACTATTGATTCTCTCATCGAGCTTGGTAATGTACCCGCACGATAGGAGTCCTTATAAACATTTAAGAGGCGCAGGAGTAATAGACCTATAAACTTTGCAGACATAATTTTATTGTTTAACATTATGTCTTTGTTGATTTGGAGCTCTTTATCAGAAACATTAGGCTCTGACCACAATCAAGATATATTAAGAAATTGATCAGACCAGGATACAGGACCTTAAAAAATAACATTTTAATACAAAGTGGATATTCCCTTTAAGTCTATAAAGCATAGCTAGACTTTGATGCTGCAGCTTGGGAGCTGAGTAATAGGAATAGTCAGCTGTGTACTGTCTGAGAACTGTTTGGGTTGCTGGCACAGCATCTCTCTCCAACTCCCACCAGGATCCGGGAAAATGATTCTATAGGAAAGATTTAAGGTAACCTAATTAGATGAAGACTGCGGCTCGCCTTACCATCAGCAGCCATCATTGGATGGATTTTATCAGCTTTTTTTCTCACTTCTCAAGGGAAGGCTGCATTAATCCTCTCATAAGACTCAACTAATACGATTTATTTGGCAGAATTACTGCACGTTTTAATTGCTTCAGTCTCATTAACACATTTGCTGCTGTTTTTGCTAGGAGTTTTAGAACTACAAGCAGATGTATGCTTCCTTACCGTTCCTCTTGGCTTGAGATATTCCAAGATATGTGTTGCGAGATGACCAGGTTTGAAAAAAAAAAAACATTTACATTGTTCTACTGAGTATTTCAAAGCATCTTATGCCACTCATCTCGTAACAAAAGGAAGGGTAATGAATAAATCTGTATCTACAGTACTAATTTATACGTTCAAAACTTTGGGCAAAAGTAGAATTTTTCTTTATATGTTAGATAGCCATGCTCAGTTTGAAGGGCACAATGAATGGGATCCTGAACAAGCAAGATCATAGCTCCATTGAATGATACAGCAGTGGCTTCCTCTGTGGTATCCTCCCATAAAATCTATTCTTGTTTAGCGTTTTATGTATTGTAGATTCGCTAACAGGGATGTTAGGATATGCCAGAGACTTTTGTAAGTCTTTAGCCGACACTCTAGGATTCTTCTTCACCTCATTGAGCAGTCTGCGCTGTGCTCTTGCAGTTATCTTTACAGGACGGCCACTCCTAGGGAGAGTAGCAGCAGTGCTGAACTTTCTCCATTTATAGACAATTTGTCTTACCGTGGACTGATGAACAGCAAGGCTTTTGGAGATACTTTTATAACCCTTTCCAGCTTTATGCAAGTCAACAATTCTTAATCATAGGTCTTCTGAGAGCTCTTTTGTGCGAGACATCATTCTCATCAGGCAATGCTTCTTGTGAAAAGCAAACCCAGAACTGGTGTGTGTGTGTTTTATAGGGCCAACACCTCCAATCTCATCTCATTGATTGGACTCCAGTTGGCTGACACCTCACTCCAATAAGCTCTTGGAGATGTCATTAGACTAGGGGTTCACATACTTTTTCCACCTGCACTGTGAATGCCTACATGGTGTGTTCAATAAAAACATGGTAATATTTAATTATTTGTGTGTTATTAGTTTAAGCAGGGGTTCTCCTGCCTGATGGCGATTGAGGTGCACTTGATATTGTTGTTTTATGGTGCAAGGCAGGGTCACGTTGTCATGACACCAGCACCTTGCGGTGCAAATGTAGTGTGGTATAATGATGAGACCGGTGTTGGTATAAAAAAATCCACAGTACTTTACTGAAGCTCGTCAACAGGTGATCCATACAAGCACTATTCAAGCAGTCTCTACAGTTGATTCAAGTAGTTCCCAAAGGTTGCATATGGAGGCTAGCTTCTCTCTCTCTCTCAATCTGACTGGTCAATCTCTCCTTTTCCAAGCCTAAAAGGATGCACTTTCTCTATCATCAGAGATATATCTATCTCTCTCTCTTTCTCTGTCTCTCTCTGTATATATATATATATATATATATATATATAAAATGGAAAAAAGGTGGCACAGATGAACAAGAAATAGAATGGGCGCTATGTCCAGGGGTATGGCTCCTTACCCAATGTCATAAGCAAAGAAATGGACAGCACTCTCGGCAAAAATACACAGTGGTTTATTCACCCATGTGGTACAGAGGGACAACGTTTCGGCTCATAAAAAGAGCCTTTCTCAAGCAAAGAACACAAGTGAAGTGCGAAATATATATAGCTCAAATATAGCTCAAATATTTCATTAAGACCATAATTGCATAATTAAAAAAGTGAACGAATCAATATACAAACCTATCATAAAAATGTCAATATAATACATAATAAAAACAAATGTGAATAGAGTGATAGATAATATATAAATTACAAATGCATGATTGGACATAAAACACATGAATCCATAAATATTTCCACAAAAGCTGATAAAATGCATATGTGGTACTAATTAAGCACAGGTGCAATGTAAAGTGATAAAAGTAATAAGATGACAGACGGCGGAGCGCAGGAATAAAACATAATCATACCCATCAGATGTATCGTGTCCCACATGCGATTAGAAGCCGAACTCTGCATGTAGTAAGTGTCAATCTGCAAGAGCCAGGTTGCATCAAGAGTAAGAATACAGAATCCTCGTGATGCAGTCAGTGGAGCATGCGCACTACATGCCTACCACTGATTCGGCCACTTTACAACAGGTAACAGACGTACCATCCAGTTGCGCATGTCCATATGACTAAATCCCAGGCAGCGCCATCTTGGACAATGGCAAATAGCCCAGAGTTATTTTGCTATTAAAAAAAGGCATGCTCGTGGACCATTATGTGGGGAGGATACTCTTTGTCAAAGGGGTAAAACCTCCACCCTCATGGGCATAAAGTGCAAGCACGCACGGTACTACCATGTCGGTCATGCTATACATAATGCACCGTAGATTCCTCCTATCGCAGACAAAAACAGGGATCTTCTGATAACACCAGGGCAATGAAATACAATACATATTGGCACAACCTGGAACAAAGCCATATAAAAACTTAATAAAAATAGCATGGGGATATTTTATTCCTCCTATGGGTACGCATGTTCAACTTCCATAATGTTCCACCTTGTTTATCTTGTGTTCTGTGAAAAAAAAGAAGGAAAAGAGAACCAATTAATCCATTGTAAACATATGGCTTACTTATCTTCATATTTAACAATCTACTTACTCAGAATACAGGCAAAAACAGTATATACAGCAATATCATGAGGCAAACCAATCCTTTATGTATACAACCCAGGGTTATAGTCAATATTGAGACTATTAGGTTTAAGACAATTCAAGGTATAAATCCAAAAAAGCTTCCTTTTCTTTAGGGTACTTTCACACTTGTGGCAGGATGGACCCAACAGGCTGTTCACCATGTCGGATCCGTCCTGCCGCTATTTCGCCGTGCCGCCATACCGCTGCTCTGTCCCCACTGACTATAATGGGGATGGGGGCGAAGCTCCGGCGCAGCATGGCGGTGCACGGCGAAAGCCCCCGGACTAAAAAGTCGGACATGCAGGACTTTTTAGTCCGGCGGCTTTCACCGTGCACCGCCGTGCTGTGCCGGAGCTCCGCCTCCGTCCCCATTCCGTCACACAGATTCCTGGATCTGAGGTATGAAAAAAGGGGTGGGGACTTAAATTCAGGAATGTGTCCAGTGGTAGGCATGTAGCGCGCATGCGCCACTGACGGCATCATGAGGATTCGACTTTCTTACTCTTGACACAACCTGGCGCTTGCGCATTGACACTAACTACACGCCGAGTTCGGCTTCTGACCACATGTGGGACGCAATACATCTGATGGGTATGATTATGTTTTATTCCTGCGCTCCGCCCTCTGTCATCTTATTACTTTTATCACTTTACATTGCACCTGTGCTTAATTAGTACCACTTGTGCATTTTATCAGTTTTTGTGTAAATATTTATGGATTCATGTATTTTATGTCCAATCATGCATTTGTAATTTATATACTATCACTGTATGCACATTATTTTTTATTATTATTTTTATGATTGGTTTGTATATTGATTTGTTCACTTTTTTCATTATGCAATTATGATCTTAATGAAATGTTTCAGCTATATATATTTCGCACTTCACTTGTGTTCTGTGCTTGAGAAAGGCTCTTTGTATGAGCCGTAACGTTGCCTCACTGTACCACATAGGTGAATAAACCACTGTGTATTTTTTACCGGGAGTGCTGTCCATTTCTTTGCTTATATATATATACACTCATCTAAAGAATTATTAGGAACACCATACTAATGGACCCCCTTTTGCCTTCAGACCTGCCTTAATTCTACAAGGCATTGATTCAACAAGGTGCTGATAGCATTCTTTAGAAATGCTGGCCCATATTGATAGGATAGCTTCTTGCAGTTGATGGAGAATTGAGGGATGCACATCCAGGGCATGAAGCTCCCGTTCCACCACATCCCAAAGATGCTCTATTGGGTTGAGATCTGGTGACTGTGGGAGCCATTTTAGTACAGCAAACTCATTGTCATGTTCAAGAAACCAATTTGAAATGATTCGAGCTTTGTGACATGGTGTATTATCCTGCTGGAAATAGCCATCAGAGGATGGGTACATGGTGGTCATGAAGGGATGGACATGGTCAGAAACAATGCTCAGGTAGCCCGTGGCATTTAAACGATGGCCAATTGGCACTAAGGGGCCTAAAGTGTGCCCAGAAAACATCCCCCACACCATTACACCACCACCACCACCAGCCTGCACGGTGGTAACAAGGCATGATGGATACATGTTCTCATTCTGTTTACGCCAAATTCGGACTCTACCATTTGAATGTCTCAACAGAAATCGAGACTCATCAGACCAGGCAACATTTTTCCAGTCTTCAACAGTCCAATTTTGGTGAGCTCGTGCAAATTGTAGCCTCTTTTTCCTATTTGTAGTGGAGATGAGTGGTACCCGGTGGGTTCTTCTGCTGTTGTAGCCCATCCGCCTCAAGGTTGTGCGAGTTGTGGCTTCACAAATGCTTTGCTGCATACCTCGGTTGTAACGAGTGGTTATTTCAGTCAACGTTGCTCTTCTATCAGCTTGAATCAGTCGGCCCATTCTCCTCTGACCTCTAGCATCAACAAGACATTTTCGCCCACAGGACTGCCGCATACTGGATGTTTTTCCCTTTTCACACCATTCTTTGTAAACCCTAGAAATGTTTGTGTGTGAAAATCCCAGTAACTGAGCAGATTGTGAAATACTCAGACCGACCCTTCTGGCACCAACAACCATGCCACGCTCAAAATTGCTTAAATCACCTTTCTTTCCCATTCTGACATACAGTTTGGAGTTCAGGAGTTTATCTTGACCAGGACCACAACCCTACATGCATTGAAGCAACTGCCATGTGATTGGTTGACTAGATCATTGCATTAATGAGATATAGAACAGGTGTTCCTAATATATCTTTAGGTGAGTGTATATATATATATATATATATATATATATATATATACACACAGTATATTATATCCACAGTTTCCTCAGAGGAGTACAGTCTATGAACAGGGGGCCTTCCTGTCCTTTACTTATGGTGGGCAGCTTGTAGCTTACAGTGTTTTCACCACATGCAGAGGAGGCTGGAGCCAGATTAGCAGCAATTACCTTCTTTGCCAAAGTCTGCAATCCCTTTCTGTTGGCTAAACCTTCTGTAAATATTTTTCCTTCTGAGGGCTGGCACATAAGTTGCTTGTGGGCTGTAGGGAAATGGAATCTTGCTACAGGAGCTGCTACTTGAGGTTTTCACTCCTGAGCCATTAACTCCAGAATCTTCCTCCTAGAGAGGAAGGGTGGAGCCAGCCCTGACTAGCCTCATCGGACCTCCCACTCCCTATATAACCTTATAGGATTTATTGTACATGATACATGAAACACAGTGATATTAACACTTTCAATGTTTGCATCCCCCCCCCTTCTTTAAGGTAAGCTGTCCTCGATGCACTCTTGCCACGAAGATAGGTCACCTGGAAGACAGATCATGCATGCATATATACGGTATCTTATTCCTTGCTGCAAAAGAATTTGGTTAGAGACAAATATATCAGGAGCAGTCAAACATAAATATATGTAGCAGCATGGGTGACAAGGGCCTTATTAGTCTCTCATATAGGGACCTGGGGGCGCAATTAAAATACAGTAGCAGCAAGTCTCTTACCCTGGCTCTGTAGCTCCAAAGTGTCTGTAAATGTAGTCACCGTTCAATCCAGGTACTGGGCAGGTAGTTTCCCTTTTGTGGTCAGGTCGGTTGTTCAGAGTGGTTATTGTTCCTTCTCATCCTCAGGCTTCGACTCTGGGCAACTTGGCTCCTCATGATCTGCAGAGGACTCCTCATAGGATGGCACTTCTGGTTGATGTGGAGCTGGATATTTACAACAGGAACGAGAAGGTTAAGCAGTGGCATAAGAAACCAATGCAGAGGATCTGAGTTCAATAATTGTTTCCCTATGGGCATCAGTGGTTGAACTGCAGCAGACAACTTTGATTCCCCAGATGGTTGCTAACTGATTGGAATTTCGTCCCGGTCAGTCTTTTTAGGCCTAATTTGAGATGGCTGAGATGCACTACTTGAGATGCTTTGTTTCCTTTGGTAATTTCATAGACATCTATCCCAGGATATGATATACTGTAGCTGTTATGATGTATGGCTCTTTTTCCCATTTGCTATCCAGTTTGCTGGTACGATAGTTATTTTTCAGCCATACATATGCAGCCAAGCTAAACTTGATTGTTAATGTGTTAAGTATAAAATGGCACAAAAAGGTTAATTAACTCTTTCAATGTATTTCAAGGGCTTTTGTAACAAGATGGCATGGGATCACTGTGAAATGTGTTATCAGAGTCAATTTTAAGTCGGCTACATCTGTACATGGTCACCAATTTTGAAAGACTCTGCTTTGGTAGATTGGTCGTAATAATCTCTAGAGGTGTACACCTCACAATAGGATGTAGAAAAGCTCTCTGAACATGTTTCTCATCTTTTATAATGGCACAAGTAGAACATTCTCAATACCAGTTTTTAATGTCTCCTTTCATTCCAATCAAATAGAATCTTCGGCAAATAGTGGATTCTGTTTTCTGTACACCAATGTTTCCAGATAGGTTGTCCTACATCTCTAGGACAATTCTGGCATCTCTCTGAGGTATCAGAATTTAATGCAGTTGATCGCTGGTAATGGGATCTAGTGTTCTTCTCAACATCAGTCTTTGTTGCATGAAGAGCTATTTTCTCTGTCTCCATAACTTTAGTAGCTTGGGGTCTGCATTTTTCCGGATTCTCTCCAGTATTCCTCAGTTGGAGAAGAAGTCTTGTAGTTCACTAAACACTCGAGTTGCAGCTTGAAGCTTGACCCACCTTTCTTTCTCGACTTGTGTTTCTGGATGTTTCTGCTGTTGGGAGTTGAAAGCTTCTTTACCTTTGCCTTTAATGGTGATGGCATCCTGCGGGGCAAATTGCTTATAGAAAGCCGGCATCTATACTTCTTCTCAGATGTCTTCCTGCTCGGTAGAGTCTTTTCTGGTAGGCAGATGGGATGAGACATCTGTATTCTCATTTGACTTGCCTGTTCTGTACCTGACCAGGAAGTTGTAGTTGGCAAGATGTGAGGCCCATCTCTGTTCTAGGGCTTCTAATCTGGCTATGTTGAGGTGCACGAGAGGGTTGATTTCATTATAGGCCATGAATGTTATTGCTGCAAGGTAGTCTCTGAATTTCTCATTGACAAGTGCAAGGAATTCTAGCTTGAGGGAACTGTAGTTCTGGTCATTTCTTTCAGAGCCTCTAAGAGATTGGCTGGCATGGGCAATCACTCTTTCCTTACTACCTTGCACTTGAGACAGGACCACTCCTAGGCCTTTCTTGCTTGCATCTGTGTAGAGATGGAATAGTTGACTGTAATCAGGATAGCCTAGGACAGGTGGTTCAGACAATTTCTTCTTCAGGAGTTGGAAGGCAATTTCTCTCAACTTCTCGTTGCAATTGATGGGTATTTGGGTCTTTTGGTACTTTTTTGGTGTCCTCTTAGGAGTTCTTGTAGTGGTTCAGTAATTTGGGTGAAGTGAGGGATGAAGCGTCTGTACTAGCCTGCCAAACCAATAAAACTTCTCACCTCTTTTACAGTGGTAGGGGTAGGTCAGTTCTGGACTGAAGCTATTTTCTCTAGATCAGGCTTCACACCTTCAGAGCTGACAACATGTCCTAGATACTTGACTTCTGGTTACAGCAGATGACATTTGAAAGGTTTGACCTTGAGACTATGCTTGATGAGGACTTGGAATACTTCAACCAGATGTTGTAGATGGTATTCATAGGACTTGGAGTATATGATGACATCATCCAAGTACAGCAGAAAAATTTCAAAGTTCTTGTGATCCAAGCAGCATTCCATTAGTGTCTGGAATGTTCCTGGTCCATTACAAAGTCCAGAGGGCATATACTTGAACTCAAGTAAGCCCATTGGGGTAGTGAACGCTGTATTTTCACAATCTGCTGGAGCCATGAGTACTTGCTAGTATCCATATGTTAAGTCCAGAGTAGCGAAAAAGGCTGAAGATCCTAGTGCTGTTATGGACTCTTCTATACATGGCTGTGTGAGATCGGAAGTTTGGGAAAGAAACAGACTTAACACGACTTAGGTGCATAAAGAGCTTACCAAGCCATGATAAAAATATATACAAAGATAAAGTAAAGTAACACTCCTAGAAGTCATGGGACAGATGGGAGGGCTCCAGGTCAACCAGCGCCCAACATGGCACTCGGCTGACGCCCATATGATAAAAAGAGAGGTGATGATAGCAAGACATCTTACCCTGATGATGTCTTCAATAGAACTGAGCTTTCTGTTGCAAAACTAAGGGGGTCATTTATCGAACTGGTGTAAATTTGAACTGACTTAGTTGCCCATAGCAACCAATAAGATTCATCCTTCCATTTTGCAAAGGAGCTGTCCAAAATGAAAGGTGGAATCTGATTGGCTGCTATGGGCAACAAAGCCAGTTCTACTTTACACCAGTTTGATAAATGACCCCCTAAGTGTTTTCTACTCTCCTGGTCCCTCCTAGCCTTACCTCATGCTGCAGAAATGTGGTCAGGTATAGACATCACTAAATAAGTTCATGAAGTTAAAGCGGAAGAATTAATAAAAAGAAAAACATGCTTTACAGTGGCAAAGGATATGCATCATTGTTATTTTTTCTGTAATCCTCACAGAATCTGATGTAGCCATCTTTCTTCTGGATAAGAGGCGAAGATCTTCCAGCTAGCCGATCGCGAGGTCCGTCTATTCTGGACCATTAAATCGCTCACCTCTTATAAAGAGAGTTGTCGGGTCCCACGCGGGCTAAGGATCTACAAGGAGATACATCAATATGAGGACGATCCTGATTTTGTGGAAGCATGGAAGCGCATGCATGCTGATTTTTCTATGGAAATTCTCAACCTGATTTTGTCACGTGATGAGAAGGAGTACCAACAGGTCAGTGAAGACCTTGAAAAAGCCCAAGTCGAACTCAAAGCTAGAATGACAGCTGTTTAGCATTCCAATTTTGAAAAAAAGCTGAACAAAAAATTATCTGTCACTCAGGTTGAAATTAAAGAGAGAAAGAGGGATAAGTTCCTCCGTGACAAAATGGATTATGAAACCGACAGGGTTTTTGATTGGAGCAAGAACCGTGGCCGCCCACGACGTAATCCACGCCGCACTCGTAGCGACTTTTGGACTTCCGATTCCGACTCTAGCCAGTCTGAAACTGGATCCATTGCACGAACCACCGATGATCCCCCTTTAGGAAGAGAATCCGGAGGGGACGAGGCCACCGCAAAAGGAAGGAATGTCCGAACGCGCAAATCTACAAGGAGAAGACGCCAGGTCACCTGGAAACAGTGACTATCCCTGACCAACCCCTGTCCACATCGGACTCCAGCAGTGTTGTGATCAACCTTACGACTTATGAGTTGTCCCCAAGCTGTATCTCACTCCTCCAGCGAGGACTGGGATACAGCTTGGTGGAACAATTCAATCCTGTCGACTTCGAGGTGGACTTATACAAGGCCGTATGCAAGCTATTCCTTAGGAAATTGTTTGCTGAAAGTAGTGCCATACGCCCTCCACCCTTACCTGGTGAGGTCCAGGCCCACATGACATGTGCAGAGTTCCATCTACATCCTAGATTTGACACAGAGGAGTTGCTATGTATCCAGTTCCTGGCAGGCATTGATAGTGAGGAGACCACTGTGTCCCAACCCCAGGCATCGTTTACGGGTGGCATCAGGTCCACGTTTTTGCCCCCCATGCCGACGGGCTCCCCCATTGACCTTTTCCATAAGAGAGTTTTAAGGGACGCACGTGCACTGGTTTATCCAGTTGCACCCCCTAATATAACTCAGGAGGAAAAGGCCGCCCTACAATGGCTTTGCGGTTTTGAAGATGTGGTCATTAAGCCCGCCGAAAAGGAGGGCAACGTGGTCCTGATGTCAAAGGCCTATTACTTGGAGGAAGCTTCCAGACAGTTAGATGACACAAGTGTATACCAGAAGCTTAGTGAGAACCCTGTTCCATCTATTTTACTCAGTGTTCATTCACTTCTTTCAAAATATGTTGATCTGCAATTTCTGCCGAGAAGTATTGTAGACAAACTGGTCCCCAAGTACCCTAAGCAACCGGCCTGGTACTTTGTTCCCAAAGTACACAAGTCGCTATCCCGCCCCCCCGGGACGACCTATCGTCACCGGGATGGGGTCAGCAGCTGAACCTATTTCCAGGTATACGGATTGGCTACTTAGGTCCTTGCTATCCGGAACTCCCACATACCTCAAGGACACCGGGGACTTCCTCCGCGCCATCCATGACATTGAATGGCGGGAGGAATTCCACCTTGTGTCCTTGGACGTGGAGAGTCTTTATACCCGTATTCCCCATGATGCTGGTCTTAGAGCCATTGCGTCGGTTCTTGCCCGTACGGACAAGAGCGCAGTCTTTGCACAGTTTGTACTAGAGTCCCTTAATTTGATACTCACTACCAATGTCTTCCAGTTTAATCGTCAGTGGTACCGCCAGATACTAGGTACAGCTATGGGCACGCCAGTGTCGTGTACCTTCACTAACCTGTATCTGGCGGTATTTGAGGAGACCTACATCTTCTCCTTGGGTAACCCCTTTCTCACGTACATCCATCTTTTTCTGCGTTATGTGGATGACGTGTTTCTGGTCTGGTCGGGCAGCGAAGGGCAGTGCAGGCAGTTTGTGCAGTACCTTAATGAAACTAATAAGATGAACATGAAGTTCACCCTCAACTTCGGGTGCATGTGTCTGGACTTTCTCGACGTGCATGTCTCCGTTGTTGATGGTACGTTGCGTACCATGGGTTTCCGCAAGCCCACTGCCACTAATTCGCTGCTCCACCAGACCAGCTTCCATCCTCCTGCCTTCAAAGACGCAGTCCCCTTTGGGCAGTTTATACGGCTGCGCAGAATTAACAGCACTGATGCAGACTATTTTAGGCAGGCTCACCAGCTCAAGGAGAGGTTGCTTGAGAGGGGCTACCCAAGGAGGACTGTGGTAGATGCTCTCCATCGAGCGGCCCTTCGCCCTCGATCTAGTCTCCTTAGTGACAGGATACATGACGATAATAGAGACAGGTTCGCTTTTATTTTCAAATTCAGCCCTGCAGCCGACATAGTCAAACGGGCCATTTATAATAACTGGGACCTCCTAAAAAGTGAACTTCCCTTTAGGAAGTGCCATACCTTAAGGGATAGGCTAGTTCATAGCGTTCTTCGATCTCCTAAACGGTCGAATTGGCTACAGAGCAGAATTTCCTTAGGGAACTATAAGTGCGGAACTTGTTCCCTTTGTCATCACAACTTGCAAGCTAAAAGTCTGTCGTTAGGGGGTATCACACACAAAGTCACACAATTTATTACGTGTCGCACGTCATACGTGGTTTACGTTGTTTCATGCAGCTGCAACAGGTTCTACATCGGCAAGACAATCAGGCCCTTACTTGAAAGGGTGCGTGAGCAACTTAACTCCATCCGCACTGGACGAGGTTTGCCCCGCTTAATCGAACATGTCCGTTCTACCCACAATGGTGATCCCTCTGGCCTCTCCTTTGCTGACATTGAGACCGTGGGACCCATCCTACGGGGTGGGGACCGCCACCGTCTTTTGCTGCAACGGGAGGCCAGATAGATTATCAGGACGGGAGCTATGGGACCCCATGTCCTCAATGAAAGAACGACATGGCAGTTTTTTTATGACTCCATTATCCCGCAGTTATTATTGGGTTTGTAACTAAACCCCTTCAATACCTCTGGTTGTGTCCCTATATATTCTCTCTCTTAAGCAACTGTGTGCTTCTTATGTATTATCCATATATTCCCTCATGTACTCCTATGCTACGCTTCTGGAAGTTGTCGCCTCAATAAGAGGCGCATATCGGCATTTCTGCTGTATTTGCAATGTTTGTATTTTATATGACTTGATTACCTCCCTGTGCCTCTCTCTGTTTCTTCGCAGCTGCACATTTGGGGAGCGTCTGGGATCACCATGGTGATGACTGGCAGCTTTCCTTTAAAAGGTACGTCCGTGCGCCTGCACGTCATAGCCGGTCTGAGGAAGCGCGATTTCTGCGAGAAACGTCCGTCGCCGCTGTTGCACATTGTGGCCATCCCGCTCCCCTGCCTGCGCAGCATGCCATCTGATCTGCAATAAAGCAACTATCAAGAGCAAGACCTTTGGTGAGTGCCGCGTCTTGTCTATTTCCTTCACTTTCTTCTGGACAAGGACTAGAGGTGCAGCCCATGGACTATGGCTGTTTTTGATGATTTTGGCATTCATTTCCTGGATTATCTTTTTGACAGGTTGATACATAGCTGGTGGTACCAGTAGGGATGGTTTGCCTAATCAAGCTGACTTCTCCAAAGTCTGAAGGATGTTTGCGCCTTTAATTTAATCAGCAAGTGTGGAAGTATCTCCCACATGAGGTTCTGTCCACTAGGGCATAGTTGGAGTATGTTCTTGGGTGGTCAGGTTCTGAGTAGACTGTTGGGCAGTGGCTGCATGTACACTTACAATGTCTTTGAAAGTGACTTGGAACAGTTGAGTAACAGGGTAGTGCTTTGTTAATATCACACAATTATTGCTTAAGTTCAACAGACAAATTGGTACCTTGACATGGGAGACAGTCACTATGCTTCTTGCTGCTTAGACCAGAGGATGGGTTCTATCTGGGCCTGGAAATCTTGACCTTGGATACCTGAACAAGCTCAACAACACAAAAGTGTTTCATTACTGGGTTTCAGGGCCACTGGTTGGTTATCTCTAATGCAAGAATAGCAGATCTCCACTTTTTCATTGGCAAATTTCTGTTGAGCACATAGTAAACAAATGGTCTGTTGGATCACCTTTATAGTGGCAGGTGAAGCAGTATGCATAGACTTGCGCAGTGCTTCAAGCATCTGTCCATAGCAGTTTCTAAGGACATTCATTCCAAGTACTTCTGAAAGATTGTTGTCTTCTCTGACTTCTACTACTATAATGTCTTGGTGAGGTGAAGTTGTTCCTTCTACTTGAAGGGTTGGTTCCCAGTACCCATGCACTGGTATCGGTTTGCCATTACTGGCTTTAATGCTCAGCCAGGATTTTGGTAGCTGCATCAGCAGTTACTTTTTCAGTATTTCTGAAATGCAGCTTGCTGAATGGTGGTAACTAGAGATAAGCGAATCAAAGCTGATGAAGTGGAATTCGATCCGAATTTGAGGAAAAATGAAATTAGTAACAAATGCGAATTTCCTTGCACTTCGGGGTAAGGAATCGCAATTTTCCTAAAATGGCGGCTACAAGTGTGAGGACTGAGGACATGGGGCAAGGAACTCTGGGAAGGCGGGATCACCCAGATTGACATGCCTGCATGCAGCCAATCAGCAGCCAGACCTGTGATGTCACAGCCCTATAAATACGGCAGCCATTTTAGGTTCTGCCCTTTTCCAGTGTTTAGAGTGCAGGGACAGACGTGTGAAGGCACTAGGGACAGCAAGAGGAAAAAAGATTGTGGAAAAAACAGACAGAAAAAAATATTTATAATTGCAGGGAAAGGATAGGAATAATTTCACAGCATCTTAGTGCAGGGAGAGACGTCAGAAGGCGCTAGGGACATTGATAGGAAAGTGATTTACAAGTGCAGGGAATGATTATTTGGGGAGGCAAATAGTCATTAGACAGCTCTGTCATTGCAGCTTTTTGTTATTGGGCTGCAAGTGTTATGTTGAAAAGCCTTTAGTGGCTTATATCTTAGTATCTTATTCAGTACGACAAGAAAAATATATACACATTTCACTTCTGCAGTTATTTCTGTTGAAAGCGTATAGGGGTGTATTTCAGTACAACAAGAGAAATATATTCTCAGTTCACTTCTGCAGTTATATCTGTTGTAAGCGTATAGGGGCGTATTTCAGTACAACAAGAGAAATATATTCTCAGTTCACTTCTGCAGTTATTTCTTTTGTAAGCGTATAGGGGCATATTTCAGTACAACAAGAAAAATATATTCTCAGTTCACTTCTGCAGTTATTTCTGCTGAAAGCGTATAGGGACATATTTAAGTGCAACAAAATAAATATAATCACACTGCACTGTTGCAGTTATTTCTAGTGAAAGCGCATAGGGGTGTATTTCAGTAAAAAAAAGGAAAATATATACGCACTAGTAATGGACGAAGATCGGCCGGGACGGTTCGCGAACGCGATCGCGTAAACGCGATCAAATGTTCGCAAACTGCAAGTTCACGGCGGGCCCCATTCACTTTAATGGCAGGCGAACCTGAAAAACCTTCAGCTCATATTTTCAGCCACCAAATACTTAGAAGTGCACAAATAATCCCACAACATGGCCAGTGACATACTAGAGGGGGATCAATGACAAAAATTCCAACAAAAAATATGTATCTTAATCAGGGGACATTTTTATGCATCTTAAAGGGAAATTCTCTGAAATGTGCCCTGTTGTAGCTTAGACATTTTTTATTTTAGGCCATGGGAGTACGGGCCTTAAAAATTAGGCATTCACCTGACATAAAAGAAATTCTGATTATGTGGCTCGAGGTACATTATGCGGTCAATGGATAAAAAATTTACTGTAGGCCACTGGACTACACCCCCCAAATATTAGGCATTCACTGTACAGAAAAGATCAAGTGATTATGTGGCCAGAGGTTTATTACACGGTCAATATCAATTTTACTGCAGGCCAGTACAAGTACAGGTCAAATACATATGTTTAAAAGACACCTTAAAATATTAAATTGGATTAAAAACATGGCTAACAAAATCCCCCCTCTTGAAAAAAAAACTAATGATAATAGTTGAAATTTGATAACACGTGGTCATCACTGGTGTTGAATTCCTCCGAGGCCCCAACAATTATTAATTCACCATTCAGAAAAGAACAAGTAAGTATGTGGCCGGAGGTAGATTATACGGTCATTGGATATCAATTTTACAGCAGGCCAGTGGACCACAGGCCCCAAAAATTATTCATTCAGCAGAAAGAAAAGAACAAGTACAGTGCTGCCCAGAATTATTCATACACGTGGCAAATTTTGACTTAAAGTTACTCTTATTCAACCAGCAAGTAATTTTTTTACGGGAAATGACATAGGTGTCTCCCAAAAGATAATAAGACGATGTACAAGAGGCATTATTGTGGAAAAAAAAACATTTATCAGCTTTTATTTACATTTGAGCAAAAAATACAAGATGTTCCGCACTGTAGAAAATCTCAGAGGACGTGGTCGGAAGCCAAAAGTGACACATGTGCTGGCCAGGAGGATAGTTAGATAGGTGAAAAAGAATCCAAGGATCACCACCAAGGCCATCCTGGTGAATCTGGGCTATGCTGGTGACAATGTCTCAAGGCAGACAATCCAACGGACACTGCATACTGCTGGGTTCCACTTCTCCAGATAAGGCACACAAAAGCTTGCTTGGCCTTTGCAAAAGCTCATCTGGACAAAGAAGAAGACTTCTGGTCTTCTGTGTTATGGTCAGATGAAACAAAAATGTAATTGTTTGGTCACAATGATGTTTCCTTCATTTGGCGTAAAAAAAGAGAAACCTTCAACCCAAAGAACACCATCCCCACTGTCAAACATGGTGGTGGGAACCTAATGCTTTGGGGGTGTTTTTAAGCCAATGGACCAGGGAACCTAATCACAGTAAATGGCACCATGAACAAAGAGCAATACATGAGGATTCTCAACAACAACATCAGGCAGTCTGCAGTCTGCACTTGGCCTTGGGCACCAGTGGACATTTCAGCACGACATTGACCCAAAACACACAGCAAAAGTGGTGAAGAAATGTTTAGCAGACAACAACATTAACCGCCTCCGGACCGCCTAACGCAGATGTGCGGTCCGGAGGCGGCAGCCCTGCGCAGAGTGACGCATATACGCGTCATCTCGCAAGGGCCGAGATTTCCTGTGAACGCGCGCACACAGGCGCGCGCGCTCACAGGAACAGAAGGTAAGTGAGTGGATCTCCAGCCTGCCAGCGGCGATCACTCGCTGGCAGGCTGGAGATGTGATTTTTTTTTACCCCTAACAGGTATATTAGACGCTGTTTTGATAACAGCGTCTAATATACCTGCTACCTGGTCCTCTGGTGGTCCCTTTTGTTTGGATCGACCACCAGAGGACACAGGTAGCTGTGTAAAGTACCACAAAACACTACACTACACCCCCCCTGTCACTTATTAACCCATTAGGAACCCCTGATCACCCATGATCACCCCATATAGACTCCCTGATCACCCCCCTGTCATTGATCACCCCCCTGTCAGGCTCCGTTCAGACGTCCGTATGATTTTTACGGATCCACGGATACATGGATCGGATCCGCAAAACACATACGGACGTCTGAATGGAGCCTTACAGGGGGGTGATCAATGACAGGCGGGTGATCACCCATATAGATTCCCTGATCACCCCCTGTCATTGATCACCCCCCTGTCATTGATCACCCCCCTGTAAGGCTCCATTCAGATGTCCGTATGATTTTTACAGATCCACGGATACATGGATCGGTTCCGCAAAACACATACGGATGTCTGAATGGAGCCTTACAGGGGGGTGATCAATGACAGGCGGGTGATCACCCATATAGATTCCCTGATCACCCCCCTGTCATTGATCACCCCCCTGTAAGGCTCCATTCAGATGTCCGTATGATTTTTACGGATCCACGGATACATGGATCGGATCCGCAAAACACATACGGACGTCTGAATGGAGCCTTACAGGGGGGTGATCAATGACAGGCGGGTGATCACCCATATAGATTCCCTGATCACCCCCTGTCATTGATCACCCCCCTGTCATTGATCACCCCCCTGTAAGGCTCCATTCAGATGTCCGTATGATTTTTACAGATCCACGGATACATGGATCGGATCCGCAAAACACATACGGACGTCTGAATGGAGCCTTACAGGGGGGTGATCAATGACAGGCGGGTGATCACCCATATAGATTCCCTGATCACCCCCTGTCATTGATCACCCCCCTGTCATTGATCACCCCCCTGTAAGGCTCCATTCAGATGTCCGTATGATTTTAACAGATCCACGGATACATGGATCGGATCCACAAAACACATACGGACGTCTGAATGGAGCCTTACAGGGGGGTGATCAATGACAGGCGGGTGATCACCCATAAAGATTCCCTGATCACCCCCTGTCATTGATCACCCCCCTGTCATTGATCACCCCCCTGTAAGGCTCCATTCAGATGTCCGTATGATTTTTACGGATCCACGGATACATGGATCGGATCCGCAAAACACATACAGACGTCTGAATGGAGCCTTACAGGGGGGTGATCAATGACAGGCGGGTGATCACCCATATAGATTCCCTGATCACCCCCTGTCATTGATCACCCCCCTGTCATTGATCACCCCCCTGTAAGGCTCCATTCAGATGTCCGTATGATTTTTACGGATCCACGGATACATGGATCGGATCCGCAAAACACATACGGAAGTCTGAATGGAGCCTTACAGGGGGGTGATCAATGACAGGCGGGTGATCACCCATATAGATTCCCTGATCACCCCCTGTCATTGATCACCCCCCTGTAAGGCTCCATTCAGATGTCCGTATGATTTTTACAGATCCACGGATACATGGATCGGATCCGCAAAACACATACGGACGTCTGAATGGAGCCTTACAGGGGGGTGATCAATGACAAGGAGGTGATCACGCATATAGACTTCCTGATCACCCCCCTGTCATTGATCACCCCCCCTGTCATTGATCACCCCCCTGTCATTGATCACCCCCCTGTAAGGCTCCATTCAGACGTCCGTATGTGTTTTGCGGATCCGATCCATGTATCCGTGGATCCGTAAAAATCATACGGACGTCTGAATGGAGCCTTACAGGGGGGTGATCAATGACAGGGGGGTGATCAATGACAGGGTGGTGATCACCCCATATAGACTTCCTGATCACCCCCCTGTCATTGATCACCCCCCTGTAAGACTCCATTCAGACTTTTTTTTGGCCCAAGTTAGCGGAAATTTTTTTGTTTTGTTTTTGTTTTTTCTTACTAAGTCTCATATTCCACTAACTTGTGTCAAAAAATAAAATCTCACATGAACTCACCATACCCCTCACGGAATCCAAATGCGTAACATTTTTTAGACATTTATATTCCAGACTTCTTCTCGCGCTTTAGGACCCCTAAAATGCCAGGGCAGTATAAATACCCCACATGTGACTCCAAGGTATTCCGTGAGGGGCATATTGAGTCCACGAAAGATTGAAATTGTCCCAAGTTAGCGGAAAGGGAGACTTTGTGAGAAAAAAAATAAAATCAATTTCCGCTAACTTGTGCCAAAAAAAATAATAATTCTATGAACTCGCCATGCCCCTCATTAAATACCTTGGGGTGTCTTCTTTCCAAAATGGGGTCACATGTGGGGTATTTATACTGCCCTGGCTTTTTAGGGGCCCGAAAGCGTGAGAAGAAGCCTGGGATCCAAATGTCTAAAAATGCCCTCCTAAAAGGAATTTGGGCCGCTTTGCGCATCTAGGCTGCAAAAAAGTGTCACACATCTGGTATCGCCGTACTCAGGAGAAGTTGGGCAATGTGTTTTGGGGTGTCATTTTACATATACCCATGCTGGGTGAGATAAATATCTTGGTCAAATGCCAACTTTGTATAAAAAAAATGGGAAAAGTTGTCTTTTGCCAAGATATTTCTCTCACCCAGCATGGGTATATGTAAAATGACACCCCAAAACACATTCCCCAACTTCTCCTGAGTACGGCGATACCACATGTGTGACACTTTTTTGCCGCCTAGGTGGGCAAAGGGGCACACATTCCAAAGAGCCCCTTTAGGATTTCACAGGTCATTTTTTACACATTTTGATTTCAAACTACTTACCACACATTAGGGCCCCTAGAATGCCAGGGCAGTATAACTACCCCACAAGTGACCCCATTTTGGAAAGAAGACACCCCAAGGTATTCCGTGAGGGGCATGGCGAGTTCCTAGAATTTTTTATTTTCTGTCACAAGTTAGCGGAAAATGATGATTTTTTTTTTCTTTTTTTTTTCTTACAAAGTCTCATATTCCACTAACTTGTGACAAAAAATAAAAAATTCTAGGAACTCGCCATGCCCCTCACGGAATACCTTGGGGTGTCTTCTTTCCAAAATGGGGTCATTTGTGCGTAGTTATACTGCCCTGGCAATTTAGGGGCCCAAATGTGTGAGAAGTACTTTGCAATCAAAATGTGTAAAAAATGGCCTGCGAAATCCGAAAGGTGCACTTTGGAATATGTGCCCCTTTGCCCACCTTGGCTGCAAAACAGTGTCACACATGTGGTATCGCCGTACTCAGGAGAAGCAGGGGAATGTGTTTTGGGGTGTCATTTTACATATACCCATGCTGGGTGAGATAAATATCTTGGTCAAATGCCAACTTTGTATAAAAAAATTGGAAAAGTTGTCTTTTGCCAAGATATTTCTGTCACCCAGCATGGTTATATGTAAAATGACACCCCAAAACACATTGCCCTACTTCTCCTGAGTACGGCAATACCAGATGTGTGACACTTTTTTGCAGCCAAGGTGGGCAAAGGGGCGCATATTCCAAAGTGCACCTTTCGGATTTCGCAGGCCATTTTTTACACATTTTGATTGCAAAGTACTTCTCACACATTTGGGCTGTATAATTTTACAGCTGAAAGTGAAAAATGTCATTTTTTTGCAAAAAAATTGTTACATTTCGATTAATAACAAAAAAAGTTAAAATGTCAGCAGCAATGAAATACCACCAAATGAAAGCTCTATTAGTGAGAAGAAAAGGAGGTAAAATTCATTTGGGTGGTAAGTTGTATGACCGAGCGATAAACGGTGAAAGTAGTGTAGTGCAGAAGTGTAAAAAGTGGCCTGGTCATTAAGGGGGTTTTAGCTAGCGGGGTTGAAGTGGTTAACATTTTGGAGATCAGGGTGATGGCCAGAAGACCCTCCAACCTGAAAGATTTGGAGCTCATTGCTAAAGATGAATGGGCAAAAATACCTGTGGAGACATGCAAAAAGCTGGTCTGCAATTATAGGAAGCGTTTGATTGCTGTAATAGCCAATAAAGGCTTTTCTATTGATTATTGAGAAGGGTATGAATAATTTTGGACTGGACACTTTTTGCTCAAATGTAAATAAAATCAGAGAAATGTGTTTTTTTTTCTACAATGATGCCTCTTGTACATCATTGTATTATCTTTTGGGAGACACCTATGTCATTTCCCGTTAAAAAAAATACTTGCTGGTTGAATAAAATTAACTTTAAGTCAAAATTTGCCAGGGGTATGAATAATTATGGACAGCACTTTAAGTATGTGGTAGATTACACGGTCATTGGATATCAATTTTACAGCAGGCCAGTGGACTACAGGCCCCAAAAATTATTCATTTACTGGACAGAAAAGAACAAGCAAGTATGTGGCTGGAGGTATATTACACGGTCATTGGATATCAATTTTACTGCAGGCCAGTGTATTACAGGCCCCAAAAATTATGCATTCAGCATACAGAAAAGATCAAGTGATTATGTGGCTGGAGGTATATTAGGCGGTCAATGGATATCAATTTTACTGAAGGCCAGTACAAATACAGGTCACATATGTTTAAAAGAACTAAAAATATTAAATTGGATTAAAAACATGGCTAACAAAATCCCCCCTTAAAACCCTAATGATAATAGTTGAAACACGTGGTCGTCACAGGTGTTGAATTCCTCCGATGCCCAAAACATTAGGCATTCAACGGACAGAAAAGGCCTTTTATGCCTCATTATTTACATAAGACAGGGACCATTCTTTGTTCTTGGTGTTGTAGGATATATGTCGGCTGTCATGAGGAAATCCAATTAAACGTGGTTGTCACAGGTGTGGAATTCCTCCAAGATCTATGCCTCATTCATTTATAGAAATGTGAGGTAGTCCACACTGTCGTGAGCTAGGCGAGTGCACTTATCAGTCACGATCCTCCTGCTGCGCTAAACTTCCTTTCGGACAGGACACTGGACGAGGGGCAAGCCAAGAGTTCCATGGCAAATTGTGCCAGTTCTGGCCACAGGTCAAGCCTGCAGACCCAGTAGTCCAGGGGTTCCTCGCTTCTCATAGCGTCCACATCGGCCGTTAACCCAATGCGTTCCCTAAGGCTGGATCCGGAGGGCGGCTGTCGATGGGTTGGATGCAAGAATGATCTCATATCCAAAGTGACCAACACATCTTCAAACCATCATCTTTTTGCAGGCAGGGTGGTAGGATTGGTACCCGCACCTGTTTCGCTGTGGGTGGAAATTCCTCTGCCAGCGCCCGCAAAAGCAGAATGCAGCAATTCTCGAAGCAAGGCCTGGAAGTGCTGTATTTTGACAGCCCTCTGTGATGCTGGTAACATCTCTGCCATTTTGTGTTTCTACTGGTGGTCTAAGTACGTTGCCACCCAGTACTTGTCCTTGCCCTTTATGCTTTTTATACAGGTGTCCCTCTTCAAACACTAGAGCATGAAGGCCCCCATTTGCACTAAACTGGAAGCGGTGGAGTGGCCTGGCTCCTGCTGATCGTCCAGGATAATGTCTTCCTCGGTCTCCTCCACCCAGCCACGGACAACACCAGTGATCCCAGAAAAGTTTAAAGCATGCTCTTCTTGCTCATCCTCCTCCTCTGCCTCGGCACCATCCTCCTCTGACTCCTCTTCAGATTCCTGTTGACTTCTCAGATGGAGTAGCCCCCCCATGGGAATTCATCCAGTATTGCAACTTCCTCATCTTCCTGCTCCTGCTTCTCAACGGCTTGATCAATGACATGATGCAATGCACGCTCCAGAAAGAAGGCGTAAGGTACGATGTCACTGACGGCACCCTGGCTGCGACTGACCAGTTTGGTAATCTCATCAAATGGCTGCAGAAGTCTGCATGCGTCGCACATGAGCAGCCACTGGCGCGGTGAAAAAAAAACAAGCTCTTCTAAAATGGCCAGAGATTTTCCTGGCCTGCCGTAAAACGTCCTGGACCCCTGGGTATTTGGCAACAAATCGCTGCACGATTAAGTTCAGGACGTGTGCCATGCACGTGTGTCATTGTTCCCTGTTTTAGCTGGCTCAGCAGATTTGCACTGTTGTCGCACACCACTTTACCAACTGTCAAATTGAGCGGGGTTAGCCACTGATCGGTCTGTGACCGCAAAGCTGAAAGAAGTGCAGGACCGGTGTGGCTCTTGGCTTCCAGGCACAACAGCCGCAGCACAGCATGGCAACGTCTCACCTGGCACGTCGAATAGGTTCTGGGGAGCTTGGGGGGGCGCAGCCGAAGAGGTGGTAGCAGTGGAAAAGGAGGAGTCAGCTGAGGAGGAGACAGACGAAGGATAGAGTAGGAGGAGGAGAAGAAGAGGTAGGCCTGCATGCAATCCATGGCGGTAACACCAAATCCACACGGGTGCCACGGGTTGCATGCTTGACGGACGTCAGATGGTTCACCCAGTGGGCAGTAAAAGATATGTACCTTCCCTGCCTGTGTTTGCTAGACCACGTGTCTGTGGTCAGATGTATCTTGGCACTGACACTGTGTGCCAGAGATACATTCACTTGCCGCTGAACGTGGCCATATAGTTCAGGGATGCACTTCTGGGAGAAATATTTCCTTCCGGGGACCTTAAATTGCGCCACAAATTTTCTAAAGGCCTCCAAGTCCACCAATTTATATGGCAGTAGTCGGCGGGCTAGCAGTTCTGACAAGCCAGCGGTCAGCCGTTGGGCAACAGGATTATCCAGTCCATTATCATCGTTTTTTATGCTCGAACATTTGGGCCATGGAAGCCTGCCTTGTGCCAGATGAACGCGACAACGGCATGGTGGAAGGTGGAGTGGAGGACAAATGGGAGGGGAGGAGAAGGAGAAGAGGCAGGATGTGGAGCGCTGGGAGTGTGGCTTTGTGGGTTCTGACAGCGTTTCTCCCACTGGGTTCAGTGATGGGAGGGCAGATATATTTGTTGGGCTCAACAGCATCATAATATGACATTAGAAACAGACACACTGTAGGAAACGGATGGAGCAGCTGCCAGGCCTGGTCTGGGAACGTGATCTTGACTAGCTACAGGAGTGGGGCTTGCACAAGAGTCGGCAATTGCGAAGAAGTTGTTGTGGGAGGGGGGCCATTAAAAAATTGCTGTGGGGCCCAGTAATTTCTAGTTACCTTACTGAATGAAATACAATGATATTAACTCTTTCAATGCTTTGCAGTGTATTTCAGGACTCTGCACACCACACAGCCAAATGAGCAGTATTTACCCTACCCTACTGTGTTCTTCCCCCTTCCCTTATACATTATAAGCTCTTGTGGGCAGGGTCCACTCCCCTTCTATGCCGGTCTGTTAATGGTTTCTTGTTTATTCTATTTTTATACTATGTACTGTATAAAGGGACTGGCCATATTATCTCACTTTAAACCAACAAACCATACAGTGGATCATATGTAACACATTATTTTTTTACACATTTATAGCCAGTTTTACAATATTTGAAACCACATTACCCCACCCTGCTCTGTGTTTTTTATCATCATGAAAATGATTCCAAATTTGTAATAAAGATGAATTAGTACTAGGTTTAAAGGAAAACTGAAGTGATCACCCTACTTATAAAATGACCTGTTACCTCTCCTGACATGTCTGTTTTAGTAACTACTTGCTTTCGCCATGTAAGAACAATTCTAGAGTATCTATTGTCATGACTCTATGTTGCGCCATTCCTTTATTATTTCATTTAGAAGTTACAAATTAATTACTAGAAGTTTGCAATGAAGGTCCAGAATTATTTTTACTAGTTGGGAGTGTGCCCCTATAAAGTCTGAAGCTATTCCCATCAGGGCAGCCAGTGTCAGATGCACCCTAAACTGGTAACATCCATCTGGACCTTCATTGCAAACTGCTAGGAATTTATTTATAAATTCTAGCAGGAATTATAAAGGAATGGCACAACATAGAATCAGAAGAATAGATGCTCCAGAATTGTTATTACGTGGGGAATGCAAGCAGTTACTAAAACAGACATGTCAGGAGAGGTGACAGGTCCTCTTTAGGCTCACTACAACAGTAGTTTAGGGTCACTCTGGCAGTGAAAGTGTTAATCTATAAATAGCCAAGCAATTATGAGTTCACTGTGCAGCATCAAGAGTGATGGCTTTGTCTTCTCATTAGCACAGGCAAAAAACATAAGTCACGTTTTTAATATTCAGCAGCTAATAGTGTCACTTGGTTCGTAATCCAATAACACGCTCAGGATAATTGTGCACTCAGTGTAATTTGGTGCTGGGGAAAAGAAAAAAAGTCATGGAGCAAATCTGTCAACTCGACCTTATTAGTAGAGGAGTTGATGGTCAGGATTTGTGATGCAGATATTCCCAGTCTTATCTTCCAAAGAGATGCCCAGTAACAAGCATTCCAGTTACTCCCAGTCTCATCTGTCAAAGCCCAGTCTCAACTGTTGTATCAATTGTGTGATAAACACGCCAGTTACACGGTAAATGATTTTTGAAAATACACCTTGGTAAAAAAATAAAATAAAAATTCTTTCATTTTGAATGTGACTCCCATCATGCCTAAGCAGAAAGTATCAATATCATATTACTTGGGGTGAGCTTTCCTCTGCTGCAAGAAAGGGAAGGCCCCTAGTTATATTACATTATTGTCAGCTGAACCTGCTTACAATCTTAGGCCGAATGCACACGGCCGTTTTTCACGGCCGTGAGCGGTCCGTGGAACCGCGGCCTGGATTCCTGCTGAGAGCAGGAGCGCACGGCGTTATTGGTTGCTATGACGCCGTGCGCTCCCTGTCGCCACCGCAGTACAGTAATACACTGGTATAGATCATACCAGTGTATTACTGTATTGCGGCGGCAGCGGGGAGCACACGGCGTCATAGCAACCAATGATGCCGTGTGCTCCTGCTCTCAGCAGGAATCCAGGCCGCAGTTCCACGGACCGCTCCCGGCCGTGAAAAACGGCCGTGTGCATTCGACCTTACATGTATTCGAGCTCCTGACTCATGATAATAGGGGAGAGAAAGATCCAGTGGTTGAATTTGAACATCCCATTGTTTTGTTCTCCAAGGAGATAAAATGCCTCCAGAGATGTCTGGCAGCAGCAAGTTTCTCATTGAAAACATATACATGTTTGATCTGAGCCAAGCATGTATATGTATGGTGGAGTTGGGAGATATAGCTGTCAGATGAATGTGTGTTGAACATATATAGGCTCCTAAAAGACTGTCTGGTAGGGGCTATGATGCCGATTAAAATGATAGCTTTCTTTTGTCTGTATGTTAAACAGTTGCAAAGATAGTCAGGTCCATAAATATTGGGACATCGACACAATTCTAACATTTTGGGCTCTATAAACCACCACAATGGATTTTAAATGAAACAAATAAGATGTGCTTCAACTGCAGACTGTCAGCTTTAATTTGAGGGTATTTACATCCAAATCAGGTGAACGGTGTAGGAATTACAACAGTTTGCATATGTGCCTCTAACTTGTTAAGGGGCCTAACGTAATGGGACATAATAATCATCATAAATTAAACTTTCACTTTTTAATACTTGGTTGCAAATCCTTTGCAGTCAATTACAGACGCTGGGTTTCATCCCTGGTGATGCTCTGCCAGGCCTCTACTGCAACTGTCTTCAGTTCCTGCTTGTTCTTGGGGCATTTTCCCTTCAGTTTTGTCATCAGCAAGTGAAATGCATGCTCAATCGGATTCAGGTCAGGTGATTGACTTGGCCATTGCATAACATTCCACTTCTTTCCCTTAAAAAACTCTTTGGTTGCTTTTGCAGTATGCTTTGGGTCATTGTCCATCTGCACTGTTGTAGCACCGTGCAATGAGTTCTGAAGCATTTTGCTGAATATGAGCAGATAATATTGCCCGAAACACTTCAGAATTCATCCTGCTGCTTTTGTCAGCAGTCACATCATCAATAAATACAAGAGAATCAGTTCCATTGGCAGCCATACATCCCCACGCCATGACACTACCACCACCACCATGCTTCACTGATGAGGTGGTATGCTTAGGATCATGAGCAGTTTCTTTCCTTCTCTATACTCTTCTCTTCCCATCACTCTGGTACAAGTTGATCTTGGTCTCATCTGTCCATAGGATGTTGTTCCAGAACTGTGAAGGCTTTTTTAGATGTCGTTTGGCAAACTCTAATCTGGCCTTCCTATTTTTGAGGCTCACCAATGGTTTACATCTTGTGGTGAACACTCTGTATTCACTCTGGTGAAGTCTTCTCTTCATTGTTGACTTTGACACTCATACACCTACCTCCTGGAGAGTGTTCTTGATCTGACCAACTGTTGTGAAAGGTGTTTTCTTCACCAGGGAAATAATTCTTCGGTCATTCACCACAGTCGTTTTCTGTGGTCTTCCGGGTCTTTTGGTGTTGCCGAGCTCACCGGTGCGTTCCTTCTTTTTAAGAATGTTCCAAACTTGTTTTGACCACGCCTAATGTTTTTGCTATCTCTCTGATGGGTTTGTTTAGTTTTTTCAGCCTAATGATGGCTTGCTTCACTGATAGTGACAGCTCTTTGGATCTCATCTTGAAAGTTGACAGCAACAGATTCCAAATGCAAATAGCGCACTTGAAATGAACTCTGGACCTTTTATCTGCTCATTGTAATTGGGATAATGAGGAAATAACACACCTGGCCATGGAACAGCTGAGAAGCCAATTGTTCCATTACTTTTGGTCCATTAACAAGTGGTAGGCACATATGCAATCTGTTGTAAAGCTGACAGTCTGCAGTTAAAGCACATCTTGTTCCTTTCATTTCAAATCCATTGTGGTGGTGTATAGAGCCAAAAAATTTAGAATTGTGTCAAAGTCCCAATATTTATGGGCCTGACTGTATCTGCATTTAATTAATACGCAAATGAGTAAGGTGTAGCACCAGGGGGTCAGACTTTATCCTTGGAGAACTGCTTTTGTTATGCCTCTGTACTATGCCCACTCCCCCTCACCTTGATTGACAGGGCTCGACATCAAGGATCGTAAGGGCAGAATATGCATTCATGCTTCTCATATCTGTAACACTCTGTAATGCTCTTAGACAAACTTTGCCTTTACACTAAGAAACAGGTCTTGAACCAGATATGGGGACTGTTATACAGTGAGGAAGAGAAGTATTTGAACACCCTGCAATTTTGCAAGTTCTCCCACTTAGAAATCATTGAGGGGTCTGAAATTCACATTGTAGGTACATTCCCACTCTGACAGACAGAATAAAAAAAATAAAAAAATCAGGAAATCACATTGTATGATTTTTAAAGAATGTATTTGTCTTGCACTGCTGAACATAAGTATTTGAACACCTGAGAAAATCTGTGTTATTTTTTTTTATACAAAAACCTTTGTTTGCAATTACAGAGGTCAAACGTTTCCTGTAGTTCTTGACCAGGTTTGCACACACTGCAACAGGGATTTTGACCCACTCCTCCACACAGATCTCCTCTAGATCTGTCAGGTTTCGGGGCTTTTGCTGAGCAACACAGAGTTTCAGCTCCCTCCAAAGATGTTCTATTGGATTTAGGTCTGAAGACTGGCTAGGCTACTCCAGAACCTTGATATGCTTCTTACGGAGCCATTCCTTGGTTATCCTGCCTGTGTGCTTCGGGTCGTTGTCATGTTGGAAGACCCAGCCACGACCCATCTTCAATGCTCTGACTGAGGGAAGGAAGTTGTTGCTCAAAATCTCACAATAAATGGCCCCATTCATCCTCTCCTTAATACAGTGCAGTCATCCTGTCCTCTTCACAGAAAAGCACCCCAAGGCATGATGTTACACAGTAGGGATGGTGTTCTTGGGATACAACTCATCCTTCTATTTCTTCCAAACACGACGAGTGAAGTTTAGACTAGAGATGTCGCGAACATAAAATTTTCCGTTCGTGAACGGCGAACGCGAATTTTTACAAATGTTCACGAACGTGCGAACTGGGCGAACCGCCATTGACTTCTACAGGCAGACGAATTTTAAAACCCACAGGGACTCTTTCTGGCCACAATAGTGATGGAAGAGTTGTTTCAAGGGGACTAACACCTGGACTGTGGCATGCCGGAGGGGGATCCATGGCAAAACTCCCATGGAAAATTACATAGTTGACGCAGAGTTGGATTTTAATCCATAAAGGGCATAAATCACCTAACAATCCTATATTTTTTTTTAACAACGTGGTTTAAAACATCAGTGTGTGTATACGATCAGGTATGATGTTGTATCGATCAGGTAGAGTAAGGGTTACGCCCGCTTCACAGACATTGACAGACCAAACTCCCCAAACTCCCCTTTTAATGCACCGCAAACAACCGCAAACAGTCCATTTGCCCAACCGCAAACTTCCCATTTGCACAAGGTTGGATACCAAGCTAGCCATGTCCCGTTGATGTCATTGAAGGTTTCTTCCTCCACCCAGCCACGTACAACACCAAGGGTCCCGGAAAGGTGAATTGAATTGATTTTTCGAATGGGGAGCTGGTTAAAAAAACGCTGGCTCCCTCCCCTTTGTTTGAATCCACGGTCACTGCGTCTGTGCCGGGCAATTTTCTGTCCCACCCGATATGAGTGATAGTTTCTATAGTTCTCTCTTCTCATCAGTTTAATCCCTGTTACGTACCCAATCTGGAGTCCATTTATTAAATGGATTTTTCGAACGAGGAGATGGTTAAAAAAATGCTGGCTCCCTCCCCTTTGTTTGAATCCACGTCACGGTCACTGCGTCTGCGCCCTGCAATTTACTGTCCCACCCGATATGAGTGGTATTTCCTGTAGTTCTCTCTTCTCATCAGTTTAATCCCTGTTACGTCCCCAATCCGGGGTCCATTTATTAAATAGATTTTTCGAACGGGGAGCTGGTTAAAAAAACGCTGGCTCCCTCCCCTTTGTTTGAATCCACGGTCACTGCGTCTGTGTCGGGCAATTTTCTGTCCCACCCGATATGAGTGATAGTTTCTATAGTTCTCTCTTCTCATCAGTTTAATCCCTGTTACGTACCCAATCTGGAGTCCATTTATTAAATGGATTTTTCGAACGGGGAGATGGTTAAAAAAACGCTGGCTCCCTCCCCTTTGTTTGAATCCACGACACGGTCACTGCGTCTGCGCCGTGGAATTTACTATCTCACCCGATATGAGTGTTATTTTCTGTAGTACTATTCTCATCAATTTAATCCCTGTTACGTCCCATATCAGGGTGGGATTGCCTTTTGTGAAAAAAAATTTAGGCCGGGTATCTTCGACTGCCTTCACAGTGACAGACCAAACTCTGATACACCAAACTGAATTGATATTAGGACCCGGGAGATGGAAAAAGCAGCTTGGTCGGTCCTCTTACTCCCAAGTTGGGGCACTGCATGTGCACGGAGCAATGTGCTGTGACACCCTATATGAGTGGTGTCTTAACTAGTCCTATTCCTATCAGTTTAATCCCTGTTACGTCCCCTATCCGGGGACGTGTGTCGAATTGATTAACCATTGTCGAATTAACGAACCATTACGACATCCTGGAATAATTTAGTTCTGAGCTTTGTACTTGATTTGTATTGGAATTGTTGGGGATTTTTTAAATTGTCTGCATTATTTCTAATAAACTATTAAGAGACTTTATTATGATTTTTTTATTTTATGTATTAAAAAACCACCCATTCTATGAAAAAACATCCAGCCGTCCCAATCGCTTTTGGTCTGATCATAAAGAAGCAACAGCCTTATCATCTGGGGTGTGGCAACATTGCCAACACACTCATAGAGGCGATGATCGCTTCATTGTGATACGCAAGCCCCTTCACCACAACAAGGTAACAATCACAAAAGGGGAATTGACACTTGTATGTGCCTTTTTTTTGTTTTGTTTTTGCAGCCACAGTGCAGCACCAGAGGCCAGAAAAATTAGGCATGTACACATGCCTGAAAAACAATGTTATTGTTGCAGCCGAAAGGCGACTAAAACATTGCGGCTTGAACCCTAGTTGGTGGCGGAGAATTCACGAAAGTCATCCGGTATGCAGACATTAAATACAGCAGTGTGGGGACCATTTTGATGCCAAGGCATGTCATCAGGCCTTTTGTTAGTTAAACGTATCCCCTACTGTCAGTCCCTTCGGGATCCATGCCTCATCCATCTTAATGAAGGTGAGGTAATCAACATTTTTTTGACCGAGGCGACTTCTTTTGTCAGTGACAATGCCTCCTGCTGCACTGAAGGTCCTTTCTGACAGGACACTTGAAGCGGGGCAGGCCAGAAGTTCTATCGCAAACTGGGATAGCTCAGGCCACAGGTCAAGCCTGCACACCCAGTAGTCAAGGGGTTCATCACTCCTCAGAGTGTCGATATCTGCAGTTAAGGCGAGGTAGTCTGCCACCTGTCGGCCGAGTCGTTCTCTAAGGCTGGATCCCGAAGAGCTGTGGCGATGTGTAGGACTGAAAAAGCTCAGCATGTCCTCCATCAACAACACATCTGTAAAGCGTCCTGTCCTTGCCGCTGTGGTCGTGGTAGGAGGAGGATTACTTTGACCTCTTCCCCAGTTAGATTCCTGTTGTGCTGTGACATCCCCCTTATAAGCAGTGTAAAGCATATTTTTTTAGTTTGGTTTGGAACTGCTGCATCCTTTCTGACTTCCGGTAATTTGGTAACATTTCCGCCACTTTCTGCTTATAACGGGGGTCTAGTAGCGTGGCCACCCAGTACAGGTCGTTCTCCTTCATCCATTTTATACGAGGGTCCCTCAACAGACATGACAGCATGAAAGACCCCATTTGCACAAGGTTGGATGCCGAGCTACTCATTTCCCGTTCCTCCTCCTCCTCACTGATGTCATTGACGGTCTTTTCTTCCCCCCAGCCACGTACAAGACCACGGGTCCCAGATAGGTGACAACAACGAGCACCCTGGGATGCCTGCTGTGATTGGTCTTTCTCCTCCTCAAAGCCACATTACTCCTCTTACTCATACTCCTCTTGCAGCGTTGCCGCAGGTCCGGCAAGCGATGATGACAAGGCTGTTTCTGGTGGTGATGGTGACCACAACTCTTCCTCTTCCTCTTCACGCTCATCTACAGCCTGATCCAGCACTCTTCGCAGGGCACGCTCCAGGAAGAAAACAAATGGGATGAGGTCGCTGATGGTGCCTTCGGTGCGACTGACTAGGTTTGTTATAATGTGTATAAGGATGAGGGGGCACACTCATAAGAAGAACACTTATAGGGTGATGTACACTAAATTTAATAAGCAATAAAAACAAACCCCTAAAATACACATAAAACATACATCAAAAATTGGGATAAATTTTGAATATGCGATATGCAGCAATCAAATGCAATATGTGGCAACAGGATGACGCCAATGTCCCACTGGTAGATGTAATTGCTGTCGTGTTGTTAGTACACGATATGGTGATGATGTGACCTATAATGTTCCATTTGGGAATTTGTGGCGTCAAACTTGTTGATAATAAATGTCCCTCACTATAGATGTAGCACTCTAGCCCCTTTGGGGTGATGTTGTAGAGCCCGCACCGTGTTATGTCTCAGGACACTGTTCCAACTGGAGATTAGGTATCTCAGAATTAAAGTCCTGTGCCTTTGAATACGTGTGGCACTCCGTTCACTTAAGATGTTAATAGTGACCCGGATCAGATGTCAAAGTCCAATGTGTGAGTTATACAGAGATGCGTGTGTGCCCTCCAAGTTACTTACTGGTTCTTCGCCGCTGTGTCTTTCTATTCTTACCCCTTCCCGCTGCGTAGCTGCAGCGCTGATCTCCCAGGTAGCCGTACACGGCCGTGGCGTCCCACGTGACCTGGTCTTTGGAGTTCAGGGTAGACGCTTGTGTATGACGTCACTAGTCTGCGGCAGTAACTTTGGTAGTGGAGGTCAATCACTTTCGTTTTAAGATCGCTGATGTTTTTCGATCTTTGTTGATGTCCAGCTTCTTTTATATGTTGTTAAGAATCCACGCTCACTCTGATATGCCAGACGCGTTTCAAGGTATTACACCTCTTCCTCAGTGGCCACCGAGTGAGTGGATTCTCACTCCTTATATATCCTATTGTTCCACCCACCAATTAGTTGTGCCTATTCTAATATATGGGGTGGATTTGATCGCCGTTTTTCTTCCATAAAATAAATAACATTCACAGTTACAAATAGCTAAAAATATAAATAACAATATTCCCATATATCTTAAAACATGCTCGAGATGATCTATAGGTAACCTATATGGTCAGGACTTAATTTTTACAAAAACCGCATTGAAACCGCATCAATGTGAATTATGTCACATGCGGTTTTTGCATTTTTGTATCTAGTAAGATCCAATAGATCCTATCTAGGTCAATGGACTCAAAAACGCATATATTTATATTATTATTTAATGCGTTTTTGTGTTTCTTTGCTCTTGTTTCCTTGATGTACTCATTTTTTGAAGGGTAGTCACTAGGGAAGGCTGTCTGGTGGGGAGGGGGGACCGCAGCCGCCATAATTGGCAAAACTGCGGTGTCCCATCCCCACCAAACAGCCCCCCCCCACTCACAGGAATCCGAATACTTCCATCTCCGCATTCAGCCCCTTTGGGACGATGGTATCATATTCAAAAATTCTGCGGGATTCCTGTCTCGACATGTGTGCAATGTGGTTTCCTCCCCTCCACATTTTTTTGACCCTTTCTATAGCTGTAAATTTGAGGCTGGTTGGGTCACAATTGTGCTGGATCTTAAAATGTTTCGACAGGGAATGTGTTTCTAGACCCTTCTTTATATTTGCCACATGTTCCGCTACCCTTTTTTTGAGTGTCCTTTTTGTTCTCCCTATGTATTGCTTCCTACATCCACATTCTAGCAGGTATATCACATCTGTGGAATCGCAGGTCAAAACTTCTTGTATTTCTATACTGAAAGAATTTACTGTAGATGTTACCCTAGTTGTTTTCTTAGGGGAGCTGGTGATTTTGCAATTGGTGCATCTTCCACATTTAAAGAATCCATTGATTGTCAACCAGTTTTTTCTTTGATTTTGTTGTTGTTGATTCTCCATTTTAATTTTCACAGTTGGGGCTACTTTACCTGCTAAGTTGTTGGCCCTTGTGTAGGTTATTTTTGGTGCATCACTTAATAGTGGGCCAATTATTTTATCATTTAGTAGGTGTTCCCAATGTTTTCGGATGCTTCTTTCTATCATTTTATATTGGGAACTAAATGGAAGAATGATTCGTATTTTTTCATCCTGTGGTTGTGATGGGCCTACTTCAAAGAAACTTTTCCGTTCCATCTTTTTTACTTTCTCTAGTGCTTTCTCTATAGTCTGGATTGGGTAGTCTCTTTCTACAAATTGTTGTTTCAAGCCAGCGGCCTCTTCATCAAATTTGCTATCCATCGTGCAGTTTCACTTCAGTCTGCGAAACTGACTGGTTGGTATATTCATCAGCCATCGTGGGAGATGGCAACTAGCAAATCTGATGAAGCTATTTTTGGCCACTGGCTTGAAAAAGGTATTGCATTGTAGCTGGTTGTCTTTGATCCATATTTCCAAATCTAGAAATTCAACTTTCTCTTTGCTAATAATTGGACTGAATATTAGATTGTTGTCATTTTTATTTATATCACTGAGAAAGGAGTTGAGGGATTCAGTTGTATTACACCAGATGAACAGGATATCATCAATATATCGCCGCCACAGCACCAGATCCGTCCCCAGCCTGGGCAGGATGACCTCCCTCTCCCACTGAGCCAAAAAGAGATTGGCATAGCTGGGGGCGAATCTGGTGCCCATGGCGGTACCGGTACACTGTAGGTAGAACTCCTGCTCAAATGCAAAGTAGTTGTGAGTAAGGATGTATCTTACTCCATCCAGTAGGAACCCTAATTGTTCCACAGAGAGTTTTCCTCCTGTGGAACAATGTCCTACAGTGTACCGGTACCGCCATGGGCACCAGATTCGCCCCCAGCTATGCCAATCTCTTTTTGGCTCAGTGGGAGAGGGAGGTCATCCTGCCCAGGCTGGGGACGGATCTGGTGCTGTGGCGGCGATATATTGATGATATCCTGTTCATCTGGTGTAATACAACTGAATCCCTCAACTCCTTTCTCAGTGATATAAATAAAAATGACAACAATCTAATATTCAGTCCAATTATTAGCAAAGAGAAAGTTGAATTTCTAGATTTGGAAATATGGATCAAAGACAACCAGCTACAATGCAATACCTTTTTCAAGCCAGTGGCCAAAAATAGCTTCATCAGATTTGCTAGTTGCCATCTCCCACGATGGCTGATGAATATACCAACCAGTCAGTTTCGCAGACTGAAGCGAAACTGCACGATGGATAGCAAATTTGATGAAGAGGCCGCTGGCTTGAAACAACAATTTGTAGAAAGAGACTACCCAATCCAGACTATAGAGAAAGCACTAGAGAAAGTAAAAAAGATGGAACGGAAAAGTTTCTTTGAAGTAGGCCCATCACAACCACAGGATGAAAAAATACGAATCATTCTTCCATTTAGTTCCCAATATAAAATGATAGAAAGAAGCATCCGAAAACATTGGGAACACCTACTAAATGATAAAATAATTGGCCCACTATTAAGTGATGCACCAAAAATAACCTACACAAGGGCCAACAACTTAGCAGGTAAAGTAGCCCCAACTGTGAAAATTAAAATGGAGAATCAACAACAACAAAATCAAAGAAAAAACTGGTTGACAATCAATGGATTCTTTAAATGTGGAAGATGCACCAATTGCAAAATCACCAGCTCCCCTAAGAAAACAACTAGGGTAACATCTACAGTAAATTCTTTCAGTATAGAAATACAAGAAGTTTTGACCTGCGATTCCACAGATGTGATATACCTGCTAGAATGTGGATGTAGGAAGCAATACATAGGGAGAACAAAAAGGACACTCAAAAAAAGGGTAGCGGAACATGTGGCAAATATAAAGAAGGGTCTAGAAACACATTCCCTGTCGAAACATTTTAAGATCCAGCACAATTGTGACCCAACCAGCCTCAAATTTACAGCTATAGAAAGGGTCAAAAAAATGTGGAGGGGAGGAAACCACATTGCACACATGTCGAGACAGGAATCCCGCAGAATTTTTGAATATGATACCATCGTCCCAAAGGGGCTGAATGCGGAGATGGAAGTATTCGGATTCCTGTGAGTGGGGGGGGGCTGTTTGGTGGGGATGGGACACCGCAGTTTTGCCAATTATGGCGGCTGCGGTCCCCCCTCCCCACCAGACAGCCTTCCCTAGTGACTACCCTTCAAAAAATGAGTACATCAAGGAAACAAGAGCAAAGAAACACAAAAACGCATTAAATAATAATATAAATATATGCGTTTTTGAGTCCATTGACCTAGATAGGATCTATTGGATCTTACTAGATACAAAAATGCAAAAACCGCATGTGACATAATTCACATTGATGCGGTTTCAATGCGGTTTTTGTAAAAATTAAGTCCTGACCATATAGGTTACCTATAGATCATCTCGAGCATGTTTTAAGATATATGGGAATATTGTTATTTATATTTTTAGCTATTTGTAACTGTGAATGTTATTTATTTTATGGAAGAAAAACGGCGATCAAATCCACCCCATATATTAGAATAGGCACAACTAATTGGTGGGTGGAACAATAGGATATATAAGGAGTGAGAATCCACTCACTCGGTGGCCACTGAGGAAGAGGTGTAATACCTTGAAACGCGTCTGGCATATCAGAGTGAGCGTGGATTCTTAACAACATATAAAAGAAGCTGGACATCAACAAAGATCGAAAAACATCAGCGATCTTAAAACGAAAGTGATTGACCTCCACTACCAAAGTTACTGCCGCAGACTAGTGACGTCATACACAAGCGTCTACCCTGAACTCCAAAGACCAGGTCACGTGGGACGCCACGGCCGTGTACGGCTACCTGGGAGATCAGCGCTGCAGCTACGCAGCGGGAAGGGGTAAGAATAGAAAGACACAGCGGCGAAGAACCAGTAAGTAACTTGGAGGGCACACACGCATCTCTGTATAACTCACACATTGGACTTTGACATCTGATCCGGGTCACTATTAACATCTTAAGTGAACGGAGTGCCACACGTATTCAAAGGCACAGGACTTTAATTCTGAGATACCTAATCTCCAGTTGGAACAGTGTCCTGAGACATAACACGGTGCGGGCTCTACAACATCACCCCAAAGGGGCTAGAGTGCTACATCTATAGTGAGGGACATTTATTATCAACAAGTTTGACGCCACAAATTCCCAAATGAAACATTATAGGTCACATCATCACCATATCGTGTACTAACAACACGACAGCAATTACATCTACCAGTGGGACATTGGCGTCATCCTGTTGCCACATATTGCATTTGATTGCTGCATATCGCATATTCAAAATTTATCCCAATTTTTGATGTATGTTTTATGTGTATTTTAGGGGTTTGTTTTTATTGCTTATTAAATTTAGTGTACATCACCCTATAAGTGTTCTTCTTATGAGTGTGCCCCCTCATCCTTATACACATTATACCACTTTCTTTGGTCCTGAGGGTAGGACCTGAGGGTGAGCACCTTTCCACACAAATTATTAGTGAGCCGCTGTACTCTTTTTACTGTATTGACTAGGTTTGTTACCTCCTCAAAAGGACGCATGAGCCTACAGGCATTGCGCATGAGCGTCCAGTAACAGTGCAAAAACATTCCCAGCTCCGCAGAGGCTGTCCTAGCACCCCGGTCATACAAATACTCGTTGACGTCTTTTTCTTGTTGGAGCAGGCGGTCGAACATTAGGAGTGTTGAATTCCAACGTGTCGGGCTGTCGCAGATCAGGCGCCTCACTGGCATGTTGTTTCGGCGCTGAATGTCTGAAAAGTGCGCCATGGCCGTGTAGGAACGCCTGAAATGGCCACACACCTTCCTGGCCTGCTTGATGATGTCCTGTAAGCCTGGGTACTTAGACACAAAGCGTTGTACGATGAGATTCAACACATGTGCCATGCACGGCACATGTGACAACTTGCCCAAATTCAATGCCGCCAACAAATTGCTTCCATTGTCACACACCACTTTGCCGATCTCCAGTTGGTGCGGGGTCAGCCACTGATCCACCTGTGCGTTCAGGGAGGACAGGAGTGCTGGTCCGGTGTGGCTCTCTGCTTTCAGGCAAGTCAACCCCAAGATAGCGTGACACTGTCGTATCCGGGATGTGGAAAAGCCCCTGGGGAGCTGGGGGGGTTCAGTTGATGTGCAGCCAGACGCCGCAGCAGAAGAGGACTCAGCCGAGGAGGTTATGGAAGAGGATGGAGTAGGAGGAGTAGAGGAGGTGGCAGTAGGCCTGCCTGCAAGTCGTGGCGGTGTCACCAACTCCTCTGCAGAGCCACGCATTCCATGCTTGGCAGCCGTCAGCAGGTTGACCCAATGCGCAGTGTCGGTGATATACCTGCCCTGACCGTGCTTTGCAGACCAGGTATCAGTGGTCAGATGGACCCTTGCCCCAACACTGTATGCCAGAGATGCCATGACTTCCTTTTCAATCACTGAGTAGAGGTTTGGGATTGCCTTATTAGAAAAAAAAATTAGTCCGGGTACCTTCCACTGTGGTGTCCCAATAGCGACAAATTTTTTGAAGGCCTCAGACTCCACCAGCTGGTATGGTAAAAGCTGGCGGGCAAAGAGTTCCATCAAGCCAGCTGTCAGACGCCGGGCAAGGGGGTGACTCTGTGACATTGGCTTCTTACGCTCAAACATTTCCTTTACAGACACCTGACTGTGGGCAGATGAGATGGAACTGCTCAAGGTGAGAGGCGGGTGGTTGAGAGGGGGCAAGGAGGACAGCAGTGGTTGACGTGGCTGAAGATGCTGGACCAGGAGGAGGATGGTGGCTTTGAGCTTGTGTGCTGCTTCTACTCGTCATCATGTGTTGATCCCATAGGCGTTTGTGATGTGCGATCATGTGCCTTCGCAAAGCAGTTGTACCTAGGTGGGTGTTGGATTTCCCACGACTCATTTTCTTTTGGCACAGGTTGCAAATGGCATCGCTGTTGTAAGAGGCAGACACACACAAAAAAATGCCACACTGCTGAGCTTTGCAATGATGGCATTCTGGTGGTGGCAACAGCATGTGTCACCGAGTTTGCGTGCTGTTTGGCTGACCCCAGGTGCCGATACATGCTGTCTGACTGTGCCACTAGCTCCTTGCGACGACCTCCCCCTGCTTCCAACTCGTCTCCTCCTTCTCTCTGTCTCCCCTTCTGAACTTTCCCCCTCTTCTTCTTCTCTTCGAGCAGGCACCCACGTGGCATCTACAGACACATCGTCATCATCAACCACTTCACTTGTATCTGACACCTCAGCAAAGGAAGCAGCAGCGGGTACATCATCATCATCATCACACTGTACGTCCATGTGTGTAATGCTGCCTGACTGAGACATATCCCTGTTATCTACATCCCCTGGCAATAATGGTTGCGCATCACTAATTTCATCCAACTGATGTGTAAATAACTCCTCTGAGGGATCAAGTGAAGCGGCTGTGGTGGCTGTGGTGGTAGTGGTGGTGGTGGCGGCAGGCGGGAGAGTGGTGACCAAAGCTGAGCTGGAGGAGGATGGTGCGTCAAGGTTCTTAGCGGAAGCTGTTGAAGATTGGGTGTCCTGTGTAAGCCAGTCAACTATTTTCTCAGAATTTTTTGGGTTCAGGGTACGTGGCCTCTGAACACTGGGCATTATTCCAGGGCCAGTGGAAATCACAGCACCACGAACACGACGTGCCTGTCATTTTTTATTAGATAAGTTTTACTATGCGTGCAAGGTACTGTGCCACTCCATATAAGTGGTGGGCAGTGGGCACAGTACAGTCTGTGTGGGCCTGACACACACAGGCTTGCAAATGTGATTAGATCACAGTTACATTTTAAATATATTTTTTTTTATCTGAAAGGTATTTGAGTGAATGACACCCTGTAACGGTATGAGTGCAGGCCTAGCCACTAGCCAGTGGACACAATACAGTATGTGTGGGGGCCTGACACAAACGGGCTTGCAAATGTGATTAGATCACAGTAAAATTTTAAATATAATTTTTTTTCTCTGAAAGGTATTGGGTGAATGACACCCTGTAACGGTATGAGTGCAGGCCTAGCCACTAGCCAGTGGCCACAATACAGTATGTGTGGGGGTCTGACACACACGGGCTTGCAAATGTGATCAGATCACAGTTAAATTTAAAATATAATTTTTTTATCTGAAAGGTATTTGAGTGAATGACATCCTGTAACGGTATGAGTGCAGGCCTAGCCACTAGCCAGTGGACACAATACAGTATGTGTGGGGGCCTGACACACACGGGCTTGCAAATGTGATTAGATCACAGTTAAATTTAAAATAGATTATTTTTTTCTGAAAGGTATTTGGGTGAATAACACCCTTTAACGGTATGAGTGCAGGCCTAGCCACTAGCCAGTAGACACAATACAGTATGTGTGGGGGCCTGACACACACGGGCTTGCAAATGTGATTAGATCACAGTTAAATTTAAAATATAATTTTTTTTATCTGAAAGGTATTTGAGTGAATGACACCCTGTAACGGTATGAGTGCAGGCCTAGCCACTAGCCAGTGGACACAATACAGTATGTGTGGGGGCCTGGCACAAACGGGCTTGCAAATGTGATTAGATCACAGTAAAATTTTAAATATACATTTTTTTCTCTGAAAGGTATTTGGGTGAATGACACCCTGTAACGGTATAAGTGCAGGCCTAGCCACTAGCCAGTGGACACAATACAGTATGTGTGGGGGCCTGACACACACGGGCTTGCAAATGTGATTAGATCACAGTTAAATTTTAAATATAATTTTTTTTTCTGAAAGGTATTTGGGTGAATGACACCCTGTAACGGTATGAGTGCAGGCCTAGCCACTAGCCAGTGGCCACAATACAGTATGTGTGGGGGTCTGACACACACGGGCTTGCAAATGTGATCAGATCACAGTTAAATTTAAAATATAATTTTTTTATCTGAAAGGTATTTGAGTGAATGACATCCTGTAACGGTATGAGTGCAGGCCTAGCCACTAGCCAGTGGACACAATACAGTATGTGTGGGGGCCTGACACACACGGGCTTGCAAATGTGATTAGATCACAGTTACATTTTAAATATAATTTTTTTTTTCTGAAAGGTATTTGGGTGAATGACACCCTGTAACGGTATGAGTGCAGGCCAGCCACTAGCCAGTGGACACAATACAGTATGTGTGGGGGCCTGACACACACGGGCTTGCAAATGTGATTAGATCACAGTTAAATTAAAAATAGATATTTTTTTTCTGAAAGGTATTTGGGTGAATGACACCCTGTAACGGTATGAGTGCAGGCCTAGAAAGCCACTAGCCAGTGGACACAATACAGTATGTGTGGGGGCCTGACACACACGGGCTTGCAAATGTGATTAGATCACAGTTAAATTTAAAATAGATTTTTTTTTATCTGAAAGGTATTTGAGTGAATGACACCCTGTAACGGTATGAGTGCAGGCCTAGCCAGCCACTAGCCAGTGGACACAATACAGTATGTGTGGGGGCCTGACACACACGGGCTTGCAAATGTGATTAGATCACAGTTAAATTTAAAATATATTTTTTTTTTCCTGAAAGGTATTTGGGTGAATGACACCCTGTAACGGTATGAGTGCAGGCCAGCCACTAGCCAGTGGACACAATACAGTATGTGTGGGGGCCTGACACACACGGGCTTGCAAATGTGATTAGATCACAGTTAAATTTTAAATATAATTTTTTTTTCTCTGAAAGGTATTTGGGTGAATGACACCCTGTAACGGTATGAGCGCAGGCCTAGCCAGCCAATAGCCAGTGGCCACAATACAGTATGTGTGGGCGCCTGACACACACTAGCTTGCAAATGTGATTAGATCACAGTTACATTTTAAATAGATTTTTTTTTTCTGCAAGGTATTTGACTGAATGACACCCTGTAACGGTATGAGTGCAGGCCTAGCCAGCCACTAGCCAGTGGCCAGAATACAGTATGTGTGGGCGCCTGACACACACGGGCTTGCAAATGTGATTAGATCACAGAAAAATATTAAATATATTTTTTTTTTATCTGCAAGGTATTTTCTGTCACACCCTGTATGAATGGTGTGCACTGTTCACACAGTGCTGTCTATGACTGAGCCTGCAGCCTCTCACACACGGGCAGCCATGCAACTGCAATATATATATGAAAAAAAAAAAAGCAGACTGATGTACCAGCCCTGAAAAGGGCTTTTTGGGGTGCTGTCTGAATGCTGTCCTTACAGCAGATGAGTCTGTGGACACAGAACAATGCCCTAGCTAACGCTTTCCCTATTGAATCAGCAGCAGCAGTACTGTCCCTCCTCTATCTGTGAATGCAGTTTCCGAATGAATCTAAAATCGATGCTGTCCTGGAGGTGGGAGGGTCTGGGAGGGAGGGTCTGCTGCTGATTGGCTGGAATGTGTCTGCTGACTGTGAGGTAGAGGGTCAAAGTTAACTCAATGATGATGTATAGGGGGCGGACCGAACATCGCATATGTTCGCCCGCAGTGGCGAACGTGAACAAGCTATGTTTGCCGGGAACTATTCGCCGGCAAACTATTCGGGACATCACTAGTTTAGACCAAAAAGTTATACTTTGGTCTCATCTGACCACATGACTTTCTCCCATGCCTTCTCTGGATCATTCAGATGGTCATAGGCAAACTTCAGACGGGCCTGGACATGTGAACCTTCCGTGCAATGCATGATTTGAAACCATGACGGCGTAGTTCTACCGACAGTGACCTTTAAAACTGTGGTCCCAGCTCTCTTCATGTCATTGACCAGCTCCTCCCTTGTAGTTCTGGGCTGATTCCTCACCTTTCTTATCATCAGTGATACCCCATGAGGTGGAGCCCCAGTCCGAGGGAGACTGACAGTAGTCTTTAGCCTCTTCCATTTTCTAACAATTTCTCCACCAGTTGATCTATTTTCACCAAGCTGCTTGGCAATTGCCCAGTAGCTTTCCAGCCTTCTGGAGGTCCACAATTTTGTCTCTGGTGTCTTTTGACAGCTCATTGTTCTTGCCCATGGTAGTAGTTGGCATCTGATGGACAGGGGTCTTTAAATAGCTCAGACAGGTGCTACTAAGTTAGATTGAGTGGAGTAGAGGTGGACTTTTTAAAGGCACAGTAACAGGTGTTTGAAAGCCAGAATTCTTGCTGTTTCTCAGGTGTTCAAATACTTATGTTCAGCAGTGCAATACAATGTGATTTCCTTTTTTATTTTTTTTATTCTGTCTCTCAGAGTGGGAATGCACCTACAATGTGAATTTCTGACCCATCCATGATTTCTAAGTGGGAGTAAAACATCCAAGAGCTGTGTCATAGCATGTATGGGAATTAGCTCTAATAGAGGCAGGATTGGCCAGCTTGCGGACAGTCAGAAACAGTGACACACATGAGAAAGTCCCAAAAAAGTTCCACTTTATTGTGGTTTCAAGAGCACAAATAAATGGCTTTTATATTTCTGGCAAAATACAAAACAAATCTTGCTCGTCTAAGCACTAACTAAACAGTGTTTCACTAACTGTCCTAGGTACGGTACTGTTAGCACTGAAGTTCACCACAGCAATTTACTCACTTCCAGACATCATCCGGCTCTCAGGCCCAGACTCTCTGCCTGGGTTCTCTGTATGCAACTGCTGCAGGTGCAGCTAATCAGGCAGCAGGCTAGATCTCTTACCAGAAGTGGACTGTGGATTGGGGAACCCGCCCAACTCTTCCACAATCCAAAAGGCCCTATACCGGCTTTTCTACAAAGCCATCTCAGGAAAGCTTGATATTTCCAACAAAAAAAAACTGGGCACTCCCTGGAGCTTAAGCTGCATAGGATAGGATTCTGGGGGAAAAGTACCTGCCATCAATCACTCTTCCTGTCACTGTCTCACACATGATATGATGTACAGTGTGGCAGGCGCAGCACTATGAAGTGCCTTTTGCGCTGTAGCATTAGAAGAATTTTGATATCTCTGACTTTTTAATCTAACCAGACTGTCTATTACTCTGTAATTCCTCTAGCACCGTTCTATGGAAACAGTAGGTTTAAAGATCACATCAAATGCTTGAAATAACTTCTTTATTAACTTCAACTTTTCTTCATATAGAACACTGCCGCCTCCGCAGCAGATAGTCCATGTACAAAACACGTGTTGAATAAAGTATCATAAAATGGCGGTATGCATAAGATGGTGGTTCAACTGTACAATCTTGTCATTCAACATAAAATGGTAGATAGATTTCTCTCTTGAGTATCTGTACTCTCACTTTAAGTTATTTAAGCACTTTATGATCTCTCTGATAGGTATATCTGAGGTTAACCAATAGTTCATTTGCTCTACTTGGTTTGCAGTTTGCTCTATACATTGCTTATGATCTGGTATGAGCAGTTCGCATTTGTATGCAATTTATTTGGATTGTATGATTGTATGGCTCAGTAGTTCATTTGTATGGTTAGTTTGTATGTGAACTTTGTAGTTTGCAACAGAATTTTGATATCTCTGACTTTTTAATCTAACCAGACTGTCTATTACTCTGTAATTCCTCTATAAAAACAAAAAAGTTCAGTATATAGTTCTAATCACTATATTAACAGTTAGAACATTATATAACTGTTTGAAAAACCTATTTTGGCCTCTCTGCTTCCATAAAACACAGTTCCTAGTGGAGTGAAATGAATGTCTGTTCAGCTTCTCTCCTCTGGTGTAATGATTCTAGCAGCTCCTGCTAGGGAAATTTCCCACACAGGCTGTGTGAGGCTGGCTGTGATTGGTCAAAACTCTTGCTGTGTGTGAGGCTGTCTGTGATTGGTAAAGACTCCTGCCCAGCAACAACAGTTTAACTCTATGCTTTCTAATGTTTCTGCTGTGTCATTGAGCTTACCTTACATTATATAACTCATCTTAAAGGCATATTATCTTTTCTGCTTCTGTGAACACAAAACAGTTTTATGACATCCAAACATGAAGTCACTGTATATAACTCTGCTTTTGTCTTTAACACACAAACATAGGAACTGTATTAAGGTTATTGGCAGGTTTAGCTGTATATTAGCAACCTAGGCAGTTACAAGGCGGTCACAGGATAAATATGTAACTGTCGGCCAGTACAGGCCCCAAAAATTTGTATTTGGTGGAAGAAGGTATATAGCAATAGCACCCCTCAATCAGTATTTAGTTGAAGAAGGTATATGGCACCCTCAATCAGTATTTGGCGGAAACAGGTATATAGCACCCCTCAATCAGTATTTGGTGGCAACAGGTATATTGCACCCCTCAATCAGTATTTTGTGGAAGCAGGTGTATCGCAGCTCTCAATCAGTATTTGGTAGAAGAATGTATATAGCAATAGCACCCCTCAATCAGTATTTTGTGGAAAAAGTTATATGGCACCCCTCAATCAGTATTTGTCGGAAACAGGTATATAGCACCCCTCAATCAGTATTTGTCGGAAACAGGTATATCGCACTCCTCAATCAGTATTCGGCGGAAACAGGTATATAGCACTCCTCAATCAGTATTTGGCGGAAACAGGTATATGGCACCCCTCAATCAGTATTTTGTGGAAGCAGGTGTTTCACAGCCCTCAATTGGTATTTGGTGGAAGAAGGTATATGGCAATAGCACCCCTAAATCAGTATTTTGTGGAAGTAGGTATATAGCACCCCTCAATCAGTATTTGGCAGAAACTGGTATATAGCACCCCTCAATCAGGATTTTGTGGAAGAAGGTACATAGCACCCCTCAATCAGTATTTGGCGGAAACTGGTATATGGCACCCCTCAATCAGTATTTGGTGGAAGAAGGAATATAGCAATAGCATCCCCCAATTAGTATTTAGTGGAAAAAGGTATATGGCACTCCTCAATCAGTATTTGGCGGAAACATGTATATAGCACCACTTAATCAGTATTTGGCAGAAACAGGTATATGGCACCCCTCAATCAATATTTTGTGGAAGCAGGTGTATCGCAGCCCTCAATCAGTATGTGGTGGAAACAGGTATATAGCAATAGTACCCCATAATCAGTATTTTGTGGAAGAAGATATATGGCACCCCTCAATCAGTATTCAGCGGAAACAGGTATAAAGCACCCTTCAATCAGTATTTCGTGGAAACATAGAATGTGTCGGCAGATAAGAACCATTTGGCCCATCTAATCTGCCCAATATACTGAATACTATAAATAGTCCTTGGCCCTATCTTATATGAAGGATGGCCTTATGCCTATCCCATGCATGCTTAAACATCCACTACTCTCAGTAAAGTAATACTTACTGATATTACTTTTAAACCTTTGCCCCTCTAATTTAAAACTATGTCCTCTTGTAGCAGTTTTTATTTTTTAAAATATTCTCTACTCTTTTACCTTGTTGATTCCCTTTATGTATTTAAAAGTTTCTATCATATCCCCTCTGTCTCGTCTTTCTTCCAAGCTATACATGTTAACCACCTCAGCCCCCCTAGCTTAAACCCCCTTAATGACCAGACCACTTTTTACAATTCTGCACTACAGTACTTTCACGGTTTATTGCTCGGTCATACAACTTACCACCACCCAAATTTTACCTCCTTTTCTTCTCACTAATAGAGCTTTCATTTGGTGGTATTTCATTGCTGCTGATATTTTTACTTTTTTTGTTATTAATCGAAATTGACCGAAATTTTTGCAAAAAAAGTCATTTTTCACTTTCAGTTGTAAAATTTTTCAAATAAAACTACATTTCTATAGAAATTTTTCTCTAAATTTATTGTTCTACATGTCTTTGATAAAAAAAATGCAATATATTTATTGGTTTGCGCAAAAGTTATACCGTTTACAAACTATGGTACAAAAATGTGAATTTCTGCATTTTGAAGCATCTCTGACTTTCTGAGCACCTGTCATGTTTCCTGAGGTTCTACAATGCCCAGGCAGTAGAAACACCCCACAAATGACCCCATTTCGGAAAGTAGACACCTTAAGGTATTCGCTGATGGGCATAATGAGTTCATGGAAGTTTTTATTTTTTGTCACAAGTTAGCGGAAAATGATTGTAAGAAAAAAATATATATATAAAGTCTCATATTCCACTAACTTGTGACAAAAATAAAATTTTACATGAACTAACCATACCCCTCACGGAATACCTTGGGGTGTCTTCTTTCCAAAATGGGGTCACATGTGGGGTATTTATACTGCCCTGGCATTTTAGGGGACCTAAAGCGTGAGAAGTAGTTTGGAATCCAAATGCGTAAAAATGCCCTGTGAAATCCTGAAAGTACTCATTGGAATTTGGGCCCCTTTGCGCATCTTGGCTGCAAAAAAGTGTCACACATGTGGTATCGCCGTACTCAGGAGAAGTAGAGCAATGTGTTTTGGAGTGTCTTTTTACATATACCCATGCTGGGTGAGAGAAATAACTCTCTAAAAGACAATGTTTCCTCTATGTCCGTCTATGCACTGGTACTTTATGTTTTATTTGGATCTGGAATAGGGGATATTTTCTGCCTATATTGTCATTACTGCTCTGTTTAATTTCTTTGTTTCTCTATGCAATAAAAAGAGATTCAACACTAAAAGACAACTTTTTCAAAAAAAATTATACAAAATTGTCATTTGACAGAGATATTTCTCTCACCCAGCATGGATATATGTAAAAATATACCCCAAAACACATTACCCAACTTCTCCTGAGTACAGCGATACCACATGTGTGACACTTTTTTGCAGCCAAGATGCGCAAAGGGGCCCAAATTCCAATGAGTATCTTTTAGGAGGGCATTTTTAGGCATTTGGATTCTCACACTTTAGGGCCCCTAAAATGCCAGGGCAGTATAAATACCCCACAATTGACCCCATTTTGGAAAGAAGACCCTCAATCAGTATTTGGTGGAAGAAGGTTTATAGCAATAGCACCCCTCAATCATTATTTTGTGGAAGACGGTATATACTGTAGCACCCCTAAATCAGTGTTTGGCAGAAACAGGTATATAGCACCCCTCAATCAGTATTTGGCGGAAACAGGTATATAGCACCCCTCAAACAGTATTTGGCGGAAACAGGTATATAGCACCCCTCCATCAGTATTTGGCGGTCAACGGCTCCACAAAAGAGTAGAACATGTCCTATTCTTTTCTGCAATATCTGACAAGAATAGGCATTTTGTACTATAGAGCTGGCAATGTGCACATGGCCGGTGTCAGTGTTTCGCAGATCCGCAATTTGCGGATTTTCAAAACACTTATGGATGTGTGAATGGACCCTAAGGAGAGCACAGCAATGACAATGTTCTCTCTCTCACAACTGAAAAAAACTGCAGAAAATGGCTGATGTGGAGTGGAGTTTCTTATATAGTAAAGGGGTAGGCAACTTTCCTATTGGTTGCTAGGGATGCTGCTAAGCTCAGACAACGATATTGCAGCCCTCTCATTGGCCCATAAGCAAGAAGCAGTGAGGGTACTGATTTAAAAAAAATTGAGAATATTCAATATTATGAATATATAGCACTATAGTCTACATCTTCGCGAATTCTCGAAGTGCCGATATTCACGATAAAAATTAGCAATTAGAATATTTGCGCTCAACACTAATCATTTGTAGCATTTAGATGCAATTATCTAGATAATTTTCTTGATTCTTTTGAAACAGTGTGCAAACTTAGGAGAATTCTGTTCCCTGGAGGACTGAACATATATTATAATAATTATAAGTATTTTGTGTTCATTCTGTCACTCATATTTTTGTTGATGTAACACTATCAGATCCAGATATTAGAAAAATATACATCATATTTCGCTCCCTCTGGGGCTTAAAGGGCCATAACGTGCACCTTGAGCTTCCCCAGCCAGTGGAGGGTCACCTTGGTTTACTTGCGGGAAGGTGCCTGAGCAATAAGTTTTAGTTTGCTAATGTCCTGTAAAGGTGTGCTGTTTCTGCAGTGACCCAGCAGACCACTGGTAAGTTTAATTGTTTGCTAAGATAAAAATGTTGTTATTTGATCTTAAAACACTTATTCTTTTATACATTCTGTATCCCAAATGGTTGTGTATGTGCTGCATTACACAGGGAAGGAAAGCAGGGGGTGGAGGATAGGAGTGATAATAGCAACAATGGTGGTAGTAGTACTGACTCACTCTGTCGCTCCCCTGGGCCAGGAAGTGATGGGAATTGTGCAACTTTCTTTCCTTTAGGGCACCCTCTGGATCTGAGATTATTCTGCCTGATTACAGTGAGGAGCCCTTGATGTTGAAGGTTTTCAGGTGCAAGACAGGGCCCCTTGTTGCAGCTGTGGATGTCTGTGCAGTGTGGCAGGATGCAATGATGAGGCAATTGTGCAGAAGAGCAATTCTTTACTTAAGAATTCAAATGCAAACATATCAGAAAAGTACTTAGCATGCCTAGAACTGGCAGTTAGTACAGAAATGCACAGGTAGTTAACAGACCAAATATTCCTTATACTGCACTTCTCTTGCTGGCTTGTACTTAAGTATCCAGGCATGGGATGCACACTGCACACTTTTCTTTAGGTGGAAATTACAGGGTGGACTCTAAACATAAGACTATTCTCCACACCTTAAAAAAAAAAAAAACTTCTGCATGCTTCCATACTGTCTTCTGCGGGATGTGGATTCTTCTACGCAGATGATCAAGATGCTGTGTAAGTATATCCAGGACTGGAAGGCTTTATACAGCTGGACAATATTGGCTGTAGAGTCTATAGGCTTCTTGCAATGCAATTCACCTCCACAGAACTTCTACTCTACACCTCTCTATTTACTTATCTTCTGGCATGCATTTCCAATAAAGTGCTTTTCTGGACCACCCCTGGCTGTCACCTAATCCAGGGCTGGCTGCTCTGTCAGTTACTACATTGGACATTTACTTCCTTCATTGCCTTAGACTATAATTGCTGACTAATCAAACTGATGGACTACTGTTGACTGATTAAACTGACTAGAATGTTCTTACACCTCCCCTCTATATAGAGAGGGTGACACCAGCCCTGGTCTGGTTTTCTCTTCTCTCTTTCCATTAGTGAGGAGTTAAGTAGAGCTAGAGGCAAGACCTGTATGTGTGTACTCCTGCTAACTAGGCCCAAAGTGAACTAAACGGTCTGGTTATTCACTCTACCATCCATCTGCCTGCCCCTTCTACTGTTATCCTGGCTTGCACACAGCTACCTACAGTAACATCAAGGGCACTCCAATCACCAGCAGGCAGTAGCTTCAAAAGGATGTGCCCTGGGGGAAGAAATTGTGCACCTTCCATTCACTGAAGAGCCTCAATTAGCATTGGAGTGAGGATAGCCACCATGAATGACTATGACTCCTATCAGTGACACAACTACCGCTTATTCCAGCTCTCCCCCTGCAAGGTTGCTGCATTTTTACATTCGTCTGCCCATATACCAACTTACATAGTTACTGTACTCAGTTACATAGTTAGTATCGTTGAAAAAGACACAAGTCCATGAAGTTCAACCAAGGGATGGGTGGGAATGGGAATTAAAGGAAGGAGAGTGAGAACCAGACGTCTACACATTTAAATAAGCATTAAAGGGAACCTGTCACCGGGATTTTGTGTATAGAGCTGAGGACATGGGTTTCTAGATGGCCACTAGCACATCCGCAATACCCAGTCCCCATAGCTCTGTGTGCTTTTATTGTGTAAAAAAACGATTTGATGCATATGCAAATTTACCTGAGAAGAGTCCTGTCCCTGTCTCATCTAAGAGACAGGACTCATCTCAGGTTATTTGCATATGCATCAAATCATTTTTTTGGGCCATCTACCAACCCATGTCCACAGCTCTATACCCCAAATCCCGGTGACAGGTTCCCTGTAATGTTATTTAGTTCCAGGAAATCACGTAAGCTTTTTTTTTTATTCGTCCACTGTTCCTGCTCGACCACCTCCTGAGGTAGACTACTCCACAGATTCACAGTTCTTATGGTGAAGAAGCTTTGTCGCCTCTGGAGACTGAACTGTTTCTTCTCCAGATGCCGGCAGTGCCCCTTGTCTTTTGAGGGGATTTTTACATGGAACAGCTTTTCACCATGTTTCTACGGGCCATTTATATGTGCCCCCTTAGATGCCTTTTAGCCTGTCCTCATAATGAAGCTCCTCCATGCCCCCTATCAGTTTAGTCGCTCTACTTTGTGCTTTTTCCAGCTCCAGAGCATCCTTTCGATGGACTGGTGATACAGTTCACACTTCACTTATTTGGTCAGTTAAGGGTCAAAAACTGATTAAATAACTGAAGTTATTGAACTTAGTGAAGTTAGTGAACTCGGCCTTACAGGTCAATGTTAGCGTCAGGCATAATGGACTTAACCGTGCAGTGGCCCAAGATTCTACTATAGAGTGAATGAGTGCTCTCCTTTTGCACCGTCTGCTCGTTTACCATAGATTGCTACAGAACCTGTTCACCCCAAAATCAGTAGTATCAGAATGCTATTTCATCCCAATTACAGAATCATGGCCTAATGGGATAACTTATGTAAAAAATCAATGTGAACGTCCCAAAATAGGTAGTATCAGACCGCTATTTCACGCCAATTAAAGAATAAAGGCTTACTGGCCTATAATTACCTGGGGAAGACCTAGAGTCCTTTTTCAATGTGGGCCTTCATATTTGCCTTCTTCCAGTCACTTAGCACTTTACCAGTCCCTAGAGTTCTTAAAAAAAATCTTGGCTGTAATCCATCTGGACCCAGAGCTTTATTTACCTTATTTAACTTACAGTAGCTTGGACCAAGTCTACATTATGGGAGTTTAGTATATTACTGAATGTACTAACAGCCCCGGCACCACCTACATCAGCTACTCTCTCTCTCTTTTTGTATGTACAGAGCTAAAAACCCATTTAGTAGTCCTGCCTTTTCTTGATACTTGGTGAACATCTCCCCATTACCATTATTTAGAGGATCACTTACTCCACCACATCCTCCATCTCTACTCCACTAACTACTTGCTCAGTGAGCAGCATGCTCCTTTCAAGATTGTCAGTCTCCCTCAGTGTTGCATTTTGATCCTAATGATCTCTAATATGAGCTTCCAGGAGGACAACATTCTCACATTTGTCACAGCCAGGGGCATTGCTAGGGTTTAAAAAGTTCTGGGGCCCAAGCCCCAATGAATATGGCCCTGTTCTTTAAGGCTACTTTCACACTAGCGGTAGCCATCTTCAGCAGGCTGTTCTGGCGGGGGAACAGCCTGTTGGAATCGTGCTACCACTAGTGCACCGTGCCGCCGGCCCCATTCACTATAATGGAGAAGGGCCGGAGTGCCGGCTGCAGCACAGCAAACATGCCAAGAGGCGGCTGGAATAAAACTGCAGCATGCTGTAGTGTTTTTCAGCCCACCTCTCAGCATGTTTGCTGTGCTGCATCCGGAACTCCGGCCTGCCCCATTATAGTGAATGGGGCCGGAGCGGACATCCAGCAGCACGGTGCACTAGTGGTAGCATGGATCTGGCAGGCTGTTCCCCCGCTGGAACAGCCTGCTGGAGAAGGCTACCACTGGTGTGAAAGTAGCCTAAGTCGACCTTCTCCTCGTACACTGCATTTTGTTGTACTTGGTATACAGCAGCACATACCGCTCACATCCAGTGCCTCCATTTGCCGTCTCCTCTGATGTAGATCTTCTCTGTCATCATCTTCTCCACTCGGTCCAGAAAACTTCTTTCAGCTGCGCCTTGTCTCTGCACAGTGTGACACACAGACATCTTAGGTTTCTCACATTTCTATCATCATCATCATCCCCCAACCTAGAGTCCCCACAGTGTTATCCTGCTGCTTGCTGTGCTCCCCAATACCCCCAAATACTATCCTGAAGAACAATAGGTGCCATACATGCCATAGTAATAGTGCTTCTCAAAGTACCACCAATAGTAATTCCCTTCTAGAATGCCCTCATTAGTAATACTGCCCCCAACAGTGCCCCCCAACAGTGATAATACTCCCCAAAAGTGCTCCCATTAGTAGAAGAACCCTCCTTTATTAGTAATGCCCTTGCAGAGCCCCCAGTACAAATAAGCCCCCCTAATGTTCCCCCAGTGGTAATAAAACTCTCTACAGACCCCTCAGTAGTAATAAGGCCCCCCATAGAGCTCTTAGTAGAAATAAGGCAGATCTAAAAGTCCCTCCTATAGAGCCCCCAGTAGTAATAAAAACACCTAATGTCCCCTGAATTTAAAATGCCCCCACAGTGCACCCAGTATTTATCTTGTCCCCTACTGTTATAATGCTCTCCCCTGCAGTGCCCCCTGTAGTTAAATTCCTCCCTTTAGTGTCCTCACAAACTATAATTCCTCAGACCCTCCACCACACAGTCCCATGTAAATAACACTATTTCCCTCCCTCCATCATAGAGTCCCATTTAAATAACATTACTCCCTCCCCTAGCCACCATAAATATACAGTCCCATGTAAATTACATCACTTCTTCCCACAGCCACCATCAATATACAGTCCCATGTAAATGACATCACCCCCTCCCACAGCCGCCTTCAACATACAGTCCCATGTAAATAACATCACTCCCTCCCACAGCCACCATCAATATACAGTCCCATGTACACTAAATCACATCACTCCTGTAATGACCGGCAACACGCACAGGGAGGAAAAAGGGAAAGTCCTGCCCAAGGGAGAGGGAAAGGTGGTGACCCCTAACTCTCCTTGCGGCTGGCACCTGACTGCCCTGACGTCCCTAGACGGGTTCCTCACCCGTGCGGCGATCACGTGCCTAAACCCTGGCTTTCCCTGAAATGAACCCTAGATAATGAACGGGCCGGTGGGATCGCTAGTCCTCACCACTGCACTAAGAGGGAAACACCAGGGAGAGGACAGACAAACACAGACAAGCATAAGAGAACGCAGCAACACAGCTTCAGTGGGTCAGAATAGATGTCCAGGCAGGAAGCTCTATATCTGGCAACCAGAGAAGTGTGAGAGGGGAATATAAGGAGGATTGGGAGTGCTGGACAAGGAACAGCTGAGAGAAGGTGCTACGGATCCCTGAGTGAGCCAAAAGGGTTTGCAAAGCAAACCCAGAAAGCTACAATAAGGAAACATCCCTATCTTACATAGAGCGTGCAGCCAACCGCTGCGACCTCCTGACCCCGGGTACAACGGAGTCAGGCGTGGCTCTTGACACCCTCGTGACAACTCCCTCCCACAGACACCACCAACATGCAGCCTCATGTAAATAACATCACCCTTGAACATTTAGTCCCATGATAACACCCCTCCCCTCAGCCCTAACATACCGTCCCAGTAAAATAACCACAACTCCCAGCATTGCTCTGCCTCTCCCTTCACTTACCTCTCCTCATGTAGCAGACATCACCACAGCTTCTTCTCCAGGATTTTTCCTCCTCACTGCTGAAGGCCCTCTTCTCCTGCACTGGTCACATGATGGTGACATCATCGCAGGTCCTTCTCAACCCCTGCCTTCTGTACTGATCACATGACCTGTGATGTCATCACAGGTCCTTCAGATCTTGCAGTGCATTAGATTCAATTGAGCATGGCAATGCAGTTGTATCTAGCAGGCAGCACATTCGGGGCAAAACATCAGGGCCCAGGCCCCGAATGTTTTAGCCTAGCCACACCACTGGTCACAGCAGTATTCACCCTTGACTTCTGCTTGTTTCCCAGATTTGACCCTTTGCTGCCTGACCCAACCTCTGCCTGATGTCTGTTCTGCACTGCCCGCCCTGACCTCAGACTATTTATTGGATCACATGAACTCTGACTGCCCTGACTTCAGCCTGTCCCTGACGGTTTTGCCTGATCCCATGGTGCTGTGCACCAGTATCTCTTTACCCCCATGGGTCAACAGTCACTTGAATGGAGACTACTACAAGAAGCAACAGCCTAGTGTTTCCTCTGTAAGGGAGTCCAGATCCGTATACAGGAGTTAAAGGGTGAAGATCAAGGAGGCACTTAGATAATGCCTTTAGAAGTAACCCGAAGCCAAATCTGTTCAAGTCGCACAGAACATCCACATCCACTTTGTAACACCAGGCTCTGAAATCTCATGTCCATGAAAAGTGTTCAAAGTTGAGGGTCTCCAGGCCTTCATGGCCTTATAGCTATGCCATGACTTAATGATAGATTTGTGGGTGTAGCTGCAGTGACATGTATTGATTCTGTATTTACTGTACCCTCTACTTCTGGATAAAAAAAGGCAGGACTACATCAGAAACAGTACAATAAACAATTACAAAAACTGAATTACAAGTTTAGGAGATGGGTTACACTGACTAAATGGTATGTCTACATGTATGTGTAGGAGTACGATGAGAAGTATTGATTCAGTACTAACCCTGTACTGCAAGATCAAGATAGGCAGGATCACACAATAAACAACAGAAGAGAGATGTCAAAATGACTGAATGACAGGTTTATGGGTGGGGTTACAATGACAAATAAAAAGTATATAGTTGGGGTTCCTTCCAATGAGTAAATCACAAGTATATCGTTGGTGTTACAATGACAGAATCACAGGTATGTAATTGAGGTTACAATAACTGAATGACAGGTCTTTGGTTGGGTTAATACTGACTGAATGACAGGTCTGTGGGTGGGTTAATACTGACTGAATGACAGGTCCAAGGGTGGTCAACTGCTCATACAGCTGACAGCTATCTCTCCCGACTCCCATATTCACATTCATGCTCATTTCACCTGTGAGTGTATGTGTTTTCAATGGGTACAGAGGAGAAAACTGATGCCAGGCATCTCTGGTGGCTGCTCATCTTCAGGTAGAGCAAAAGTACTGTGCACCAGAATTATGTAACAGGGCCCCCATATGCCATTTATAACACTGCTGTCTTCTTATGTGGTTAAGATATATGCCCTTAAGGCATTTGGTCTAGTTGCAATTGCTACCTCTGCATCCTCTCTTGTACACCTCTGGGCCAGCAATGGTCTATTGCAGTTTGTACTGCATTATCTATTGCATGTTCCACTGGCAATAGACAATGAGACAGTCTCTTAATGAGGACCTCTCTTAAAGACTTTCTTACATCCTGATGTAGTGTCAGGAGGAGCTGTTGCAGTGCTGGCACATAGAGACTTGCCGTCATCATTCCAGTCCAGCAGAGGGAACCAGTTCCCAGCTAGAGATAACCGGTGGAAGGCAAAGTCTGCTACACAGGAAGAGGAGGTCAGCCAGTGCCTGGAGAAATAATGTAGGAAAGGAATCCCAGCAGTCGTGTCTTAATGCAAATCAGGTATCTTTTATTCCATATAAACGAAAATAGTCCTATGACCAGGACGCGTTTCGGCGATGTGCCTTCATCAACAGTGCCTGGAGAAAGAGAGGAGTGCAGTGCAGGAGATCCAAAGCAGGGTCCGTTACCAGAGCTCAGGGGTGGTGTGATGTGGTCACCCAAGTAAAGCAATGCAGCCCAGACAGGTGTAGAGAGCATTGTGTGGCACTGAAAGAAGAGTGCAACACGCAGGGTCGTTTCTACAGCCGTGCGACTGCACGGGACGCATCACTCAGGACAGAAGAGGGGGGCGCTGTCAACAGGGCCCAGCGCCGGAGGGGGGCCCTTCCTGTCCGGAGGCAGCAGGAGTGGAGATGAGCGCTTCCATTGTGGAAGCGCTCATCTCAATATTCATCTGTATCGCCGTCCTCAGGACAGCGATACAGATGAACGGTGCAGGGCAGGGGAGAGGCATCTCCCTTGCCCGTTACTCTGATAGGCTACAGGCCTAGTGCCTGCAGCCTATCAGAGGCCGGTGCAGGTGGCGCGATGACGTCATTGCGCCGCTTGAGCCGTACAGAGCAGGACATAGGCCGGAAGAGGCCTGTATCGCATCACTGACAGCAGCATAATGTAAGTATATGTGTTTATTGTATTTATTATTTATAGTATACTGTGGCAAGAAGGGGGCCCTATATACTGGCACAATATGGAGGGGTACTATACAGGGAGTGCAGAATTATTAGGCAAATGAGTATTTTGACCACATCATCCTCTTTATGCATGTTGTCTTACTCCAAGCTGTATAGGCTCGAAAGCCTTCTACCAATTAAGCATATTAGGTGATGTGCATCTCTGTAATGAGAAGGGGTGTGGTCTAATGACATCAACACCCTATATCAGGTGTGCATAATTATTAGGCAACTTCCTTTCCTTTGGCAAAATGGGTCAAAAGACGGACTTGACAGGCTCAGAAAAGGCAAAAATAGTGAGATATCTTGCAGAGGGATGCAGCACTCTTAAAATGGCAAAGCTTCTGAAGCGTGATCATCGAACAATCAAGCGTTTCATTCAAAATAGTCAACAGGGTCGCAAGAAGCGTGTGGAAAAACCAAGGCGCAAAATAACTGCCCATGAACAAGGTGTGCAATACTCAGAGACATGGCCAAGGTAAGAAAGGCTGAAAGACGACCACCACTGAACAAGACACACAAGCTGAAACGTCAAGACTGGGCCAAGAAATATCTCAAGACTGATTTTTCTAAGGTTTTATGGACTGATGAAATGAGAGTGAGTCTTGATGGGCCAGATGGATGGGCCCGTGGCTGGATTGGTAAAGGGCATAGAGCTCCAGTCCGACTCAGACGCCAGCAAGGTGGAGGTGGAGTACTAGTTTGGGCTGGTATCATCAAAGATGAGCTTGTGGGGCCTTTTCGGGTTGAGGATGGAGTCAAGCTCAACTCCCAGTCCTACTGCCAGTTTCTGGAAGACACCTTCTTCAAGCAGTGGTACAGGAAGAAGTCTGCATCCTTCAAGAAAAACATGATTTTCATGCAGGACAATGCTCCATCACACGCGTCCAAGTACTCCACAGCGTGGCTGGCAAGAAAGGGTATAAAAGAAGAAAATCTAATGACATGGCCTCCTTGTTCACCTGATCTGAACCCCATTGAGAACCTGTGGTCCATCATCAAATGTGAGATTTACAAGGAGGGAAAACAATACACCTCTCTGAACAGTGTCTGGGAGGCTGTGGTTGCTGCTGCACGCAATGTTGATGGTGAACAGATCAAAACACTGACAGAATCCATGGATGGCAGGCTTTTGAGTGTCCTTGCAAATAAAGGTGGCTATATTGGTCACTGATTTGTTTTTGTTTTGTTTTTGAATGTCAGAAATGTATATTTGTGAATGTTGAGATGTTATATTGGTTTCACTGGTAAAAATAAATAATTGAAATGGGTATATATTTGTTTTTTGTTAAGTTGCCTAATAATTATGCACAGTAATAGTCACCTGCACACACAGATATCCCCCTAAAATAGCTAAAACTAAAAACAAACTAAAAACTACTTCCAAAAATATTCAGCTTTGATATTAATGAGTTTTTGGGGTTCATTGAGAACATGGTTGTTGTTCAATAATAAAATGAATCCTCAAAAATACAACTTGCCTAATAATTCTGCACTTCCTGTAGAGAGGAGGGTCAGCACTATGGGGGCCACTATGGAGAAGAGGGGAAGCACTATTGGGGCCCTATATACTGTCACAATATGGGGGCACTATGGAGAAGAGGGGAAGCACTATAGGGGCCCTATATACTGCCAAAATATGGGGGGCACTATGGAGAAGAGGGTGAAGCACTATGGGGGCCACTATGGAGAAGTGGGGAAGAACTATGAGGGTTCTATATACTGCCAAAATATGGGGGGGCACTATGGAGAAGTGGAGAAGAACTATGGGGGCCCTATATACTGGCACAATATGGGGGGCACTATGGAGAAGAGGGGAAGCACTATGGTGGCCCTATATACTGGCACAATATTAAGGGGCAATATGGAGAAGAGGGGAAGCACTATGAGGGCCCTATACACTGCCAAAATATGGGGGGCACTATGGAGAAGAGGGGGAAGCATCATGGGGGCCCTATATACTGGCACATTATAGGGGGCACTATGTGGAGCACATGTATATAGATACTGGCACATTATGGGGGCACTATGGAGAAGAGGGGAAGGAGCACTATGGGGGCATCTACTGGGGGCCCTATGTACTGGCACGCATTATTGGGGGGCTTATGGAGAAGTGGGGGAAAGGAGCACTATGGGGGCATCTACTGGGGGCCCTATATACTGGCACTCATTATGGGGGCTCTATGGTGAAGTGGGGGGTAAAGGAGCACTATGGGGGCATTTACTGGGGGCCCTATTTACTGGCACGCATTATGGGGGGCACTATGGAGAAGTGGGGGAGAAGAACACTATGGGGCATTATATAGGGGCATTTAATACTGGCACCCATTTTTCCACTATGGAGGAGCATTATGGGGGCATCTATGTGGGGCAGACTATAGGGGCATTTTATACTGGCACATTATGGAGGACACTATGGGGACAGGGGAGGAGCACTATGGGGCATCTTCTGGGGGCACTATATAGGAGTATTTTATACTGGAACAAATTATAGGGGTTGTATGGGTACCTAATCTCAACTGGGGACACTAAGTGTTTTTTCTAGTGGCACACAGTATGGGTTTTGGAACACATGAGAGCACTCTGGGGACATTGGCTCTACTGGGGGCACTAAGAGATGTTTGTTTGTTTTTTACTGACACACAACGGGGCATTTTTTGTACTGGCACACATTATAAAGAGAATTATTACTACCAGGGGCATTATGGTGGGCTTTATTACAACTGGGGGACTATGGGACCATTATTACCATACTTCTGGGACACAATTACTGTTGGGGGCACTGTAGGAGCACTATTACTACTAAGTGCACTCTGGTACAGAATTATTACTATTGTTGGGATTTTGGGGAGCACTATTACTGTGGGGGCACACTGACACAGTATCAGCTTAGCACAGTTATTTTTGGGGGACATTATGGTTACACTATTAGTGTCAGGGACACTATTTGCTGGGTGCAGTTATTTTTTAGCATTCTGTTCGAATAATTATTGAAGGGGGCGCTTTCTGTGTGTAACTAGCATTTTCAGGTGGTTTATCTGTTTCTGCAGTATAGTTTTGGGGGTGCATGATGGGATGTTGAGCAGGTGGGAGGATAATGGAAAAGTCGGAAAATAAGATGTCTTTCAAACTCTGCAGAGATAAGAGATGGCTGAAAGAAGTCATCATGGCGGTCTGGTCTGAATGGAGAAGATAAAGAAAGAGAACATCTACATCAAAGGAGACGTCATTGGATATAAGAGGTATGTGACACTGTATTAGGCTACTTTCACAACTGTGTTAGTGATTCTGGCAGGCTGTTCCAGCAGAGAACAACCTGCCGGAATTCACTGGATCCGGTCCTGCTGGATGCAGACTGAATGCCCGCCGCCCCCATCAACTACAATGGGGTACGGCAGAGATCCGGCCACAATCTGGGGGGGGGGGAGGGCAATGCTTTTTTGATGTTCGCCCTGTTGGTAAATTTTTCTAGAAACTGCCCTGGTAACATGGACCAATGCGAGGGAACAGAGTGTGGAGCACATGTCAGACAAGCAAGGCCTCAGAAGTGCCCGGACAGATTCTCCACTGCAGCAAAGAGAAAGGTCCCATCTTGGAGATATAGAGATCGAGCACCAGGAGGGTCTATTGCCTGGTAGCAGTAACCTTAAGTGTGGCCCCTGAGAGACTGTATAAAATTAAACCAATTCCACAGAGACTGTAGTTATACCATCCCTGCTATCAACTCAGTTTCTTAAAGAGACAGCGTCCCTATTGAATATAATTCTACCTTTTTCACATTTGCAAGAGTTTGTCGCTGTATTGCAAAATCATCTTCAGTAAAGCCGTTCCAGTGTTCCTCAGTTGTCAGAGTGAGTTTGTTGCCATCCACCTGTGTACCTTACACTGACATTTCTGTTTTAGTATCTACTTTTATTACTTTTATTCTCCATGTAATAACAATTCTAGAACATGTATTGTTATGACTCTATGTTGTGTCATCTCTCTATTATTCCTGCTAAAAGCTTACAAATAAATGTGTGTTGCCAGCTGGGGCTGCGTTTCTTGCACAATCTGACACTGGCAGCACTAATTGGACAGTGTCAGGCTGTGCAGGGACACACTCCCAACAAGTAACACCCAGTTCTTCCTTGATTTATATATATATATAACTGAGAAAGGACACAACATAGAGTTATATGAAAAGATGTTCCAGAATCATTATTGGATGTGGAATACAAGTACTGTAGTTACTAAAACAGACATGTCAGGAGAACCGATAGGTCATTTTTAATGGAACCTTATGACGTAGCTAGTCACTGATGTCCCCACTAATTTGGAGTTATAGTGGCATTCAAGTTTACTGCGCCTCCTGTCAACCCTTTGTCCCTGTCCCCTAAAACCTCCTGCATTGTATTTCCAGATATCCCGCTTTTAATAATTAACTTTACCTTGATGAATTCAAAAATCGGAATATTAAAAATCACTGACTAATATAATCACGTTTCCCTGCAAATTACAAAAACATTTTTTTTTAAACTGCACAATATTTCACGTCAAGCTTTACACTCCCAGTGGTAGATAAGACATAAAATCGTATTGCAAATTAGATTTTGGTGATAGCTTCCCTTTAATGTCCTGCTCATAAATAGTAAAAAAAAAAAAAATCCCAATATTGAAAATACTTAAATATATGAACTTATTGCCTAAGACAAAAATATCTACTCATCACCATAAAGTGATGCTATCCCCCGGGTGTAATGAGAGAGAGATAATATAGCCGTGATATGTAACATAACGTTCTATTGCTGAATTTGCCTTGACCAAATGTCTCGTAATTAAAATGATGGCTCAAGAAGACTCTTTATTGGTGCAGTTTGTTTTACTGCTATATATTTGCTCAGCATACCTCAGCAGTGGATCATTACTTCTTGTAGCAGTTCTAAAAGCCAAATGCAAATGACACTGCATCAGATAAAGGAAATACTCATATTCTGGAATTATTTGCAGCAGAAATGACTGTGGTTTGGCTCTTTGACAAATATTGGGCAGATTAAATACTGCATGAGCGTGTTATATACTACTGCTGCTAATAAGGGGGAATATACCAGAGAGGTCAACCATGTCGCTGACATGAAGAGTGGGAATGGTTCCTGGGTAGGAGAACCTATGCAGGACTCTCCACACTAGAGGGACTACATTGTCAGCAAAAATGGGTAGCATAATTGGTCTAAGGATTTATCATTTATAACTGTACAGTTGGAAAATCCAGGCACTTCTGAGTTGAGCGACAAAACACCATAATGTGGGGCCCAATTTGTTCTAAGCTATGGGGCTCCCTCTCTTGCATGGACATTATTGACAAATGCTAAGACAATGTTCTTAGAGAAGGTTGTGGGTCTTCATTTGTCAAGCTACGTGCACTAGATCTACATGTTAGAAACTAGTATAGCTGCTATTGGTTTACATCATCCAATGGAATAATTGGAAATCCATTATTGCTAATGCTTCTAATGATCATCCTTAGCTTCTCTAATAGAACATATAACAAAGGTTTGGCTAAAGCAGAACCTTATTGTTCCTTTAACTCTATCATAAAGATAGAATTTACATAAAATGTTGTCACTTTTATAATACATTATACTATCTATCCGGTGCTCATCCTGAGTTACATCTTGTATTGTACTCCAGAGCTGCACTCACTATTCTGCTGGTGGAGTATAAAAGGAGGCCACGGCAGCATCTTCAGTGAGTTCTTTATTGGACAAGCTTCACCGAATGTGTGCCATAAAATCAGACAGAATCGTTTCAGATACAAGGCTTGATAAAGGCTACCATGTAGCCGAAACGTTTCTGTCTGGTTTTATGGCACACATTCTGGGAAGCTTGTCCAATAAAATACTTACTGAAGATGCTGCCGTGGCCTCCTTTTGTACACTATACATTGGACTGCTGAGGATCTGTGGTTGTGGCTTGGCTGTTGCATTCCAGTGTGGTCATAAGGTCTGTGAATGCTGCTCTACAACAGTTTTTTATACTATTCTGCTGGTGCAGTCACTGTGTACATACATTACTTATCCTGTACTGATCCTGAGTTACATCCTGTATTATACTGCAGAGCTGTACTCGCTATTCTGCTGGTGGAGTCACTGTGTACATGCATTACATTACTTATCCTTTACTGATCCTGAGTTACATCCTGTATTGTACTCCAGAACTGTACTCACTATTCTGCTGGTGGAGTCATTGTGTACATACATTACTTACCCTGTACTGATCCTGAGTTACATCCTGTATTATACTCCAGAGCTGCACTCACTATTCTGCTGGTGGAGTCATTGTGTACATACATTACTTATCCTGGGCTCATCCTAATTTACATCTTGTATTATACTCCAGAGCTACACTCACTATTCTGCTGGTGGGGTCACTGTGTACATACATTACTTATCCTGTGCTGATCCATAGTTACATCCTGTATTATACTCCAGAGCTACACTCACTATTCTGCTGGTGGGGTCACTGTGTACATACATTACTTATCCTGTGCTGATCCTGAGGTTACATCCTGTATTATACTCCAGAGCTGTACTCACTATTCTGCTGGAGAAGTCATTGTGTACATACATTACTTATCCTGTGCTGATCCATAGTTACATCTTGTATTATACTCCAGAGCTGTATTCATTATTCTGCTTGTGGAGTCACTGTGCATACATTACTTACCCTGTACTGATTTTAGTTACAACCTTCTCCCCTAGGATAGGTACATTATAACCCTATGGCAGTCTATAGGCCACGTATAACAGTTCCATACAGATCTGCAATACAGTCATCTCCATGAGACATAAAATTGTCCAAGAGTAAAAGATATTGTATCAGCTTTGTCTTTTCTGAGACATGCAGTATACAAGTTTCTTTTTTTAGACACCCCCCCCCCCCCCAATGTATTTAGAAGGACAATGACTGCACATTGAAAAACACAGCAGCAAACTGCGTCCTAAATGGATAATGATGCTTAGCACACAATCTGTCTCCAGCCATAAAGATTTCTCTTTGTTTCTGACAACAGATCTATATTGCTATTCTACCTGGCTCCAATCCCAGACCTTCCCCTACTATCTAGGGGGCATTGACTCTCTGCCATGTTTTTTAAAAGCATCCAGCACATGAGTCATTTTTCTGCACTTTGTAGATGAAGGGAAGCTGAAGCATGATACCTAAAAGCAATTGTGTGTTTACCGGCATTTTAAAGGGAGGGCTGGCCGGAAATATAAAAGTTGGAAATATTTCATACAGACAGTACCAGACTAAGAGTTTCCGTAGTATGTGGCTCCATGCCATCAATTCTCTAGCATACTCCCCTTGCCCCATCACAATCACCCAAAACTCACAAAACACTCAGAAAATTCCATGATCAGTTATATCCATAAAGCAGAAGGGTCACATAATAACAATCAGCGTCAATGTCCAAACCTGCATATGGTTGATACTGCTATATACTCCTTATCCTTGGATAGGAGAGCCTGAGCAAAAACATAACTTGCAGCTCCTAAAACTGGGGTCTTCCTGTCTGGCAGAGATCCCATTGGGCACCAGGACTTGGTTGCGACTCCTACCTATGCACCCCCACAGCCTCTACCTTAGGCCTCACATTTGTTAAGAGGGTTGTCCAGGACATTTAATAACCACTGCCACCACTCCAGCCCTGTGCTCGGGTAGTCCTGCTAGTCTCTGTTGCTGTCCTGCAAGGATGATATTGAGATACCTAAAATGTGATCAATCACTGTCCGATGAACCTATGGAAATGATTACTTATGCTTACTTATTATAACTATTTTTCCCTTTATCATTAGATTATAGCTTTAATTTCTCATTAATAGGTTTCCTTAATGGGTAATGGGAATGGGTTAAGTCATAATTTGTCTGCCTACAAAACTGCATTGAGATAAATGGTTGACTTGCTTTACCCTTGTCATAGATCAGTCACTTTCTACTGCCATTAATCTCCTGCTGTCTATGAAAGTCCATTCATTTGCACATATAGAAGACAAAATGTCCCAACAGAATCACAACGAAAAAATTTTTCTCTTTGTTATCCCTGGGACCCTGCGGCCACCCTCGTTTCAGCCACCACCAGGTAATTGTAGCAGTAAATTATCTTCCTCTTCTGATCGATTCGTTTTTCCGACCTCAGATTAGATTCCTCCCAGCTGACTAGAACCTGGTGGAATTTATCAATCAGGCGTTGAGAGATTTCTCCCTGGGCAGGTGTTTTGGACTGTCATTGTATCTACTGATACGCACAGGGGATTATTACCAGAATTATCCGCCTGGAAAAATCTTTTTTTAATTTTGTTTGTTGTTCTTAGATATCAGAGATGGCAGAAGGGTCTCAATACATCTCCTTAGAAAGACACATCTATGATATTCAGTTGTGTGGACCTCAATACAATCCTAATACCCCATACTTGGGGCTGTTACTATTTTGTTCTTTAGTTGCTGCATTCTATAAGTTTTATATGCAATTCTATGTAATGTTATGTATGCCACATGTACTATGTCATTTAATCCAGCAGGGTGGGTTATTGGTTGTCAATGGCTGGCTGTAGAAGGGCTACCCTGTTCCACCCCTTCTGGTAGAATGTGCTGGTCCAACTTCTTGCCAGGAGGGGGGAAATCTAGAGAGTTCAATCCATAGTCAGAGTTAGGCGGAGAGGGGATGTGAGTGGTCCTGTTCTGATAGTGGAGGGATGTTGGTAAGCAGCTCACAGAGCACCAACTTTGAGGAACCACTTCTGAGCGTCGGGATCCAGATAACCCTCTGTTGCCATAGAGTGAGGAAGTAGCTCATAGAACACCCACTCTCAAGAATTGAATAAAGGACTTAAATGAAGCCTTGGGATCCCACACAGCAGAATGAACTGTGACATCGCTTCTACATACACTATACCATACCTCCTCAGCTGGTGCCAGAGAAGAATTGCACTAAAGCCTGCTGTATGTATTTTTAAGTTGTGCAGTATGTTGCACTTAGTAAAAAGTTGTAAACTTGTTAAGTTCAACTCATTCTTCATTGCTACAACTTTCACTGCAATGGAGCCCAGGGAGCAAAAGCCTGAGATAGAACACTGTGACGCAACTTTACTATATCAGGGCCACTACCACTCCTATCCTCTACACTGGCTCCAGTGGGGGCTTGCTGTATAAGTAGATGGAGACTAACAGTCCTAAGGAGTAGACTTCTATCATATAAGTTTTTGAAAAGTCCTTGTAGATTAGAAAATAGTGTTGCGTAACTTTTTTCAAGGTTGAAACCTCAGTAGAACTAGTACAATAATTCAACTCACTGTAGTCCACTGAATACCAACATCTACAGTATTTCTAAGATAAGGGTGCATGTGCCCTACAGAAACACTATGTGGCTGTTACAGAGTCCCTGGAGAGAAGCAATGCAATAGGTGGTGAGAACCTGTGCAGGCATCAACTTCCAAACAGGCTCTACCTTAGCAAGCTGAGGAGAATTAACCAAAGGATCATGTAAAGTAGACAAATACGCACCAAGTCTTCCTGCCCTACGTGGTTAAGAAAGTGGTGGTGAAAATCAGCATCAGAAGTGGGCACTATTTTGATCTTTGGTTTGGGACCTCTTAACTCTGTATGCACCAGTTCTAGGATAAAGACATCAATTACTGATCTTATGCCCTTAAAGATTTTACCATATTACAAAAGCATGGCTCCTCTCTTCCAGAAACAGCACCACACTTGACCATGGGCTGTGTATCGTATTTCAGCTCAGCTCCATTAAAATTTGCTGCAAAACCACATACAACATGTAGATACAGTAGGTGTAGAACTGCTTTTGGAAGAAAGCAGCAATGTTTTTCCAATACTATAAAACAATATTAGGAGCACCTGACCATGTTTGAAAGGTGTATGCTAGAAAAAAAGTGATTCTGAATACAGATAACTCCTAAATTAGAGCTAAACCAACTCTTGGCTGGCAGGGCATGGGATTGCAGGTCCCGATATAGGTAGGTTTACACAGAGGTTTCTGAAGGAGGTTTTGAGGCAGATTTTCCTATGGTTTTTAGGCCAACGCCAGAAGTGGATCCAGCAGGAAGATGTACAGATGAAACTCGAAAAATTAGAATATCGTGCAAAAGTCCATTTATTTCATTAATGCAAATTAAAAGGAATTGCATTAATGCAGCTTAAAATTAGAATTTTATGAAAAGGTTCAATATTGTAGGCTCAAAGTGTCACATTCTAGTCAGCTAAATAATCCATATCCTCTGAGCAAAGGGTACCTCAAAATTGTGATTTTGGGGTTTCATAAACTGTAAGCCAAAATCATCCAAATTATAATAAATAAAGGCTTTAAAGAGGACCTTTCACCTGGAAAAACATTGTGAACTAAGTATACAGACATGTAGAGCGGCGCCCAGGGATCTCACTACACTATTATCCCTGGGCACCGCTCTGTTCGGCCGCTGTGCCCTCCGGTATCTTCGCTCACTTGGTTATAGTAGGCGGAGACTGCCCTTGTTCTGCTGGGCGTCTTCTTCTCCCATGCTGTAGCGCTGGCCATTTGCAGAGCTCACAGCCTGGGAGAAAAAAAACTCCCAGGCTGTGAGCTCTGCGCTGCGATTGGCCAGCGCTACAGCCTAGGAGGAGGAGACGCCCAGCAGGACAAGGGCAGACTCCGCCTACTATAACCAAGTCCCCTAAGTCTCCGCCTACTATAACCAAGTGAGCGAAGATACCGAAGGACATCGCGGCCGAACGGAGTGGTGCCCAGGGATAATAGTAAGTGCAGTGAGATCCCTGGGCGCCGCTCTCCATGTCTGTATACTTAGTTCGCAATATTTTTCTAGGTGAAAGGTCCTCTTTAAATATCTTGCTTTGCATATAATGATATAACATATAATCTCATATGTTAGTTTCACATTTTTTTAGTTGCATTACTGAAATAAATGAACTTTGCACGATATTCAAATTTTTCGAGTTTCACCTGTATAGGTTATTTTTTTTATTTTCCTGATTCCTTTTAAATTTACTTCTAGCTCCAACTGAAATCTGCCTCATAACTTCCTTTAAAAAACTCTGTGTGAATCTTCCCTAATATCAATCATTTTACCATAAATAAACAGACTATACAAAACGTTTGTATAAATAATTGCTGTGGTTTCTTAGGGGAAAAATTGGGAGACGCCATTAAATCAGCACTGGTGCCAGGATCCCATGTGGCCCCCAATGCTAATGGCTCGTAATACTAAAGATTAAAATGTACCTGTGGCAGAAGCTGTGCTAATATCCAAAGGATCTTCTGGGACATGGAGCTGCTGACCTAAGGAACTCCATAAAATTGTTCTATAGATCAACCTGGTACGTTGGTCACTGATATAAGATGGATGACATAAAGTAGTGGTCAGGGGGAGAAGAAGAGCCAGAATTTCTTCTTGATTTTCCAGTCAACTGACTGAAAACCAGTGAGCATCCTCTTAAGATAACTGGCAACAGATTGCAATAAATTAGCAGTTATTTATAATGAGTTATGAATACAGTATTGGGATTAACCTTGGCAGGATGGTAATATCAGTTAAGTCTTTCTATAATATTTTCATAAGCCTCTCTACTCCTGCACTATATGCCATATGCTGAGATACAATCACCCGCTGATCCATATTACAGTGAAATACAACACGAAAGGCATTAATCTGGAACAAAATCTTAGTATTATCACTCTGGGTTCAGTCACAATGACTGACACATCTGCTTTATATACTACTAGCAGAAGGACCCAGCTTCGCACAGGTATATTTCATCTATTTCATTTTGTTTCCGTGTGTCGTAAAAAGATATCGACAGTTTCCCGCATAACACTTTAACATTGACCTTCACAGTGCCCGCCCCTTTAACAATGACCTTCATAGTGCCCGTCCCTTTAACAGTGCCTGCCCCTTTAACAGTGACCTTCACAGTGCCCGCCCCTTTAACAGTGACCGCCCCTTTAGCATTGACCACCCCTTTAATAGTGACCTTCATAGCGGCTACCCCTTTAACAGTGACCTTCACAGTGCCCGCCCCTTTAACAGAGACTTCCACAGTGCCCGTCCCTTTAACAGAGACCTCCACAGTGCCCGCCCCTTTAATAGTGACTTTCATATTGACCTCCACTTTAACAGTGGCTTTCACAGTGACCGCCCCTTTAACAGTGACTTTCAGTCACTGTCCCTTTAACAGTGACTTTCACAGTGACCGCCCCTTTAACAGTGACTTTCACAGTGACCGCTCCTTTACAGGGACTTTCACAGTGACCATCCCTTTAACAGTGACTTTCACAATTGACTTTCACAGTGACCGCTCCTTTAACAGTGACTTTCAAAATGACCGCCCCTTTAACAGTGACCTCCACAGTGCCCGACCATTTAATAACAGTGACCTTCACTGTGCCTGCCCCTTTAATAACAGTGACTTCCACTGTGCCCGCCCCTTTAAGCAGTAACGAAAAATGGCTGGGTTGTTATGGAAACCTGGAGTAAAACTGTGTTTATGGCATTGGGATTTGGAGAGAAAGACTTGCAGGCTTGTATTGGCTAATGTGGGTCATTGTTTGGGAATGGGAATGGTACGTCCTAGAGAGCTGAGACCCAGTCTAAAACCTTCCCGGACAACTGATGTACCTGTGTGCCAAATTTGGTGAAGATCGGTCCAGTCGTTTGGTCGCGCATAAATAACGTCCAGACAGATGTCTAGAAAGACAGACAAACTCATTTTTATATATATAAGAGATGTATGGATATTTCTGATTCTCTGAGTTTCTTACATATGGTACAGTAACAGTATGGGGGCAGTAAGTCGATACTGCAATCCGCAAAAACACTTAAAGGGAATCTGTCTCCAACGACCTACCTATACAACTGTTTGCATAGAGACATAGCTGTGGTTCACTTTATTATAATACTGTTCTTTTAATAATACTGTTGTTGATCTTTAGATTTAAAGGGGTTGTCCGGGATTGGGGACATTGCTCTAATAGTACAAGTGTGGCATACACATTACATACAAGCAGGTAGTACCTTTGGCACAGATTTCTGCAGCCCTGTTTTCATCTTTGAAATTCATGGCCAGAAGTTACTGGTTTCTTCTCCTCATTGACGTACCAGGTCCCTTGCAGGCAAGCAAAGCTTCCTCTTCCGCTGCTCAGGGAGCCCGGTGACGTCACTGGCAGCGAATGAATGGAGGTGAATATTGATGAGGGGCGGAGTTACAGCGGCTGGCCGACATCCCACCAAGCCCCGCCCCTTGACAACCCACCAAGCCCCACCCCTTGACCTCCCGCTAAGCCCCACCCCTCCAGTCCGGTGAGCTTCAGAATTAATGGAGGTGAATATTGATGAGGGGCGGAGTTACAGCGAAGCAGAGAAACAGCTGTAACCACCTGATGCTGGGCTGCCCCAGGATCCACAGGGCAGTGCAGCGAAAGTCAGGGAAAGATAAACAGATATATAAACAATGAGTGGGGGACCGTTGGAGCCACATAGAAGTGGCAAAAATAGCTGAAAATATATGGAGGCACCTTTATTTAGCTGTATATTGTGAGTAAACGTGTTTTTTTTTTTTTTTAAAACATTTGGTCCCGGACAACCCCTTTAATGCAAGAAAAGCAATGGTGATGCCCTCATTGACCTGTTACATGTGCACTTGGCAGCTGAAGGCATCTGTGTTGGTCGCATGTTCATATGTGCACCCGGCACTTTAGGAGCAACAGGGGCGTTGCCATTACTTCTAGAGGCTCTGCTTTTTCTGCAAGTGCTGCGCCCTCTGCACTTTGATTGACATTAGAGATGAGTGAATTTCTTAAAAATTTGATTCGGCTGATTCAGCGCATTTCACAAAAAAATTTGTTTTGTGATGAATTACATCGCCACAAAGCACATTTTTTTCTAAGTAGCAGGTGCAATGTCAGGGAGCTGCGATAGTACCGCCCCGTCATTGTACCCCTCAGATGCCGCGTTCATACATGATTGCGGCAGCTGAGTGTACAGTGTGAAATTAACAGAAAAAAAATACATTACCTCAAACTTACCGGCCGCCGCCATCTTGCTTGAAGATTTTGGATGAAATTACGTGCAGAACGAGATTATGTAAGCTATGATGTCATCACTAGTAGAATAATATTTGCGAAATATTGCGAATTCGAATATGACCCCTGTTGGGTCATATTCGAATTCGCAATATTTCGCAAATATTTTGTAGAATATTTTTCGGGTATTCGCGAATTCAAATATCCGTTATATTCTACAATTTTTTACTCTAAAAATCGGCAAGGTAATGATCGCGATCAATACAGGGGTGGGTCAAAAACAAATATATAGCACTATATTGAATATAGTTCTATATATTTGTTTTTTAGAATATTCGTCATTTTTTTCCATCTGAAGTTATGCTTCCTCTCTGCTTACAGTAGGTTGCTTGCCATGTAACTTAAGCAGGGAGGAATCATAACTTCAGATGGAAAAAAATTACAAAAATTCTAAAAAACGAATATATAGCACTATATTCAATATAGTGCTATATATTTGTTTTTAACCCACGCCTGTATTGATCGCGTAATATCCGCATATTACGCGATCATTACCTTGCCGATTTTTTGAGTAAAAAAAATGACGAATATTAGAAAAACGAATATATAGCACTATATTCAAAATATTTGTGAATTCTGGAAGTTGCAATATTCGCGATAAATATTCGTAATTCGAATATTCACGCTCAACACTAGTCATCACACCGGTTGGCATGATGATGCCGCACGGGATTTCGGACGAGATCTTCAAGCAAGATGGAGGCTGGCGGCCCTTTGCGCCTAAATGGAGGTGGTAAGCTTAAATTTCAGGATTAATCGGTTCGCCGACATGAAGCACAAGGAAATTCGGCTTCTAGGCGAATAGAATAATTCCTGAAATTCAGATCGAATTCCACTTTGTGGGATTGGATTCGCTCATCTCTAATTGACATGGTCAGGCATGAACACATTTACACTGCCTACCCCAGTCAATGAAAGTGCAGAGGGCGCGGCAGTTGTAGAGAGAGCAGAGCCTATAGGTGTAACAGCAACACTCCCGTTGCTCCTAGAGGATCATTTGCTTATAATAAAACTTCATTTTTCTCAGCAATCCTGACACATATGAACATGGGACCAACACAGATGCCTTCAGCTGTCAAGTGCACATGCAACAGGTCAGCCAATTTAAAATCTGATGCCCTTTAAAATCTATGGCATGATGCCAGGATCCCGTGCACCATATAGACTGATTTAGGACACAGTGATCAGCTTCTGAATAATATTGAATCATATTTTTGTCAACATTACTGCTGGGATCACATGATATGTAATGTTATGGGGCCCTATCTGGTGTATAAACGCAGAACCAGTATTATCTTAAAGTTTCAGTATTATAGTAGTTATATTCTTGTACATAATAGGCAGTATTATAGTAGTTATATTCTTATATATAGGGGCAGTATTATAGTAATTATATTTTTGTACATAGGGGCAGTATTATAGTAGTTATATTCTTATATATAGGGGCAGTATTATAGTAATTATATTCTTGTACATAGGGGCAGTATTATAGTAGTTATATTCTTGTACATAGGGGCAGTATTATAGTAGTTATATTCTTATATATAGGGGCAGTATTATAGTAATTATATTCTTGTACATAGGGGCAGTATTATAGTAGTTATATTCTTATATATAGGGGCAGTATTATAGTAATTATATCCTTGTACAGAGGTGGCTGTATTATAGTAGTTATATTCTTGCACATAGCGGGCGACTGTACATGTAAATGCACCTGAGCAATACTTGGTATTGCTCAGGTGCATAGAAACAGGTACACTTTCAATTTACAGACGTGGACAAAATTGTTGGTACCCTTTGGTCAATGAAAGAAAAAGTCACAATGGTCACAGAAATAACTTTAATCTGACAAAAGTAATAATAAATTAAAATTCTATAAATGTTAACCAATGAAAGTCAGACATTGTTTTTCAACCATGCTTCAACAGAATTATGTAAAAAAATAAACTCATGAAACAGGCATGGACAAAAATGATGGTACCCCTAGAAAACACAGAACATAATGTGACCAAAGGGACATGTTAATTCAAGGTGTGTCCACTAATTAGCATCACAGGTGTCTACAACCTTGTAATCAGCCATTGGGCCTATATATATGGCTCCAGGTAATCACTGTGTTGTTTGGTGATATGGTGTGTACCACACTCGACATGGACCAGAGGAAGCAAAGGAAAGAGCTGTCTCAAGAGATCAGAAAGAAAATTATAGACAAGCATGTTAAAGGTAAAGGCTATAAGACCATCTCCAAGCAACTAGATGTTCCTGTGAGTACAGTTGCACATATTATTCATAAGTTTAAGATCCATGGGACTGTAGCCAACCTCCCTGGACGTGGCCGCAGGAGGAAAATTGATGACAAATCTAAGAGACGGATAATCCGAATGGTAACAAAAGAGCCTAGAAAGACTTCTAAAGAGATTCAAGGTGAACTTCATGCTCAAGGAACATCAGTGTCAGATCGCACCATCCGTCGTTGTTTGAGCCAAAGTGGACTACATGGGAGACGACCAAGGAGGACACCATTGTTGAAAACGAATCATAAAAAAGCAAGACTGGAATATGCCAAACTACATGTTGACAAGCCACAAAGCTTCTGGGAGAATGTCCTGTGGACAGATGAGACAAAAATCGAAGTTTTTGCCAAGGCACATCAGCTGTATGTTCACAGACGAAAAAATGAAGCATATCAAGAAAAGAACACTGTCCCTACTGTGAAACATGGAGGAGGCTCTGTTATGTTCTGGGGCTGCTTTGCTGCGTCTGGCACAGGGTGTCTTGAATCTGTGCAGGGTACAATGAAATCTCAAGACTATCAAGGAATTCTAGAGAGAAATGTACTAGCCAGTGTCAGAAAGCTTGGTCTCAGTCGCAGGTCATGGGTCTTGCAACAGGACAATGACCCAAAACACACCGCTAAAAACACCCAAGAATGGCTAAGAGGAAAAAATTGGACTATTCTAAAGTGGCCTTCTATGAGCCCTGACCTCAATCCTATTGAGCATCTTTGGAAGGAGCTGAAACATGCAGTCTGGAAAAGGCACCCTTCAAACCGGACACAACTGGAGCAGTTTGCTCATGAGGAGTGGGCCAAAATACCTGCTGAGAGGTGCAGATGTCTCATTGACAGTTACAGGAAGCGTTTGATTGCAGTGATTGCCTCAAAAGGTTGCGCAACAAAATATTAAGTTAGGGGTACCATCATTTTTGTCCATGCCTGTTTCATGAGTTTATTTTTTTACATAATTCTGTTGAAGCATGGTTGAAAAACAATGTCTGACTTTCATTGGTTAACATTTATAGAATTTTAATTTATTATTACTTTTGTCAGATTAAAGTTATTTCTGTGACCATTGTGACTTTTTCTTTCATTGACCAAAGGGTACCAACAATTTTGTCCACGTCTGTATGTTTTAGGCAGCATGCACACGACCGTTGTTCTAGTCCGCATCCAAGCTGCATTTTTTGCGGCTCAGGTGCGGACCCATTCATTTAAATGGGGCCGCAAAAGAAGCAGAAAGCACTCCGTGTTCTGTCCGCATCGGTTGCTCCGTTCCGTGGCCCCGCCCAAAAAATATAAGATGTCCTATTCTTGTGGACAAGAATAGGCATTTCTACAATGGGCCGCCTGTTCCGTTCCGCAAATTGAGGAAGGCACGCGGGCGGCTTCCGTGTTTTTCGGATCCGCAATTTGCGGACCGTAAAAAATGGAACGGTTGTGTGCATGAGGCCTTAGCATAGGAGAGCACATAATTTCCATACATAATATTGTACCAGAAATGTTGTTTTCTGTTGCACCATTTCATAAAATTGGACAAAATTGTATTGACATTTTTATTTAACCCTTTCCCTACTGGCATGCAAGGAGATGGCACTTATGTTTGTTGTGGGGATAAGATTAGATAGTACCAGTGGATGCATTTGGCGATTAAACACTCCAGACTGAATAAACGACATACAGCGCTTCTGAGAATTTTGGCTGATTGCTGCAATTTCACTAAGAAAATCGCTGACTGAAATAACTCATGAACGTGGAATGTCCAATATGCACTTTCTTCCTCTAAAACAGATCAGGAAAGATAAAAAAAACATTAGGACATTGTAAATAAAAGGGGACGCCACTGAAATGATGATGTTTGTGTATCATCTACTCACTGATATCTCCCTGAAGGCGTTTTTCCATTTTCAGTAACATACCCTATTGAGATTGTGAGATGCCTCAGTAACTTCCTATTACGGAAAAGGCTGGATATAAAATATTGTTTTTCAGAGAAAGACGGGTCAACCATGTGGGATTCCATGTCATGGTGAAATTGGAATTTGCGCAGTGAAAAAAAAAATTACTATAAGGCTTGTGATATTATGTATATAATTGTAGATAGGCCCTCTTCACTTGGAATAACCCAGAGATATAAGTGTCTTTAAATAATATTTTAGGTTACACATTCCCTAGCACAAAATATCACCCCAAAAAATAACTTAAAATGTATATACTAAAATTAAATAAAATACATCACTTATACAGACAATAAAAACAACATATTCCTTTCTACTGTACATCAACATCCAGTATGGTTGTCTATATATCTGCTGCTGATTTCTTATTTGTCTAATATATAATGTGACTATTGGCAGTATATAGCTACCGTATCTCTAATGTGGTATAATGCAGTATATATGACAAACTTATACCTCTATAGTTTTGCTCACAAGTAGGGATGAGCGAACTCGAACTGTATAGTTCGGGTTCGTACCGAATTTTGGGGTGTCCGTGACACGGACCCGAACCCGGACATTTTCGTAAAAGTCTGGGTTCGGGTTCGGTGTTCGTTGCTTTCTTGGCGCTTTTGTGACGCTTTCTTGGCGCTTTTTGAAAGGCTGCAAGCAGCCTTCAACAAGCGTCATACTACTTGCCCCAAGAGGCTGTCACAGCCATGCCTACTATTGGCATGGCTGTGATTGGCCAGAGCACCATGTGACCCAGCCTCTATTTAAGCTGGAGTCACATAGCGCCGCCCGTCACTCTGCTCTGATTAGCGTAGGGAGAGGTTGCGGCTGCGACAGTAGGGCGAGATTAGGCAGATTAACTCCTCCAAAGGACTTGATTAATCGATCGATCTGCAGCTGTGCATCATTGAGCTGCTGAAATTCAAATGCTCACTGTTTTTAGGCTGCCCAGACCGTTTGTCAGTCACTTTTTTCTGGGGTGATCGGCGGCCATTTTGTGTCTTGTGCGGTGCTGCGACCAAGTGCATCCAAGCTGCGACCAAGTGCATTTAACCCTCAATGGTGTGGTTGTTTTTTGGCTAAAGCCTACATCAGGGTGAAGCTGTCACACCAAGTGCATTTAACCAGCAATAGTCTGTTTATTTTTTGGCCATATACTACATCAGGGGCAAGCTGCGCCTGTCACCAAGTGCATTTAACCCTCAATGGTGTGGTTGTTTTTTGGCTAAAGCCTACATCAGGGTGAAGCTGTCACACCAAGTGCATTTAACCAGCAATAGTCTGTTCATTTTTTGGCCATATACTAAATCAGGGGCAAGCTGCGCCCGTCACCAAGTGCATTTAACCAGCAATAGTCTGTTCATTTTTTGGCCATATACTACATCAGGGGCAAGCTGCGCCCGTCACAAGTGCATTTAACCCTCAGTAGTGTGGTTGGTCAAGCTGTCACACCAAGTGCATTTAACCAGCAATAGTCTGTTCATTTTTTGGCCATATACTACATCAGGGGCAAGCTGCGCCCGTCACCAAGTGCATTTAACCCTCAGTAGTGTGGTTGGTCAAGCTGTCACACCAAGTGCATTTAACCAGCAATAGTGTGGTTATTTTTTGGCCATATCACAGTCTAATTCTGTCACTAAATCCATACCGGTCACCCAGCGCCTAAATACTAGGCCTCAAATTTATATCCCGCTAAATCTGTCGTTACCGCTGTACTGTTGTGGCTGGGCAAGTTATTTAGTGTCCGTCAAAGCACATTTTTTGTTCAGGGTTGAAATACAATTCCCAATTTAGCAATTTCATAATTTAGTGGTTTCTGCTATATCAGAGCTATTTGAAATCTATCCCTAAAAGGGTATATAATATTCAAGGTGCACATAGGGTCATTCAGAATAACTTCACACACACGCTACTGTGCATTTCCAAGTCTAATTCTGTCACTAAATCCATACCGGTCACCCAGCGCCTAAATAGTAGGCCTCAAATTTATATCCCGCTAAATCTGTCGTTACCGCTGTCCTGTTGTGGATGGGCAAGTTATTTAGTGTCCGCCAAAGCACATTTTTTGTTCTGGGTTGAAATACAATTCCCAATTTAGCAATTTCATAATTTAGTGGTTTCTGCTATATCAGAGCTATTTGAAATCTATCCCTAAAAGGGTATATAATATTCAAGGTGCACATAGGGTCATTCAGAATAACTTCACACACACGCTACTGTGCATTTCCAAGTCTAATTCTGTCACTAAATCCATACCGGTCACCCAGCGCCTAAATACTAGGCCTCAAATTTATATCCCGCTGAATTTGAATACAATACATTGGGCCAAATAATATTTTTGTTGTTGTGGTGAACCATAACAATGAGAAAAACATCTAGTAAGGGACGCGGACGTGGACATGGTCGTGGTGGTGTTAGTGGACCCTCTGGTGCTGGGAGAGGACGTGGCCGTTCTGCCACATCCACACGTCCTAGTGTACCAACTACCTCAGGTCCCAGTAGCCGCCAGAATTTACAGCGATATATGGTGGGGCCCAATGCCGTTCTAAGGATGGTAAGGCCTGAGCAGGTACAGGCATTAGTCAATTGGGTGGCCGACAGTGGATCCAGCACGTTCACATTATCTCCCACCCAGTCTTCTGCAGAAAGCGCACAGATGGCGCCTGAAAACCAACCCCATCAGTCTGTCACATCACCCCCATGCATACCAGGGAAACTGTCTCAGCCTCAAGTTATGCAGCAGTCTCTTATGCTGTTTGAAGACTCCGCTGGCAGGGTTTCCCAAGGGCATCCACCTAGCCCTTCCCCAGCGGTGAAAGACATAGAATGCACTGACGCACAACCACTTATGTTTCCTGATGATGAGGACATGGGAATACCACCTCAGCATGTCTCTGATGATGACGAAACACATGTGCCAACTGCTGCGTCTTTCTGCAGTGTGCAGACTGAACAGGAGGTCAGGGATCAAGACTGGGTGGAAGACGATGCAGGGGACGATGAGGTCCTAGACCCCACATGGAATGAAGGTCATGCCACTGACTTTCACAGTTCGGAGGAAGAGGCAGTGGTGAGACCGAGCCAACAGCGTAGCAAAAGAGGGAGCAGTGGGCAAAAACAGAACACCCGCCGCTAAGAGACTCCGCCTGCTACTGACCGCCGCCATCTGGGACCGAGCACCCCAAAGGCAGCTTCAAGGAGTTCCCTGGCATGGCACTTCTTCAAACAATGTGCTGACGACAAGACCTGAGTGGTTTGCACGCTGTGCCATCAGAGCCTGAAGCGAGGCATTAACGTTCTGAACCTGAGCACAACCTGCATGACCAGGCACCTGCATGCAAAGCATGAACTGCAGTGGAGTAAACACCTTAAAACCAAGGAAGTCACTCAGGCTCCCCCTGCTACCTCTTCTGCTGCTGCCGCCTCGGCCTCTTCTGCTGCTGCCGCCTCGGCCTCTTCCTCCGCCTCTGGAGGAACGTTGGCACCTGCCGCCCAGCAAACAGGGGATGTACCACCAACACCACCACCACCTCCGTCACCAAGCGTCTCAACCATGTCACACGGCAGCGTTCAGCTCTCCATCTCACAAACATTTGAGAGAAAGCGTAAATTCCCACCTAGCCACCCTCGATCCCTGGCCCTGAATGCCAGCATTTCTAAACTACTGGCCTATGAAATGCTGTCATTTAGGCTGGTGGACACAGACAGCTTCAAACAGCTCATGTCGCTTTCTGTCCCACAGTATGTTGTTCCCAGCCGCCACTACTTCTCCAAGAGAGCCGTGCCTTCCCTGCACAACCAAGTATCCGATAAAATCAAGTGTGCACTGCGCAACGCCATCTGTAGCAAGGTCCACCTAACCACAGATACGTGGACCAGTAAGCACGGCCAGGGACGCTATATCTCCCTAACTGCACACTGGGTAAATGTAGTGGCAGCTGGGCCCCAGGCGGAGAGCTGTTTGGCGCACATCCTTCCGCCGCCAAGGATCGCAGGGCAACATTCTTTGCCTCCTGTTGCCACCTCCTCCTTCTCGGCTTCCTCCTCCTCTTCTTCCACCTGCTCATCCAGTCAGCCACACACCTTCACCACCAACTTCAGCACAGCCCGGGGTAAACGTCAGCACCCCATTCTGAAACTCACATGTTTGGGGGACAGGCCCCACACCGCACAGGAGTTGTGGCGGGGTATAGAACAACAGACCGACGAGTGGTTGCTGCCGGTGAGCCTCAAGCCCGGCCTGGTGGTGTGTGATAATGGGCGAAATCTCGTTGCAGCTCTGGGACTAGCCAATTTGACGCACATCCCTTGCTTGGCGCATGTGCTGAATTTGCTGGTGCAGAAGTTCATTCACAACTACCCCAACATGTCAGAGCTGCTGCATAAAGTGCGGGCCGTCTGTTCGCGCTTCCGGCGTTCACATCCTGCTGCTGCTCGCCTGTCTGCGCTACAGCGTAACTTCGGCCTACCCGCTCACCGCCTCATATGCGACGTGTCCACCAGGTGGAACTCCACCTTGCACATGCTGGACAGACTGTGCGAGCAGCAGCAGGCCATAGTGGAGTTTCAGCTGCAGCACGCACGGGTCAGTCGCACTACAGAACAGCACCACTTCACCACCAATGACTGGGCCTCCATGCGAGACCTGTGTGCCCTGTTGCGCTGTTTCGAGTACTCCACCAACATGGCCAGTGGCGATGACGCCGTTATCAGCGTTACAATACCACTTCTAGGTCTCCTTGAGAAAACACTTAGGGCGATGATGGAAGAGGAGGTGGCCCAGGAGGAGGAGGAGGAGGAGGAAGAGGGGTCATTTTTAGCACTTTCAGGCCAGTCTCTTCGAAGTGACTCAGAGGGAGGTTTTTGGCAACAGCAGAGGCCAGGTACAAATGTGGCCAGCCAGGGCCCACTACTGGAGGACGAGGAGGACGAGGATGAGGAGGAGGTGGAGGAGGATGAGGATGAAGCATGGTCACAGCGGGGTGGCACCCAACGCAGCTCGGGTCCATCACTGGTGCGTGGCTGGGGGGAAAGGCAGGACAATGACGATACGCCTCCCACAGAGGACAGCTTGTCCTTACCCCTGGGCAGCCTGGCACACATGAGCGACTACATGCTGCAGTGCCTGCGCAACGACAGCAGAGTTGCACACATTTTAACCTGTGCGGACTACTGGGTTGCCACCCTGCTGGATCCACGCTACAAAGACAATGTGCCCACCTTACTTCCTGCACTGGAGCGTTGGTAGACGCGCTACTGAGAGCATTCCCAAATGTCACAGGGGAACAAGTGGAAGCCCAAGGCCAAGGCAGAGGAGGAGCAAGAGGTCGCCAAGGCAGCTGTGTCACGGCCAGCTCCTCTGAGGGCAGGGTTAGCATGGCAGAGATGTGGAAAACTTTTGTCAACACGCCACAGCTAGCTGCACCACCACCTGATACGCAACGTGTTAGCAGGAGGCAACATTTCACTAACATGGTGGAACAGTACATGTGCACACCCCTCCACGTACTGACTGATGGTTCGGCCCCATTCAACTTCTGGGTCTCTAAATTGTCCACGTGGCCAGAGCTAGTCTTTTATGCCTTGGAGGTGCTGGCCTGCCCGGCGGCCAGCGTTTTGTCTGAACGTGTATTCAGCACGGCAGGGGGCGTCATTACAGACAAACGCAGCCGCCTGTCTACAGCCAATGTGGACAAGCTGACGTTCATAAAAATGAACCAGGCATGGATCCCACAGGATCTGTCCGTCCCTTGTCCAGATTAGACATTAACTACCTCCCCTTAACCATATATTATTGTACTCCAGGGCACTTCCTCATTCAATCCTATTTTTATTTTCATTTTACCATTATATTGCGAGGCTACCCAAAGTTGAATGAACCTCTCCTCTGTCTGGGTGCCGGGGCCTAAATATATGCCAATGGACTGTTCCAATGTTGGGTGACGTGAAGCCTGATTCTCTGCTATGACATGCAGACTGATTCTCTGCTGACATGAAGCCAGATCCTCTGTTACGGGACCTCTCTCCTCTGCCTGGGTGCTGGGCCCAAATTTATGACAATGGACTGTTGCAGTGGTGGGTGACGTGAAGCCTGATTCTCTGCTATGACATGCAGACTGATTCTCTGCTGACATGAAGCCAGATTGTCTGTTACGGGACCTCTCTCCTCTGCCTGGGTGCTGGGCCTAAATTTATGACAATGGACTGTTGCAGTGGTGTGTGACGTGAAGCCTGATTCTCTGCTATGACATGCAGACTGATTCTCTGCTGACATGAAGCCAGATCCTCTGTTACGGGACCTCTCTCCTCTGCTTGTGTGCTGGGCCTAAATATATGCCAATGGACTGTTGCACTGGTGGCTGATGTGAAGCCTGATTCTCTGCTATGATATGAAGACTGATTCTCTGCTGACATGAAGCCAGATCCTCTGTTACGGGACCTCTCTCCTCTGCCTGTTTGCTGGGCCTAAATATATGCCAATGGACTGTTGCACTGGTGGCTGACGTGAAGCCTGATTCTCTGCTATGATATGAAGACTGATTCTCTGCTGACATGAAGCCAGATTGTCTGTTACGGGACCTCTCTCCTCTGTCTGGGTGCTGGGCCTAAATATATGCCAATGGACTGTTGCACTGGTGGCTGACGTGAAGCCTGATTCTCTGCTATGATATGAAGACTGATTCTCTGCTGACATGAAGCCAGATTGTCTGTTACGGGACCTCTCTCCTCTGCCTGTGTGCTGGGCCTAAATATATGCCAATGGACTGTTGCAGTGGTGGCTGACGTGAAGCCTCATTCTCTGCTATGACATGCAGACTAATTCTCTGCTGACATGAAGCCAGATTGTCTGTTACGGGACCTCTCTCCTCTGCCTGGGTGCTGGGCCTAAATATATGCCAATGGACTGTTGCAGTGGTGGCTGACGTGAAGCCTCATTCTCTGCTATGACATGCAGACTAATTCTCTGCTGACATGAAGCCAGATCCTCTGTTACGGGACCTCTCTCCTCTGCCTGTGTGCTGGGCCTAAATATATGCCAATGGACTGTTGCACTGGTGGCTGACGTGAAGCCTGATTCTCTGCTATGATATGAAGACTGATTGTCTGCTGACATGAAGCCAGATTGTCTGTTACGGGACCTCTCTCCTCTGCCTGGGTGCTGGGCCTAAATATATGCCAATGGACTGTTGCAGTGGTGGCTGACGTGAAGCCTGATTCTCTGCTATGACATGCAGACTGATTCTCTGCTGACATGAAGCCAGATCCTCTGTTACGGGACCTCTCTCCTCTGCCTGGGTGCTGGGCCTAAATTTATGAAAATGGACTCTTACAGTGGTGGGTGATGTGAAGCCTGATTCTCTGCTATGACATGAAGACTGATTCTCTGCTGACATGAAGCCAGATTGTCTGTTACGGGACCTCTCTCCTGTGCCTGGGTGCTGGGCCTAAATATATGCCAATGGACTGTTGCAGTGGTGGCTGACGTGAAGCCTCATTCCCTGCTATGACATGCAGACTAATTCTCTGCTGACATGAAGCCAGATCCTCTGTTACGGGACCTCTCTCCTCTGCCTGGGTGCTGGGCCTAAATTTATGAAAATGGACTCTTACAGTGGTGGGTGACGTGAAGCCTGATTCTCTGCTATGACATGAAGACTGATTCTCTGCTGACATGAAGCCAGATCCTCTGTTACGGGACCTCTCTCCTCTGCCTGGGTGCTGGGCCTAAATATATGCCAATGGACTGTTGCAGTGGTGGCTGACGTGAAGCCTCATTCTCTGCTATGACATGCAGACTAATTCTCTGCTGACATGAAGCCAGATTGTCTGTTACGGGACCTCTCTCCTCTGCCTGGGTGCTGGGCCTAAATTTATGACAATGGACTGTTGCAGTGGTGGGTGACGTGAAGCCTGATTCTCTGCTATGACATGCAGACTGATTCTCTGCTGATATGAAGCCAGATCCTCTGTTACGGGACCTCTCTCCTCTGCCTGGGTGCCGGGGCCTAAATATCTGAGAATGGACTGTTCCAGTGGTGGGTGACGGGAAGCCAGATTCTCTGCTATGGGACCTCTCTCCAATTGATTTTGGTTAATTTTTATTTATTAAATTTTTATTTTAATTCATTTCCCTATCCACATTTGTTTGCAGGGGATTTACCTGCATGTTGCTGCCTTTTGCAGCCCTCTAGCCCTTTCCTGGGCTGTTTTACAGCCGTTTTAGTGCCGAAAAGTTCGGGTCCCCATTGACTTCAATGGGGTTCGGGTTCGGGACGAAGTTCGGATCGGGTTCGGATCCCGAACCCGAACATTTCCGGGAAGTTCGGCCGAACTTCTCGAACCCGAACATCCAGGTGTTCGCTCAACTCTAACTATAAGAGATCATAAATAATCAAGGGATTACTGCTATGAAAACATAGCTAAAGATGAGTGGTTGTCTTTGTGCAGAACAAGTTGACTATATAGCAGAGGGGTACAGTCCATATTAACACATAATTATTTTTATTTTGATACAGATTTGTTTTTACCAATGAGTCGAACCTCCATGGATACCAGGTTTGCTCCCAGCTATGCTAATATATTTACGGCACAGTGGGAACAACAACATATTGTGCCTAAGCTGGGGACAGACCTGGTACTCTGGCGACATTGATGATATTATGTTTATATGGTAAAAATCTGAAATGCAACTTCAATCTTTTTTGGGAGAAATGAACAATAATTCAAACAATCTGCGTTTTTCTGCAAATGTAATTAAACATCAGATTGAATTTTTGGACCTACTGATTACAGTACAGAATCTTAAACTAACTTGTAGCACTTACCATAAACCAGTAACCAAAAACAGCTACATTTTATATTCAAGTTGCCATCTTCCTAGATGTCTCTTGACTATACTGATTGTACAGTTCCGTTGGATAAAAAGTAATTGTACAGACAGTCCGAAATTTGAGGAGGAGGCAGAAGAATTGAGGAAACAATTTATGTCAAAAGAATATCCACCTAGTGCTATTGATACATCTCTTTCTCGAGTGAGAAAAAAAAAATGATATACAGATTATTTTCCCTTTAACTTACAGTACAAAAAAATAAAACAGAGCATAAAACATCATTGGCATTACATTTTGAAAGACAAAATTATTGGCCCTTGGATAACTGCTGCCCCCCAGATAACTTACACGAATGCCTCAAGTCTGGGATTAAAAAATAGCTCCATCCATTAAAATAAACAAAAGACGGGGAACATTCTATACATAATTGGCTTGATTTAAAAGGTTTTTATAAGTCTGAAAAATGTAGCAATTGTAAAAACACTACATTCCCATAAAATACAAACTAAGTCAGCTCTACACAAAACTCATTTTCTTATGAAATAAAGGAATTTTTGACATGCAGTACAACTGAAGTCATATACTGTATATTATCGAATGCCCCTGCAAGAAACAATATATAGAGAAGACAAAAAGGACATAGAAAAAAAGAATATCTGAACACATAGCAAATATAAAAAATGGTTATGAAAAACACTCCCTATCCAAGCATTTTAATTTCAGTGCCATAATCAAGATCCAACAGGCCTAACATTTGCATCCTTCAAGAAGGTCACAAAACATTGGAGGGGGGAAATCATATTACCAGGATGTCACGGCAGGAATCAAGAATAATATTCAAATTCGATACACTCTTACCTGGTGGACTCAATGCAGAATTAGAACGCTTCGGTTTTCTGTAGAATAGGGATGGGTGTCCTTCATTGACGGGAAATCTGAGTTAGGCTGTTATACCAGCACTCCGATTTCCCCTTGGAGGGAGGCCCCCACCCCATACATCTAGACTTGGAAAATACTTTCAAAAATATATACGAACACTCCAGCAGCCTAAGCGCGACCCACTGCAATACGTGGGACGCCGAGACTGATCCGCGATACCGTTTAAATTACCTCTATCCAGGGAGTGCGAGTATAGCATAGATATTTCTCGCATACAGCAGAGGGAGGCAGAGGTAAGTGGTAAACCGCATCATTATCACGTGGGACGCCATGGCTGGTATACTCCTAACAGTGAGTACATGGACCTCATCATTATTGAGGATACACTATTAAAGAAGAAATGATAACAACTTAAAGACAAACGAAAGAAACAATATAACAAATAAAAGGGAATTGTGGACACAGTACAAGTGGTGCAAATATTATTTATTTCTCATCAGTGAATAATCCTATACGTGCAAATTGCACATTTATAAAGGTGAACTACTGTATATCAATTGAAACAATACCAATATATTTGTGAGTAAAACTATAGAGGTATAAGGTTGTCATATATACTGCATTATACCACATAAGAGATAGCTATATACTGCCATTATACTGTATATGTGACAATTAGAAAGCAGCAGATATATACACAACCATACTGGATGTTGATGTAGAAAGAAATATGTTGTTTTTATTGGCTGTATAAGTGATGTATTTTTATTTAATTTTAGTATATAAATGTTACGTTATTTTTTGGGGTGATATTTTGTAATAGGGAATGTATAACATTAAATATTATTTAAAGACACTTATATCTCTGGGTTATTCCAAGTGAAGAGTGCCTATCTACAATTATATACAAATTATTTTAATTGTGACGGGGTGTCATACAGATAGAGCACCTTGTTCATAGCAGCCAGGGGGGGAGCCGCTTAAATACATTATTACTTGTGATATTATGCTATCAAAGATTTATACACATTGTAATGTTCTGTTAGGAAGTACCCAAGAAACTTTTTCAGTTTTTTCAGACATATGTAAAAAGCTAGAGATCAGAACAGCGATCTGTTAAAGGGAATCTGTCATCACCAAAAATCCTGCAAACTAGAGTAAGCCGTGCAAAGTGTGACACTGAGTCTGGTTATGTAATTTTTATATTTATACTCACTTGCATTATGACTCTGTGCTTCTACAAACTGGCATCTGAGATCAATATTAAGGCATTTTATTGTTTGAAAAAATAAAAAAAATAAAGAAATCATACTTTTAGGCTACTGTCACACTAGCGTTTTACTTTTCCCGTATTGAGATCCGTCAAAGGGGCTCAATGCCGTTTTGTCCCCATTCATTGTCAATGGGGACAAAACTGAACAGAACGCACCAAAATGTATTCCGTTTGGTATACGTTTAGTTGCGTTCCCATATCGGAAAGCAAACCGCAACATGTTGTAGTTTACTTTCTGTCCTGGGATGCGGAGCAAGACGTATCCGGCATGACCCCCAATGCAAGTCAAAGGGGACGGATCCGTTTTCTCTGACACAATCTGACACAATAGAAAACGGATCTGTCCTCCATTGACTTTCAATGGAGTTCATGACGGATCCGTCTTGGCAATGTAAAAGATAAAACAACCGGATTCATTCATAACGGATGCAGATGGTTGTATTATCAAGAACGGAAGCGTTTTTACTGAACCCTGCCGGATCCAGTAAAAACATTAGTGTGAAGGTAGCCTTACCTCATCCATTTGATCGCGAAGAGGCTGTCGCGGCGATCTTGCTTGAAGATCCTGTGCAAAATCTCACACAGCGAGTGATTTCTTGCAGGATCTTCAAGCAAGGTGGCCGCAGCAGCCTCTTTGCGATCAAATGGATGAGGTAGGTATGATTATTTTTTATTTTGTTACCACCATTTCAGGGGAAATTAATTTGATACCACTAGAGATGAGAGAAATTCATATTTTAAAATTCGTTCACGCTTCGTTCACTGGTAAAAGGTTAATTGCGCTATGGATTCCATTACCACGGACCGAAACACAATTATATGACGTAATGCATAACGGAATGCCTTTAGAGGCATTCCGTTATTCATTCCGTCATAATAGAAGTCTATAGGCTGCAAAACGGATCTTTCAGTTTCTGTTATGCAGGGGAGTCCTCTCCTGCATATCGTTAACGGGAAGGACCTGTTTTGCAGCCTATAGACTTCTATTATTATGGAATTAATAACGGAATGCCTCTAAAGGCATTCCGTTATGCATTCCGTCATATAATTGTGTTATGGTCCACTGTATGTGTACTTTTTCCGTAGATGGTGTCCGCTGTGGACAGTGACATTAGCTGCGCCACATCTTCTGTGTAAAGTGTGCGCATCCAAAAAATATCTGTGACAGACAGTGTACTTTTTCAATAGACGGTATCCGCTTCTGACAGTAACATTACCAGGGAAAAATATTACAGAAAAAAGATAATAATGCACTTAATAATATAGATGCAAGCATTATATATGGACCAAGCCCTCACTCTGATATAATAAAATCTGAGACACTTAGCCAATATATTTTGATCAAAACACATCTGTGCCCGCCTACCAAGCGCCAAGGTGGTCTCAGGTCAGGCAGGTCCTACAGCAAACATATCTAAGCCATTGGGCTTCTATGTTCAGGAGTAGAGTTGAGCAAACACCTGGATGTTGGGGTTCGAGAAGTTCGGCCGAACTTCCCGGAAATGTTCGGGTTCGGGATCCGAACCCGATCCGAACTTCGTCCCGAACCCCATTGAAGTCAATGGGGACCCGAACTTTTCGGCACTAAAAAGGCTGTAAAACAGCCCAGGAAAGGGCTAGAGGGCTGCAAAAGGCAGCAAGATGTAGGTAAATCCCCTGCAAACAAATGTGGATAGGGAAATGAATAAAAATAAAAATAAAATAAATAAAAATTAACCAATATCAATTGGAGAGAGGTCCCATAGCAGAGAATCTGGCTTCCCGTCACCCACCACTGGAACAGTCCATTCTCAGATATTTAGGCCCCGGCACCCAGGCAGAGGAGAGAGGTCCCATAACACAGAATCTGGCTTCATGTCAGCAGAGAATCAGTCTTCATATCATAGCAGAGAATCAGGCTTCACGTCACCCACCACTGTAACAGTCCATTGTCATAAATTTAGGCCCTGGCACCCAGGCAGAGGAGAGAGGTCCCATAACACAGAATATGGCTTCATGTCACCAGAGAATCAGTCTTCATGTCATAGCAGAGAATCATGCTTCACGTCACCCACCACTGTAACAGTCCATTTACATAAATATAGGCCCTGGCACCCAGGCAGAGGAGAGAGGTCCCGTAACAGAGAATCTGGCTTCATGTCAGCAGAGAATCAGTCTGCATGTCATAGCAGAGAATCATGCTTCACGTCACCCAACATTGGAACAGTCCATTGGCATATATTTAAGCCCAGGCACCCAGGCAGAGGAGAGAGGTCCCGTAACAGAAAATCTGGCTTCATGTCAGCAGAGAATCAGTCTGCATGTCATAGCAGAGAATCAGGCTTCACGTCACCCAACATTGGAACAGTCCATTGGCATATATTTAGACCCAGGCAGAGGAGAGAGGTCCCGCAACAGAGAATCTGGCTTCATGTCAGCAGAGAATCAGTCTGCATGTCATAGCAGAAAATCTGGCTTCACGTCACCCAACATTGGAACAGTCCATTGGCATATATTTAGGCCCAGGCACCCAGGCAGAGGAGAGAGTTCCCGTAACAGAGAATCTGGCTTCATGTCAGCAGAGAATCAGTTTGCATGTCATAGCAGAGAATCAGGCTTCACGTCAGCCACCACTGTAATAGACCATTGGCATATATTTAGGCCCAGGCACCCAGGCAGAGGAGAGAGGTCCCGTAACAGAGAATCTGGCTTCATGTCAGCAGAGAATCAGTCTGCATGTCATAGCAGAGAATCAGGCTTCACGTCACCCAACATTGGAACAGTCCATTGGCATATATTTAGGCCCAGGCACCCAGGCACAGGAGAGAAGTCCCGTAACAGAGAATCTGGCTTCATGTCAGCAGAGAATCAGTCTGCATGTCATAGCAGAGAATCAGGCTTCACGTCACCCAACATTGGAACAGTCCATTGGCATATATTTAGGCCCAGGCACCCAGGCAGAGGAGAGAGGTCCCGTAACAGAGAATCTGGCTTCATGTCAGCAGAGAATCAGTCTGCCTGTCATAGCAGAGAATCAGGCTTCACGTCACCCAACATTGGAACAGTCCATTGGCATATATTTAGACCCAGGCAGAGGAGAGAGGTCCCGCAACAGAGAATCTGGCTTCATGTCAGCAGAGAATCAGTCTGCATGTCATAGCAGAAAATCTGGCTTCACGTCACCCAACATTGGAACAGTCCATTGGCATATATTTAGACCCAGGCAGAGGAGAGAGGTCCCGCAACAGAGAATCTGGCTTCATGTCAGCAGAGAATCAGTCTGCATGTCATAGCAGAAAATCTGGCTTCACGTCACCCAACATTGGAACAGTCCATTGGCATATATTTAGGCCCAGGCACCCAGGCAGAGGAGAGAGTTCCCGTAACAGAGAATCTGGCTTCATGTCAGCAGAGAATCAGTCTGCATGTCATAGCAGAGAATCAGGCTTCACGTCACCCAACATTGGAACAGTCCATTGGCATATATTTAGACCCAGGCAGAGGAGAGAGGTCCCGCAACAGAGAATCTGGCTTCATGTCAGCAGAGAATCAGTCTGCATGTCATAGCAGAAAATCTGGCTTCACGTCACCCAACATTGGAACAGTCCATTGGCATATATTTAGGCCCAGGCACCCAGGCAGAGGAGAGAGTTCCCGTAACAGAGAATCTGGCTTCATGTCAGCAGAGAATCAGTTTGCATGTCATAGCAGAGAATCAGGCTTCACGTCAGCCACCACTGTAATAGACCATTGGCATATATTTAGGCCCAGGCACCCAGGCAGAGGAGAGAGGTCCCGTAACAGAGAATCTGGCTTCATGTCAGCAGAGAATCAGTCTGCATGTCATAGCAGAGAATCAGGCTTCACGTCACCCAACATTGGAACAGTCCATTGGCATATATTTAGGCCCAGGCACCCAGGCACAGGAGAGAAGTCCCGTAACAGAGAATCTGGCTTCATGTCAGCAGAGAATCAGTCTGCATGTCATAGCAGAGAATCAGGCTTCACATCACCCAACATTGGAACAGTCCATTGGCATATATTTAGGCCCAGGCACCCAGGCAGAGGAGAGAGGTCCCGTAACAGAGAATCTGGCTTCATGTCAGCAGAGAATCAGTCTGCCTGTCATAGCAGAGAATCAGGCTTCACGTCACCCAACATTGGAACAGTCCATTGGCATATATTTAGACCCAGGCAGAGGAGAGAGGTCCCGCAACAGAGAATCTGGCTTCATGTCAGCAGAGAATCAGTCTGCATGTCATAGCAGAAAATCTGGCTTCACGTCACCCAACATTGGAACAGTCCATTGGCATATATTTAGACCCAGGCAGAGGAGAGAGGTCCCGCAACAGAGAATCTGGCTTCATGTCAGCAGAGAATCAGTCTGCATGTCATAGCAGAAAATCTGGCTTCACGTCACCCAACATTGGAACAGTCCATTGGCATATATTTAGGCCCAGGCACCCAGGCAGAGGAGAGAGTTCCCGTAACAGAGAATCTGGCTTCATGTCAGCAGAGAATCAGTCTGCATGTCATAGCAGAGAATCAGGCTTCACGTCACCCAACATTGGAACAGTCCATTGGCATATATTTAGGCCCAGGCACCCAGGCAGAGGAGAGAGGTCCCGTAACAGAGAATCTGGCTTCATGTCAGCAGAGAATCAGTCTGCATATCATAGCAGAGAATCAGGCTTCACGTCACCCAACATTGGAACAGTCCATTGGCATATATTTAGACCCAGGCAGAGGAGAGAGGTCCCGCAACAGAGAATCTGGCTTCATGTCAGCAGAGAATCAGTCTGCATGTCATAGCAGAAAATCTGGCTTCACGTCACCCAACATTGGAACAGTCCATTGGCATATATTTAGGCCCAGGCACCCAGGCAGAGGAGAGAGTTCCCGTAACAGAGAATCTGGCTTCATGTCAGCAGAGAATCAGTTTGCATGTCATAGCAGAGAATCAGGCTTCACGTCAGCCACCACTGTAACAGTCCATTGTCATATATTTAGGCCCAGGCACCCAGGCAGAGGAGAGAGGTCCCGTAACAGAGAATCTGGCTTCATGTCAGCAGAGAATCAGTCTGCATGTCATAGCAGAGAATCAGTCTGCATGTCATAGCAGAGAATCAGGCTTCACGTCACCCAACATTGGAACAGTCCATTGGCATATATTTAGGCCCAGGCACCCAGGCAGAGGAGAGAGGTCCCGTAACAGAGAATCTGGATTCATGTCAGCAGAGAATCAGTCTGCATGTCATAGAAGAGAATCAGCCTTCACGTCAGCCACCACTGTAACAGTCCATTGTCATATATTTAGACCCAGGCAGAGGAGAGAGGTCCCGTAACAGAGAATCCAGCTTCATGTCAGCAGAGAATCAGTCTGCATGTCATAGCAGAGAATCAGGGTTCACGTCACCCAACATTGGAACAGTCCATTGGCATATATTTAGGCCCCGGCACCCAGACAGAGGAGAGGTTCATTCAACTTTGGGTAGCCTCGCAATATAATGGTAAAATGAAAATAAAAATAGGATTGAATGAGGAAGTGCCCTGGAGTACAATAATATATGGTTAAGGGGAGGTAGTTAATGTCTAATCTGCACAAGGGATTGACAGGTCCTGTGGGATCCATGTCTGGTTCATTTTTATGAACGTCAGCTTGTCCACATTGGCTGTAGACAGGCGGCTGCGTTTGTCTGTAATGACGCCCCCTGCCGTGCTGAATACACGTTCAGACAAAACGCTGGCCGCCGGGCAGGCCAGCACCTCCAAGGCATAAAAGACTAGCTCTGGCCACGTGGACAATTTAGAGACCCAGAAGTTGAATGGGGCCGAACCATCAGTCAGTACGTGGAGGGGTGTGCACACGTACTGTTCCACCATGTTAGTGAAATGTTGCCTCCTGCTAACACGTTGCGTATCAGGTGGTGGTACAGTTAGCTGTGGCGTGTTGACAAAACTTTTCCACATCTCTGCCATGCTAACCCTGCCTTCAGAGGAGCTGGCCGTGACACAGCTGCCTTGGCGACCTCTTGCTCCTCCTCTGCCTTGGCCTTGGGCTTCCACTTGTTCCCCTGTGACATTTGGGAATGCTCTCAGTAGCGCGTCTACCAACGTGCGCTTGTACTCGCGCATCTTCCTATCACACTCCAGTGCAGGCAGTAAGGTGGGCACATTGTCTTTGTACTGTGGATCCTGCAGGGTGGCAACCCAGTAGTCCGCACACGTTAAAATGTGGGCAACTCTGCTGTCGTTGCGCAGGCACTGCAGCATGTAGTCGCTCATGTGTGCCAGGCTGCCCAGGGGTAAGGACAAGCTGTCATCTGTGGGAGGCGTATCGTCATCGTCCTGCGTTTCCCCCCAGCCACGCACCAGTGATGGGCCCGAGCTGCGTTGGGTGCCACCCCGCTGTGACCATGCTTCATCCTCATCCTCCTCCACCTCCTCCTCATCCTCGTCCTCCTCGTCCTCCAGTAGTGGGCTCTGGCTGGCCACATTTGTACCTGGCCTCTGCTGTTGCAAAAAAACTCCCTCTGAGTCACTTCGAAGAGACTGGCCTGAAAGTGCTAAAAATGACCCCTCTTCCTCCTCCTCGGCCACCTCCTCTTCCATCATCGCCCTAAGTGTTTTCTCAAGGAGACATAGAAGTGGTATTGTAACGCTGATAACGGCGTCATCGCCACTGGCCATGTTGGTGGAGTACTCGAAACAGCGCAACAGGGCACACAGGTCTCGCATGGAGGCCCAGTCATTGGTGGTGAAGTGGTGCTGTTCCGCAGTGCGACTGACCCGTGCGTGCTGCAGCTGAAACTCCACTATGGCCTGCTGCTGCTCGCACAGTCTGTCCAGCATGTGCAAGGTGGAGTTCCACCTGGTGGGCACGTCGCATATGAGGCGGTGAGCGGGAAGGCCGAAGTTACGCTGTAGCGCAGACAGGCGAGCAGCGGCAGGATGTGAACGCCGGAAGCGCGAACAGACGGCCTGCACTTTATGCAGCAGCTCTGACATGTCGGGGTAGTTGTGAATGAACTTCTGCACCACCAAATTCAGCACATGCGCCAAGCAAGGGATGTGCGTCAAACCGGCTAGTCCCAGAGCTGCAACGAGATTTCGCCCATTATCGCTCACCACCTGGCCGGGCTTGAGGCTCACCGGCAGCAACCACTCGTCGGTATGTTGTTCTATACCCCCCCACAACTCCTGTGCGGTGTGGGGCCTGTCCCCCAAACATATGAGTTTCAGAATGGCCTGCTGACGTTTACCCCGGGCTGTGCTGAAGTTGGTGGTGAAGGTGTGTGGCTGACTGGATGAGCAGGTGGAAGAAGTAGAGGAGGAAGCTGAGTAGGAGGAGGTGGCAACAGGAGGCAAAGAATGTTGCCCTGCGATCCTTGGCGGCGGAAGGACGTGCGCCAAACAGCTCTCCGCCTGGGGCCCAGCTGCCACTACATTTACCCAGTGTGCAGTTAGGGAGATATAGCGTCCCTGGCCGTGCTTACTGGTCCACGTATCTGTGGTTAGGTGGACCTTGCCACAGATGGCATTGCGCAGTGCACACTTGATTTTATCGGATACTTGGTTGTGCAGGGAAGGCACGGCTCTCTTGGAGAAGTAGTGCCGGCTGGGAACAACATACTGTGGGACAGCAACAGACATGAGCTGTTTGAAGCTGTCTGTTTCCACCAGCCTAAATGACAGCATTTCATAGGCCAGTAGTTTAGAAATGCTGGCATTCAGGGCCAGGGATCGAGGGTGGCTAGGTGGGAATTTACGCTTTCTCTCAAATGTTTGTGAGATGGAGAGCTGAACGCTGCCGTGTGACATGGTTGAGATGCTTGGTGACGGAGGTGGTGGTGTTGGTGGTACATCCCCTGTTTGCTGGGCGGCAGGTGCCAATGTTCCTCCAGAGGCGGAGGAAGAGGCCGAGGCGGCAGCAGCAGAAGAGGCCGAGGCGGCAGCAGCAGAACAGGTAGCAGGGGGAGCCTGAGTGACTTCCTTGTTTTTAAGGTGTTTACTCCACTGCAGTTCATGCTTTGCATGCAGGTGCCTGGTCATGCAGGTTGTGCTAAGGTTCAGAACGTTAATGCCTCGCTTCAGGCTCTGATGGCACAGCGTGCAAACCACTCGGGTCTTGTCGTCAGCACATTGTTTGAAGAAGTGCCATGCCAGGGAACTCCTTGAAGCTGCCTTTGGGGTGCTCGGTCCCAGATGGCGGCGGTCAGTAGCAGGCGGAGTCTCTTGGCGGCGGGTGTTCTGCTTTTGCCCACTGCTCCCTCTTTTGCTACGCTGTTGGCTCGGTCTCACCACTGCCTCTTCCTCTGAACTGTGAAAGTCAGTGGCACGACCTTCATTCCATGTGGGGTCTAGGACCTCATCGTCCCCTGCATCGTCTTCCACCCAGTCTTGATCCCTGACCTCCTGTTCAGTCTGCACACTACAGAAAGACGCAGCAGTTGGCACCTGTGTTTCGTCATCATCAGAGACATGCTGAGGTGGTATTCCCATGTCCTCATCATCAGGAAACATAAGTGGTTGTGCGTCAGTGCATTCTATGTCTTCCATCGCTGGGGAAGGGCTAGGAGGATGCCCTTGGGAAACCCTGCCAGCGGAGTCTTCAAACAGCATAAGAGACTGCTGCATAACTTGCGGCTCAGACAGTTTCCCTGGTATGCATGGGGGTGATGTGACAGACTGATGGGCTTGGTTTTCAGGCGCCATCTGTGCGCTTTCTGCAGAAGACTGGGTGGGAGATAATGTGAACATGCTGGATCCACTGTCGGCCACCCAATTGACTAATGCCTGTACCTGCTCAGGCCTTACCATCCTTAGAACGGCATTGGGCACCACCAAATATCACTGTAAATTATGGCGGCTACTGGGACCTGAGGTAGTTGGTACACTAGGACGTGTGGCTGTGGCAGAACGGCCACGTCCTCTCCCAGCACCAGAGGGTCCACTAACACCACCACGACCATGTCCGAGTCCTTTACTAGATGTTTTCCTCATTGTTATCGTTCACCACAACAACAAAAATATTATTTGGCCCAATGTATTGAATTCAAATTCAGGCCTTTTTTGAAAGACACCTAACACTATCTGGCTATCTATTTAGGTACCGAATTACACTAATACAGGCACAGCAGTAACCACAGATTTAGCTGACTATAAATTTGAGGCCTATTATTTAGGCGCTGGGTGACAGGTATACGTTTACAGACAGAATTAGATTGGGATATGCACAGTAGCGTGTGTGTGAAGTTATTGAGAATGACCCTATCTGCACCTTGAATCTAATATACCCTTTTAGGGATAAATTTAAAGTAGGCCTGATACAGCAGAAACCACTAATTTAGAGAATTGCTAAATTGGGAATTGTATTTCAACCCAGAACAAAAACTGTGCTTTGACGGACACTAAATAACTCACCCAGCCACAGCAATAACCACAGATTTAGCTGACTATAAAATTGAGACCTATTATTTAGGCGCTGGGTGACAGGTATACGTTTACAGACAGAATTAGACTGGGATATGCACAGTAGCGTGTGTGTGAAGTTATTGAGAATGACCCTATGTGCACCATGAATCTTATATACCCTTTTAGGGATAGATTTAAAGGAGGTCTGATACAGCAGAAACCACTAATTTAGAGAATTGCTAAATTGGGAATTGTATTTCAACCCAGAACAAAAACTGTGCTTTGACGGACACTAAATAACTTGACCAGCTACAGCAATAACGACAGATTTGGATAACTATAAATATGAGGCCTATTATTTAGGCGCTGGGTGACAGGTATACGTTTACAGACAGAATTAGACTAGGATATGCACAGTAGCGTGTGTGTGAAGTTATTGAGAATGACCCTATCTGCACCTTGAATCTAATATACCCTTTTAGGGATAAATTTAAAGTAGGCCTGATACAGCAGAAACCACTAATTTAGAGAAATGCTAAATTGGGAATTGTATTTCAACCCAGAACAAAAACTGTGCTTTGACAGACACTAAATAACTCACCCAGCCACAACAATAACCACAGATTTAGCTGACTACAAATTTGAGGCCTATTATTTAGGCGCTGGGTGACAGGTATACGTTTACGGACAGAATTAGACTGGGATACGCACAGTAGCGTGTGTGTGAAGTTATTGAGAATGACCCTATCAGCACCTTGAATCTAATATTCCCTTTTAGGGATAAATTTAAAGTAGGCCTGATACAGCAGAAACCACTAATTTAGAGAATTGCTAAATTGGGAATTGTATTTCAACCCAGAACAAAAACTGTGCTTTGACGGACACTAAATAACTCGCCCAGCCACAGCAATAACCACAGATTTAGCAGACTACAAATTTGAGGCCTATTATTTAGGCGCTGGGTGACAGGTATACGTTTACGGACAGAATTAGACTGGGATATGGCCAAAAAATAACCACACTATTGATGGTTAAATGCACTTGGTGTGACAGCTTGACCAACCACACTATTGAGGGTTAAATGCACTTGGTGACAGGCTCAGCTTGCCCCTGATGTAGTATATGGCCAAAAAATAACCAGACTATTGATGGTTAAATGCACTTGGTGTGACAGCTTGACCCTGATGTAGGATTTAGCCAAAAACAACCGCACTATTGAGGGTTAAATGCACTTGGTGACAGGCTCAGCTTGCCCCTGATGTAGTATATGATCAAAAAATAACCAGACTATTGATGGTTAAATGCACTTGGTGTGACAGCTTGATCCTGATGTAGGATTTAGCCAAAAAACAACCACACTACTGAGGGTTAAATGCACTTGTTGGCAGCTTGTGCTGGCGCACCACAAAACACAAAATGGCCGCCGATCACCCCAGAAAAAAGTGACTGAAAAACGCTCTGGGCAGCCTAAAAACAGTGAGCAATTCAATAGCAGCAGTTCAATCATCCACAGCTGCAGATCGATCTCTGAATGAAGTCTTTTGGAGGAGTTAATCACTGCCTAATCTCGCCCTAACGTCGCAGCTGCAACCTCTCCCTATACTGATCAGAGCAGAGTGACGGGCGGCGCTATGTGACTCCAGCTTAAATAGAGGCTGGGTCACATGCTGCACTGGCCAATCACAGCCATGCCAATAGTAGGCATGGCTGTGACGGCCTCTTGGGGCAAGTAGTATGACGCTTGTTGATTGGCTGCTTTGCAGCCTTTCAAAAAGCGCCAAGAAAGCGACGAACACCGAACCCGAACCCGGACTTTTACGAAAATGTCCGGGTTCGGGTCCGTGTCACGGACACCCCAAAATTCGGTACGAACCCGAACTATACAGTTCGGGTTCGCTCATCCCTATTCAGGAGTGCAAACGCCGCACATATGGTGTGCTGCTCCTAGTCACCTCCATGTGTATCAAGCAACCGATGGGAGAAGGAGCAAGCACACCCATATGTACCACCTAATCAAGGCACTCTATTAGATAGGAAGGGCAAAAGTGCAAAGGAATGCTACTTCCAAGATAAAATAGGAGCGCATTCACACTTGAAGGTGCCACTCCCTCAAGCATATACTACATAAACAAAAAACAAAAAACAAAAAAAAAGATGAAAACATCCCGCACGATATGATAGATACATGTGCGGATGTCTGGCCACATTCATGAAAAACATTACAGAAAAAAGATAATAATGCACTTAATAATATAGTTGCAAGCATTATATATGGACCAAGCCCTCACTCTGATGTCATAAAATCTAAGACACTTAGCCAATATATTTTGATCAAAACACATCTGTGCCCGCCTACCAAGCACCAAGGTGGTCTCAGGTCAGGCGGGTTCTACGCTGAACCTACCTAAGCCGTTGGGATTATATGTTCAGTAGAGCAGACACCGCATATATGGTGTGCTGCTCCTAGTCACCTCCATGTGCATCGAGGAACCAATGTGAGGAGGAGCAAGCACGCCTATATGTACCACCTAATCAAGGCAGTCTATGAGATAAGAAGGGCAAAAGTGCAAAGGAATGCTACTCCCAAGATAAAATAGGAGCACATTCACACTTGAAGGTGCCACTCCCTCAAGCATATACTACATAAACAGAAAAATCACACAAAAAACAAAGATAAAAACATCCTGCACAATATGATAGATAAATGTGTGGATGTCCCTGGCCACATGGCCACATTACAGAAAAAAAGATAATAATGCACTTAATAATATAGATGCAAGCATTATATATGGACCAAGCCCTCACTCTGATGTAATAAAATCTGAGACACTTAGCCAATATATTTTGATCTGGGGCACATCTCCAGTGTAACATGTGTGTTTAAAAAAATTATCTGTGACATACAGTGTACTTTTTCAATAGACGGTGTCCGCCTCTGACAGTGACATTACCAGTGCCACATCTAAAGTGTAATGTGTGCTCTTCAAAAATGTATCTGTGACATACAGTGTACTTTTTTGTGTAGACGTTGTTTGCGCATACACTTCCAAATTCTACGCTACTGTACGTGTGACAGACTTTCAATCATATATAACAATATGAAAAAGGCGAGCAGTAAGGGATGGGGCAGTGGCCGTGATGCTGATGGTGCGGTAAAACTGTGCCTGCTGCCAGAGCACAAGAAAAACTATCATCCACGATACCTAGCTTCATGTCCCAGTTTGCAGGGCGGCGCACGACACCACTCTTGAAGTCAGACCAGTGCGACCAGGTGGTCGGTTGGATTGCAGCAGATAATGCTTCCAGTCGGTTAAGCACCACCATGTCTTCCACCAAGTCCAGTCTCATTAGCCAAGAGTCTTCTCAACCCAATCCTCACCCTGATCCTCTTTCCTCCCACTGCAGTGACCAGGAATGGGTAAGCTGATGCCACTTATGCAGTGGGCAGGTACGGGTTGACAATAGTCTATATTTGCTTGTGATGCTAATTGCAGCATGCACAGGGTACTATGCCAGGGCCCTTCCAAGGTGTTATAACGCACTTCCCAGATTAGGAATGCCAGAGTGGTGTAATGGCCTATAATATCTCTATAGGGTGGTGATAATTGTGTCAACAGTGTCTCCTACCTGGGTACGGCTGGACTCCTGGCTCCTGGCTCACTTACAATAAATTTGAGTGTAGTGATAGTAGGAGTAATAGAGGAATTGTGCAGCAGAAATGATGTCCAGACCTTTAGATGAAGTTCAAACGTTTCTTTACTGATAACTTGCATCCAAGCAGTATACAGCTTTGGTCTCTGGTCCCAGCAGGTTTTAGCAATGGTTGGCAGGAATAAATCTTCTGCACTTTAAATGTGAGCTTGTTGGATAATTCGTCTGCTTGGTAGCTCTGTACTTGTGGCAGGAACTAATCTTCTGAACCTTTCTATATCTTCTGCTTTGTGGGGACAGACTAGCTGAGGAGGATATGGCTTCTCCTAGGTCTCTGGACTTTACTCACAGGTAGTTTCTCAGGGAATACTTTCTTCCTGGAACTCTGGAGATTGTCTGCTTTCTTCTCATCCAGCTAAGGGTGCAGTTCTCAGACTAGGAATTTGATCAATGCCTCAGCCGAGACAAGATCCTGGCTTTCTTCCCTATGCAGGGGATATCTTACACACGCACCCTACCCCTAGCAGGGGGTGGGCTACACTGACTCTAACTTCCTTCTCCTCCCATGCTGCAGGATGTGGGAACAGTCCACACCTCCACAGTGGGGGAGCTAAGCTGGAATAATCCATTCCAGCTCAGATATACTAAACTGTAACTAATATCTGGCGAATGCATTGCTGCCACCTACTGGCTAACCTGGAAAATTACAGCAAAACAATTGTATTTAACATGTTTTTTTACATGCACATTTGTGAAGACATGAGCAAAATCATATCAGATGACAATATACAGGCTCTTAGAAGATAGTAGCGGAGTAGAGGCGTGTAGTAACACAACTCTGGGGTGTTATACCCGCATGGAGAGTCTGGGGAAACAAGTGATCCCACACTCGGATATTCAGAGGAGCTCTTTTCAGCGCCATTCCTTGATTTGGCCCTCTTGCCAAGCAGCTTGAAGAGGGACAGATATTGTGCTCTGATTACCTAACTCTTGAGCATCCACAATCACAAGAAGATGACGGTGGGGAACGGCAATTACTGTTTAATGAGGTGGATGATGATGAGGCACAGTTGCCAATAACTCAACGGCAATTACTGTCTCAAGAGGTTGATAAAGAGGATGAGACACAGTTGTCAATCACTGAGGTAGTGGTTAGGTCAACAAGTCAGGAGGATGAGCAGAGTGAGGAAGTGGAAGAGGAGGTGGTGGACGATGAAGTCACTGACCCAACCTGGGAAGGTGGAAAGCAGAGCGAGGACAGCAGTACAGGGGGGAGGGATCTGCTGCACCGCAACAGGCTGGAAGAGGCACCACACCAAACAAGCCCGCAACTGTTCCTGGAGCACACCCTTGTGGAAATCTCTCTTGCCAAGGGGTAGGCGTTCAGCAGTCTGGTGCTTTTTTGAGGAAAATGCGGACGACAAAAGAATTGTAATATGCAACCTGTGCCATACAAAAATGAGCAGGGTTGTGAACACTAGCAACCTCGCCACCACCAGCATGATCCGCCACATGGCATCAAAGCACCATAATAGGTGGGCCAAACGCCTGGGTCCACAATCTGTGTCTGCGGGTCACACCTCTGCCTCTTCCCCTATGTTATGTGCTGGCCAATCCCCTGTCTAAGACGCAGGCCCGGATGCCTGCCTCCCTGCACCTGGACTTTCGCAAGCATCTTCAGCGACCGCATCCGCTTCCGTGTCCCAGCGCAGTGTACAAATGTCCTTACCCCAGGCATTTGAATGCAAGAGCAAATACCCAGCCACCCACACACAGGCTATACTACTAAATGTGCAGCTTTCCAAATTACTGGCCCTGGAAATGTTGCCATTTAGGCTTGTGGACACTGATGCCTTCCACAGCCTAATGTTGGCGGCCGTCCCACATTATGCAGTCCCCAGCCGTTCCACCTTACATCAACATGTGTCCCGTAACATCACACGTGCCCTGACCAACGCAGTTACTGGGAAGGTCCACTTAACAACTGACACATGGACAAGTGCATTCGGCCATGGACGCAAACTTTCCCTGACGGCACACTGGGTGAATGTTGTGGAGGCCGGGAATGAGTCGTACCCTGGGATGGCACAGGTGCTACTGACGCCAAGGATTGCAGGCCCTACGTCGATCAGGGTTTCCACCAGCACCTACGTTAGTGGCTCCAACCCACACTTCTCCTCCTCTACCTCCTCCTCTACTTCCACATCCGAATTATCCACATGCAGCACCAGTCAGTCATCAGTCGGTAGCTGGAAGTGTAGCACTGCAGTGGGGAAGTGGCAACAGGCTGTGCTGAAGTTGATATGCTTAGGGGACAAATAGCACACTGCCTGAGAGCGGTGGTAGGGGATAAGAGACCAGACTGAGCTGTGGCTCTCGCCACTCAACCTAGAACCAGGCATGGTTGTGTCTGATAATAGCCGTAACTTGGTGGTGGCTTTGGAGCTCGGAAAGCTCAGACACATCCCATGCCTAGCCCACGTCTTAAATTTAGTGGTTCAGGGTTTTTTCAAAACCTACCCAAATATGCCTGAGCTACTGGTTAAGGTGCACCGCATGTGTGCACATTTCCGCAAGTCATTGATTGCTTCAGCCGGTCTGTCAATGCTGCAGCAGCTCTTGAAATTGCCAGGTCACCGGCTGTTGTGCGATGTGAGCAAGCGCTGGAACTTGACGTTCCACATGTTGGCCAGGCTTTGTGAGCAGCAGAGGGCAGTAGTGGAATACCAGCTGCAACATGGTCGTCACCTTTCCAGTCATCTTCCTCTATTCACAAGCGAGAAGTGGGCATGGATGTCTGACCTCTGAGTGGTTTTAAGAATGTTTGAGGAATCAACACCGATAGTGAGCGTTGATAACGTTATTATCAGCGTAACCATCCCACTTCTGTGTCTGTAACTGGCCAGCTAAAACCTGTCCTAGGTTGCTACAATAGCTTGTATGTTTATATAGCTAGACCTGCCAATAACCTTAATACAGTTCCTATGTTTGTGTGCTAAAGACAAGGGCAGAGTTATTTACAGTGACTTCATGTTTAGATGTCATATAACTGTTATATATTGTGTTCACAGAAGCAGAAAAGATAATATGCCTTTAAGAATCATTATATTGATGTGAGGTAAGCTCAATGACACAACAGAAACAACAGAAATCATAGAGTCAAACTGTTGTTGCTGAGCAGGAGACTAGACTAATCACAGCCAGCCTCACACACAGCCTGTGTGGGAATTTCCCCTAGCAGGAGCTGCTAGAATCATTATACCAGAGGAGAGGAGCTGAACAGACATTCACTCCACTAAGAGCTGTGTTTTATGGAAGCAGAGAGGCCAAAAAGAGACATGTTTTTGTGTTCAGAAATAAGAGACTTTAAAGTTAAAACAAAGGACAGTTTGTAGTATAAGGACTCTAAAGTATTTAAAGTGAAAGTCATTTATTTCCGCATTTTGTCAGTATTGCATTTAAAGTGAAAGTCATTTATTTCTGCATTTGTCAGTATTGCATTTAAAGTGAAAGGCATCTTATTATTTGTATTAATTGTGATAGCATTAAAAGTGAAATGTCTGAGCCTAGTATTACCATGCCACTGTTAGAGGATGCAAAAATAGATAGAGTAGAAGTTGAAGCGCAAGGGAACCTGTCTGAGGTAGAAAAGTCTGATGAAGCATTAGTCGTGCCTCAAACAAATATAGCCCAAGCAGGTGACCTAAGACATTCATCACGTGCCAGAAAACCGACCCTAAAGATGCTGGAAAATTTGGAGCAAGAAGCAGCACTAAAAGGAAAAAAAGTTCACCAGAATGTATGACAAGTGGAAATTATACATTAAAGACATTCATAAAAAGCTAAAACAAGAAAGTATAAAAGGGAACTTTAGTGATATGGTAGAGAGGGTAGAAGAATCTGAATCAGAGCTTATGGCAGCATATGTCAACCTTCGGTCGTTTACAACACCTTCACAGGATATTGTAAGGAACACGGAGACATGTACTGCAGTCACTAAAGATTTAGTAAAGCTCATTAGAGAACTTTCATCTGCAGCTAATTATGATGAAGTTAAAGCAAGAAGTAGAATGAATGAGCTTTTTATGAGAGACTATGCTAGGTCCTTAGGGGGAACCACAATCTCAAGTGTGACTTCCTTCACTAGCAGAAGTGCCACCCACATATCAGAGTCCTCAAATGCTTCAGCCAAAAGAAAGGAATTGGCTGAACAACTTGCTGTCAAGAGAGAAGAAATTGAAATGGAAGCTGCCATCGAGGCACAGCGTGGTCAAATGGAAGCACAGGGCTATCAAATGGAAGCTGAAATGGAGGCACAGTGCCAACAGATGAAAAGTCTGGAAAGGCAGAAAGAAGTTAAGATCATAGAAGCCAGACTCAGAGTACACAAAGAGGATATGAATTGGAGTAGTCATAGGTTTGAATCTCTACCAAGTGAATAAGCAGACTCCTACTTTCCTACATACTCCCAGGAGAATGGAAGGAAATCTCCAGCACTTAGTGAGGAATTAAGTAATTATCCTTCCATCCTTGCTCAGAAAGACAAAGAGAGGCCTAGTCCAGTGTTAGGAAAAAGGTGTTTGGATTTACCCTCTATCTCTACCGGAAAAGAAGAAGAAAGGGACTCACCTATTTCAGAACTAGGTGAGAAAATAAAACCGGATGATTCTATTCCTAGATGCCACGGTAATGCTCAGGAGAATGTTACAACCATTGTCCCAGCAAGACCACAGAGAACAGTACTAGCTAGACTTCCTGTTCCAGAAACTACTATATTTTCAGGAGACGTATTGAAGTTCATAGAGTGGAAGGCAAGTTTTGAAATGATCATTGAGCATAATTGCTTTAGTCCAGTCGACAAGTTATTCTACCTTCAGAGATATGTTGGTGGGGAAGCAAAGAAAGTTATTGAAGGTAACTACTATAGAAAAGACGATGAAGCCTACAAGCAAGCTTGGGAAAAATTAAATGCAAGATATGGTCATCCTTTCTTAGTACGAAGAGCTTTTAGAGAGAAATTGAATAACTGGCCTAAAATAGGTCCTAAAGAACACTTCAGACTCCAGGAGTATGGGGACTTCCTGCAAGCATGTAGCAATTCTATCCCACATGTACAAGGACTAGAAGTATTGAATGATTATCTAGAAAACCACAGGTTGCTAACTAAGCTACCTGAAGAAGTGGCTTCTAGATGGAATTGCTATGTGACTGAACAGTTAGATTTAGGTAAGGATTTCCCAAGTTTTAAAGAGTTCTCTGAGTTCATCAATAAGGAAGCACGGATAGCATGTAGTCCAGTAACAGCATCTTACGTCTTAAAATCCTTAGAAGAAAGGCCTGTGAGAGAGATAAGACGCGCAAAAGCAACTAGCTTTCCAACCAACACAGCAGCTAAAGGTTCAGATACCTAAGAGAGCAAGTCCAAAGTCACTACTGGGTACTGGATAACCAACTGTGTTTCAGATGTCTAAGAAAAGGCCATGTTACTAAGGAGTATAAGAAAAGGGCCACATGCAGCATTTGCAAATTATGCCATCCTACACCACTACATGAAGAACGTCCAAAGAAAGATAAATCCTTAATACTTAAGGATACTAAGGAAGGAAATAAAGTCTCGGTATTCTCTTGCAGAGTGAGGGAAGTAGAAAGCAATGGCACATCAATGGTTGCACCAGTGTGCATTTCAAATTCTAAAAGGAGGAACAAGAAGATATACGCCTATTGGCTACTGTATGCCCAGAGTGACGTCACCTTCATTGATCAAGAAATCTGCGAGAAATTACAAGTGGCTACAGAACCAATGAAGCTCGAACTCACCACAATGACTGAGAGAGACACAGTGAACAGTCAAAGGGTCAAAGGACTGAGAGTTAGAGGTCTTTATTAAAATTTCACATTAGATCTCCCTGCAGCTTATAAAAAAGACGATATACCTCCAGCTCAAGATCGCATACCTACCTGTGAAACAGCACTGTCATATCTCATGAAATGTCCCCGCTGAAGGAGTTGGGTGTTGGACTGTTGATAGGCTATGATTGTTCTGAAGCCTTGGTACCACGAAAGGTAATTACAAGAGGAAAGGGTGAATCCTACGCTGTTCAAACTGATCATCGAATATCTGTCCAAGAGTTACCAACTGTAAGTCTAGCAAAAGTAATCAAGATCCTTGAATCCGACTTTGCAGACATAAGTTTTAAAGAAAAGAATGTATCCCAAGAAGAAATAAAGTATTCAGCAGAATCAACAAGGTCATCTTGAAATGCCCTTACCTTTTAGAGAACGACCTCATCCGCCAAAAAACAGAAATCTTGCCCTAGCAAGATTGAAATGTTTGAAGAAAAGCATGGGAAGAGATCCCAAACTCAAGAATGATTATTTGAAATTCATGGAAGGCATCCTTGAAGAAGTACATGCAGAGAAAGTTAATAATCAACCTAAAGAAGGAGAAGTGTGGTATATCCCACATCAAGGTGTTTACCACTCAAAGAAACCAGATAAGATTAGAGTGGTGTTTTAAGTACGATGGTGTTGCATTGAACGAACATCTGCTAAAAGGACCAGATCTTACAACCACTCTGCCTGGAGTACTCTGTAGATTCAGAAACGATCCCGTAGCGGTCATGTGTGACATTGAAAAGATGTTCCACCAGTTTCATGTGAAGAATGAAGATAGAGACTTCCTGAGGTTTCTATGGTGGGAGGACGGAGATACAGATTCAGAACCAGCAGAATACAGAATGAAAGTAAATTTTTTGGGAGAAGCATCATCTCCAGGTTGCGGCAATTATGGTATGAAGTACCTGGCCAATAAGAATGAAAAGGATTGCCCATCAGCAGCAAATTTTCTGAAGAAAAACTTTTATGTAGATGATGGTCTTAGAAGTCTAGAGTCCACAGAATCTGCAATTAAACTAGTGAAATAAAGCCAAGAGTTATGCACAAGAAGAAACCTGCGCCTTCACAAATTTATCTCAAACAACAGAGAGGTACTGGAATCCATCAGTGACTCTGAACGTGCAGAACAATGAAGAATGTAGATCTCAATTATGATCATCTTCCAGTTCAGAACGTACTAGGATTGGGATGGAATGTAGAGAATGACAAGTTCTTCTTTGAAGCATCTATTGAACAGAAAGTTGCAACTAGAAGCACTATTCTTTCCGCAGTGGCTTCTATATATGATCCATTGGGATTCTTGGCCCCAGTAATCCTCAGAGCAAAAGAAATACTACAACAATTATGCAGATAGAAGTTGGGATGGGATGAGTCTATACCTTAAAATTTGAGGCTAAGATGGGAGAGTTGGATAAGAGACCTGCAAAACTTGAGAGACGTTCAGATAACCAGATGTTTTGTACCTCATGATTTCGGAAGTACAAGAAAATAGAACTTCATCACTTTTCAGATGCCAGTAGTTATAGTTATGGTCAGTGCTCCTACATCAGAGTGATAGGAGAAGAAAAGATACACTGTGCCCTGATTATGGGGAAGGCCAGAGTTGCAACTACCAGTATTCAGACAATACCAAGACTTAAACTGACAGCAGCTGTAGTTTCAGCATCAATAAGCAAGTTTCTGAAAAAGAAGATTTACCTAGAATTCAATAGAACTTGGCAAGAGTTCTAGAAGTTCAAAAGGATGAAGACAAACTAGTAAGAAGAGTGTTGTTACAAATAGGATACTCAAAACTTGGCAAAAAAAAAGAAAACATCTCACTACTCCACTCAAGTTGGAATGTCCTATACATAAGTTAGTTGTTCTACTTGAGAGTGATAAAAGACACTTTGAAGTTGAGAACATGATGGAAAATTCCTCAAATTCATGTTTAAGTCCTACCACTAAGAACATAGAATTATAGATCATTTTGGTGTGAGTGTAGCTGGTCATTGGTGACTCTAGATAACCTCTGGGCGATTGCACGTCCTCGTGATGGAGACGATCCATTTGGATGTCTGCCCTATCAACTTTCAATGTTCTTTTCTGCACCTACCATGGTGATCACGGGTAATGAGGAATCAGGGTTTGATGCCGGAGAGGGAGCTTGAGAAAGGGACACCACATCCAAGGGAGGTCAATGGCTCAAATCTGATTGGGTGGAGAGGGTGGGTCAAGTTATTAAAGTTCAAGAATCAAACGAAGGCAGCAGACGCTCAGCAATTACCCACTCCTGACTCGGGGAGGTAGTGAAGATAAATAACAATACAGGATTCTTAAGATGCCCTGTTATTGGAATGAGTTATAAAAAATTACAGGGAATGTCATTGCGGTATTTTGGATGAGGAAACATTATACAGGAGAGGCTTTGCTGCCGCTTTGTTGACGCTAGATAACTTCTGCCTGATTGCACATCCCTGTGATGTCCACCATCCATTTGGATATCTTGCCTATCAACTTTCGATGTTCTTTTATGTGCCTAACATGGTGACCACCGGTAACGGGGAATCATTGTTTGATTTCGGAGAGGGAGCCTTATAAACGGCTACGGCTGCTACTTCAAAGCAAGGCAGCATGTGTTGCGGGCCTGCAGGTGAGCTGAACCAGTAAAAGATTTTAGGTGCGGGCCTGCTGGTGAGCTGAGGTGGAACCAACAAACCCAACTTGAATTTGATGGCTGCACTAATCTGCAGGTGACCGTGATACAGCTCCACAGATTGTTTCCACTGCATCTTTCTAAGCAATCTGTAGCCTTAGTCTTTTATCCAGAGTCATTGTGCCACTATGTGGCCTCCTCATGCTACCATCTCCACACCATGTCACTAAAGATGTTGCGAACATAAAATTTTCCGTTCGAGAACGGCGAACGCGAATTTCTACAAATGTTCGTGAACGTGCGAAACGGGCGAAACGCCATTGACTTCTATAGGCAGGTGAATTTTAAAACCCACAGGGACTCTTTCTGGCCACAATAGTGATGGAAAAGTTGTTTCAAGGGGACTAACACCTGGACTGTGGCATGCCGGAGGGGGATCCATGGCAAAACTCCCATGGAAAATTACATAGTTGACGCAGAGTTGGATTTTAATCCATAAAGGGCATAAATCACCTAACAATCCAATTTTTTTTGAACAACGTGGTTTAAAACATCCAGTGTGTGTATACGATCAGGTATAATGTTGTATCGATCAGGTAGTGTAAGGGTTATGCCCGCTTCACAGACATTGACAGACCAAACTCCCCTTTTAATGCACCGCAAACAACCGCAAACAGTCCATTTGCCCAACCGCAAACTTCCCATTTGCACAAGGTTGGATACCAAGCTAGCCATGTCCCGTTGATGTAATTGAATGTTTCTTCTTCCACCCAGCCATGTACAACACCAAGGGTCCCGGAAAGGTGAATTGAATTGATTTTTCGAATGGGGAGATGGTTAAAAAAACGCTGGCTCCCTCCCCTTTGTTTGAATCCACGGTCACTGCGTCTGTGCCGTGCAATTTACTGTCCCACCTGATATGAGTGCTATTTTCTATAGTTCTCTCTTCTCATAAGTTTAATCCCTGTTACGTCCCCAATCTGGGGTCCATTTATTAAATGGATTTTTCGAATGGGGAGATGGTTAAAAAAACGCTGGCTCCCTCCCCTTTGTTTGAATCCACGCCACGGTCGCTGCGTCTGCACCGTGCAATTTACTGTCCCACCGGATATGAGTGGTATTTCCTGTAGTTCTCTCTTCTCATCAGTTTAATCCCTGTTACGTCCCCAATCTGGGGTCCATTTATTAAATAGATTTTTCGAACGGGGAGATGGTTAAAAAATTGCTGGCTCCCTCCCCTTTGTTTGAATCCACGCCACAGTCACTGCGTCTGCACCGTGCAATTTACTGTCACACCCGATATGAGTGCTATTTTCTGTAGTACTATTCTCATCAGTTTAATCCCTGTTACGTGACGTCCCTAATCTGGGGTCCATTTATTAAATTGATTTTTCGAACGGGGAGATAGTTAAAAAAACGCTGTCTCCCTCCCCTTTGTTTGAATCCACGCCACGGTCACTGCGTCTGCGCCGTGCAATTTACTGTCACACCCGATATGAGTGCTATTTTCTGTAGTACTATTCTAATCAGTTTAATCCCTGTTACGTGACATCCCCAATCTGGGGTCCATTTATTAAATAGATTTTTCGAACGGGGGGATGGTTAAAAAAACGCTGTCTCCCTCCCCTTTGTTTGAATCCACGCCACGGTCACTGCGTCTGCGCCGTGCCATTTTATTGTCACACCCGATATGAGTGCTATTTTCTGTAGTACTATTCTCATCAGTTTAATCCCTGTTACGTCCCATATCAGGGTGGGATTGCCTTTTGTGAAAAAAAATTTAAGCCGGGTACCTTCGACTGCCTTCACAGTGACAGACCAAACTCTGATACACCAAACTGAATTGATTTTAGGAACCAGTAGATGGAAAAAGCAGCTTGGTCGGTCCTCTTACTCCCAAGTTGGAGCACTGCGCGTGCACGGAGCAATGTGCTGTGACACCCTATATGAGTGGTGTCTTAACTAGTACTATTCCTATCAGTTTAATCCCTGTTACGTCCCCTATCTGGGGACGTGTGTCGAATAGATTAACCATTGTCGAATTAACGAACCATTATGACATCCTGAAATAATTTAGTTCTGAGCTTTGTACTTGATTTGTATTGGAATTGATGGGGATTTTTTAAATTGTCTGCATTATTTCTAATAAACTATTAAGAGACTTTATTATGATTTTTTTATTTTATGTATTAAAAACCCACCCATACAACTTAAAAAAAAAAAAATACTTTTTTTTTGTTTTTTCTATGAAAAAATATCCAGCCGTCCCGATCGCTTTTGGTCTGATCATAATGAAGCAAAGGCCTTATCATCTGGGGTGTGGCAACATTGCCAACACACTCATAGAGGTGATGATCGCTTCATTGTGATATGCAAGCCCCTTCACCACAACAAGGTAACGATCACGAAAGGGGTATTGACACTTGTATGTGCCTTTTTCTTTGTTTTGTTTTTGCAGCCACAGTGCATCACCAGAGGCCAGAAAAATTAGGCATGTACACATGCCTGAAAAACAATGTTATTGTTGCAGCCGCTGTTGTAGCAGAGGCCTGAAAAATTTATGTTTTCAAGGCAGAAAGGAGACTAAAACATTGCGGCTTGAACCCTAGTTGGTGGCGGAGAATTCACAAAAGTAATCCGGTATGCAGACATTAAATACAGCAGCATGGGGACCATTTTGAGGCCAAGGCATGTCATCAGGCCTTTTGTTAGTTAAACGTATCCCCTACTGTCAGTCCCTTCGGGATCCATGCCTCATTCATCTTAATGAAGGTGAGGTAATCAACACTTTTTTGACCGAGGCGACTTCTTTTGTCAGTGACAATGACTCCTGCTGCACTAAAGGTCCTTTCTGACAGGACACTTGAAGCGGGGCAGGCCAGAAGTTCAATCGCAAACTGGGATAGCTCAGGCCACAGGTCAAGCCTGCACACCCAGTAGTCAAGGGGTTCATCGCTCCTCAGAGTGTCGATATCTGCAGTTAAGACGAGGTAGTCTGCCACCGGTCGGTCGAGTCGTTCTCTAAGGCTGGATCCCGAAGGGCTGTCGCGATGTGTAGGACTGAAAAAGCTCTGCATGTCCTCCGGGTTTACAAATGTGATTAGATCACAGAAAATTTTTATATATTTTTTTTTTTCTGCAAGGTATTTGAGTGAATGACACCCTGTAACGGTATGAGGGCAGGCCTAGCCACTAGCCAGTGGGCACGATACAGTATGTGTTGGCCTGACACACACGGGCTTGCAAATGTGATTAGATCACAGAAAAAAATTTAATATAATTTTTTTTTCTGCAAGGTATTTGAGTGAATGACATCCTGTAACGGTATGAGTGCAGGCCTAGCCACTAGCCAGTGGGCACAATACAGTATGTGTGGCCCTGACACACACGGGCTTGCAAATGTGATTAGATCACAGAAAATTTGTAAATATATATATTTTTTTCTGCAAGGTATTTGAGTGAATGACATCCTGTAACGGTATGAGTGCAGGCCTAGCCACTAGCAGTATACAGTATGTGTGGGCCTGACACACACGGGCTTGCAAATGTGATTATGTCACAGAAAAATATTAAATATATTTTTTTTATCTGCAAGGTATTTTCTGTCACACCCTGTATGAATGGTGTTCATTGTGCACACAGTGCTGTCTATGACTGAGCCTGCAGCCTCTCACACACGGGCAGCCAGGCAACTGCAATATATATATATAAAAAATAAAAAAAGCACACTGATGTACCAGCCCTGAAAAGGGCTTTTTGCGGTGCTGTCAGGACGCTGTCCTTACAGCAGATGAGTCTGTGGACACAGAACAATGCCCTAGCTAACGCTTTCCCTATTGAATCAGCAGCAGCTACACTCTCCCTCCTCTCACTGTGAATGCAGTTTCCAAATGAATCTAAAATGGATGCTGTCCAGGAGGTGGGAGGGTCTGGGAGGGAGGGTCTGCTGCTGATTGGCTGGAATGTGTCTGCTGACTGTGAGGTACAGGGTCAAAGTTTACTCAATGATGATGTATAGGGGGGCGGACCGAACATCGCATATGTTCGCCCACAGCGGCGAACAAGCTATATTCGCCGGGAACTTTTCGCCGGCGAATAGTTTGGGACATCACTACATGTCACCTTGCCACTCATTTTTAGACGAAGCTAGAATTGACTGGGCCCCACAGCAAATTTTTGAATGGGGCTCCATCCCACAGTAATTTTTTAATGACACCTTCCTTTCATACTGCCCCCATTCCTGTGGCTAGTAAAGATCGCTCTCTCAGACCAGGGCCGGCAGCTGTTCCATCAGTTTTATACACTGTCTATACTGTCACTGTATCTAATTTCATTGTGTAATACTGTTGAGGGGGCCCTGACCAAATCCTCCTCCTCCTGAATGGGCCCCTTCTGGGTCAGAGCCCCAAAGCTGCAGCTTCCCCTGCTTCCCCTATAGCTATGGCCCAGGTCTGCATTAATCTGCATGTGACCTTGATACAGCTCCGCAGATGGTTTCCATCTGAATCTTTCTAAACAATCTGTGGCCTTAGTCTTTTATCCCGACTATGTGGCCTCTATGTGGCCACTATGTGGCCTCCTCATGCTGCCATCTCCACACCATGTCACCTTTCCACTCAATTTTTATCACCATCCTGCTGCTGATGCAGCTTAAAAGGCCTAAAGTGATCACCAGGCCCACAATCTAATAAAGGTGTTAAGCACAAAACCAAAGTAAAAAATCAATTTTATAGGAAAAATTTATTGAAAACATTCTCTTCTTGTATATTTACTTGTATATAAATTACAAGTTCTGCCCAAATTTACAAGGAAGAACCTGTAAATCACATAAAGGAGGGCCTCATTCACAATGAGTTGCGAGCCTGCAGGTGAGCTAACCAAGTAAAAGATTTTAGGTGCGGGCCTGCTGGTGAACTGACCCTGTAAAACATTATATGCGAGGGCCTGCTGGTGAGCTGACGCTCTAAAACATTATATGCGAGGGTCTGCTGCTGAGCTGACCTTCTAAAACATTAGGGGCGAGGGCCTGCTGCTGAGCTGACCCTCTAAAACATTAGGGGCGAGGGCCTGCTGCTGAGCTGACCCTCTAAAACATTAGGGGCGAGGGCCTGCTGCTGAACTGACCCTCTAAATCATTAGTGGCGAGGGCCTGCAGTTGAGCTGACCCTATTAAAAAAGCTAGAGTGGAGGGAATATAGACAATCTGGATGAGGAGGAGAAAACAAGATTCAACCATATACTCTTTTTTTTTTGTGGTGGAAAAGGTGAATGGGAATGCACGACTACAGTAGAATGAGTACATTATAAATGATAGATTGAAATTGCATTTATGTTTATCAACAGCTCAGCTCTCCTCTGGTGTAGTTGAGAAGTCAGGGGCAATCCAGGGCTTGTTCATTTTTATTTGAGTCAACCTGTCAACATTGCCAGTGGACAAGCAGATACGCTTATCTGTTATAATGCCACCAGCAGCACTAAATACACACTCAGACCAAACGCAGCTGGCAAGGTAGGCCAGCACCTCCAAGGCGAAGAGCGCAAGTTCATGCCACGTGTCCAGCTTGGACACCCAGTAGTTGTAAGGCACTGAGGGATCATTTAGGACGCTGACACGGTCTGTTATGTATTCCTTCACTAGTCTGCGCTTCAGGGTGAGGTTGCTTGCGGAGTGTCATGCCTTGGAGAGTGTTGCCCTGGCTCTGTTGGAACTGCTGTGTGTTCCCCTTGTCTCCCTTCCGTGGTTGTCTAAGGAAGTACGGACTCTGCTGCCAGCGTTGTCAGATGGAATATTTTGGAGCAATTTATCAACAAGGATCTTCTGGTATTGCACCATTTTGCTTGTCCTCTCCACCACAGGAATGAGAGATGAGAAGGTCTCTTTGTAGCGGGGGTCGAAAAGGGTGAACACCAGTAATCCGTGTTATCTAAAATGCTTATAATGCAAGGGTCGCTGGAAAGGCAGCCTAACATGAAGTCAGCCATGTGTGCCAGAGTACCAACAAGCAAGACGTCGATGTCAACATCAGGATGACTCTCCATCTCCTCATCCTCCGCCTCCTTTTCCGCCCATCCATGATGAACAGATGGAATTAAAGTTCCATCGGTACTACCCTCTGTAGCAGAGGCAACTGTCTCCAGCTTCTCCTCCTCCTCCTCTTCATGGTCCAATTCATGCTGAGAAGACAAACTGAGGGTGGTCTGGCTATCACCCTGTGTAATGTCCTCCCCCATTTCCTCATCTGCCACATTCAGAGCGTTGTCCTTAATTGTGAGCAGCGATTGCTTGAGTAGACACAGCAGTGGGTTGGTTACACTGATAATAGCGTTATCGGCACTAAACATCTGTGTGGATTCATCAAAGTTTTTTAGACCACGCAGAGGTCTGACATCAATGCCCACTCCTCGCTTGTGAATAGTGGCAGTTGACTCGATAGGCGACGACCATGTTGCAGCTGGCATTCCACAACTGCCCTCTGCTGCTCACAAAGCCTAGCCAACATGTGGAATGTAGAGTTCCAGCGCGTGTTCACGTCACACAACAGTCGGTGAGCTGGAAGCCGCAAGCGCTGCTGCAGCGTTGACAGACCGGCTAAAGCTGTGGATGACTTGCAGAAATGGGCACACATGCAAAGCACCTTCACTAGTAGCTCTGGAAAATTGGGGTAGGTTTTGATAAAGCGCTGAACTACTAAGTTTAAAATGTGGGCTAGGCATGGGATGTGTGTCATGTTGCCGAGCTCCAAAGCCGCCACCAAGTTACGGCTATTGTCAGACACAACCATGCCTGGTTGTAGTTTGAGTGGTAAGTGGTGAGAGCCACAGCTCGGTTTGGTCCCTTATACCCTGCCACAGCTCTGCAGCGGTGTGCTGTTTGTCTCCTAAACATATTAACTTCAGCACGGCCTGTTGGCGCTTACCCACAGCAGTGCTACACTGCTTCTAGCTAGCGACTGATGGCTGACTGCTGCTGGAGGTGGAAGGAAGTGGAGGAGGAGGCGACGGAGGAAGAGAAGTGGGGGTTAGAGCCAGTAATATAGCTTCTGGCGGAGACCCTGATGGAAGTATGGCACGCAATCCTGGACGTGGGTAGCACCCGTGCTATCCCAGGGTACGACTCACTCCCCGCCTCCACAACATTCACCCAGTGTGCGGTCAGGGAAATGTAGGGTCCCTGGCCACCAGCACTTGTCCATGTGTCCGTGGTTAAGTGGACCTTCCCAGTAACTGCGTTGGTCAGGGCACGGGTGATGTTCTGGGACCCATGCTGGTGTTAGGCAGGCACAGCACACCGTGTAAAATAGTGACGGCTGGGGGCTGGGGACTGGGTACCGAGGAACGGCCGCCGACATCAAGCTACGGAAGGCCTCAGTGTCCACAAATGGCAACATTTCAAGGGCCAGTAATTTCAAAAGTTGCGCATTTAGTGCTATGGCCTGTGGGTGGGTGAATATTTGCGCTTGCGTTCAAATGACTGTTAAGGACATTTGGACGCTGCGCTGGGACAGGGAAGTAGATGTTGTTGCTGATGGTCATCCGGCCCTACGCCTTCGACAGGGGATTGGCCAGCAGTGCGTAACACAGGGGAAGAGGAGGCAGTGGTGTGACCCGCAGACACAGATTGTGGACCCAGGCGTTTGGCCCACTTGTTAGGGTACTTGAATGCCATGTGGCTGATCATGCTGGTGGTGGTGAGGTTGCTAGTGTTCACACCCCGGCTCATTTTGGTATGGCACAGGTTGCAAACTACCACTCTTTCGTTGTCTGCACTTTACTCAAAAAAGTGCCATACTGTGGAACACCTACCCCTTGGCAAGGTAGATTTACGCATGGGGGTGCTCGGTGTAACAGTTGCGGGCCTGCTGCTTGGTGTGGGCCGACTTCTCCCTATTGCAACCACACTGTCTCTTCCAGCCTGTTGCAGTGCGGCGGATCCCTCCCCCTCTGTACTGCTGTCCTCGCTCAGCTTTTCACCTTCCCATGTTGGGTCAGTGACCTCATCGTCAACCACCTCCTCTTCCACTTCCTGACTCTGCTCATCCTCCTGACTTGTTGACCTAACCACAACCTCAGTGATTGGTAACTGTGTCACATCAACATCCACCACGTGAACGAATGATTGATGTTCACCACCCTCATCTTCTTGAGACTGTGAAGGCTCAAGAGGTTGGGAATCAGGGCACAATATCTCAGGTTCCTCCTCAAGCATCCGATGATCAGAGAGAGGATTCGGTTGACCAGACTCTTGGCTACACAGACTGGACTTGGCGGAAGAGAGGGTGGTGCTTAACCGACTGGAAGCATTATCTTCAGCAATCCAACCGACCAACTGTTTGCACTGGTCCAACTTGGACAGTGTTGTCTTGCGCCGCCTAGCTAAGTTGGACATGAAGCTGGGTACGGTGGATGTTTATTTTTTTCTGGTGCACTGGCAGCAGGCACAGTTTCATTGCGCCCAGGGTCACGGCCTCTGCGTGCACCATCAGCATCACGCCCACTTCCCCATCCCTTAGTACTCGCCTTCTTCACATTAATGGTTTTGTCACTAGATGTGGCGCAGATTGTTTTACAGTCCACTAAAGACACCGTTTTCTGATGCAGGACAGTATATGTCACAGAAACACACAGAATATTGACACTAGATTAGGCCTAGATTTTTGGAATTTGCAAAAGAAACTCAGTTTTTGGATGCAGGACAGAATATGTCACAGAAACACACAGGATATGAAACTAGATTAGGCCCAGACTATTGGAATCTGCCCTAAAGAAACAGTTTTTAAATGCTGGATAGTTTTTGGATGAAGGACAGTATATGTCACAGAAACACACAGAATATGGACACTAGATTAGACCCAGATTATTGGAATTTGCCTTAAAGAAACAGTTTTGGGATGCAGGACAGTATATGTCACAGAAACACACAGAATATAGACACTAGATTAGGCCTAGATTTTTGGAATTTGCAAAGCAAACTCTGTTTTTGTATGCAGAACAGTGTATGTCACAGAAACACACAGAATATGGACACTAGATTAGGCCCAGATTATTGGAATCTGCAATAAAGAAATCGTTTTTGGATGCAGGATAGTACAGGGAGTGCAGAATTATTAGGCAAATTAGTATTTTGACCACATCATCCTCTTTATGCATGTTGTCTTACTCCAAGCTGTATAGGCTCGAAAGCCTACTACCAATTAAGCATATTAGGTGATGTGCATCTCTGTAATGAGAAGGGGTGTGGTCTAATGACATCAACACCCTATATCAGGTGTGCATAATTATTAGGCAACTTCCTTTCCTTTGGCAAAATGGGTCAAAAGAAGGACTTGACAGGCTCAGAAAAGTCAAAAATAGTGAGATATCTTGCAGAGGGATGCAGCACTCTTAAAATTGCAAAGCTTCTGAAGCGTGATCATCGAACAATCAAGCGTTTCATTCAAAATAGTCAATAGGGTCGCAAGAAGCGTGTGGAAAAACCAAGGCGCAAAATAACTGCCCATGAACTGAGAAAAGTCAAGCGTGCAGCTGCCAAGATGCCACTTGCCACCAGTTTGGCCATATTTCAGAGCTGCAACATCACTGGAGTGCCCAAAAGCACAAGGTGTGCAATACTCAGAGACATGGCCAAGGTAAGAAAGGCTGAAAGACGACCACCACTGAACAAGACACACAAGCTGAAACGTCAAGACTGGGCCAAGAAATATCTCAAGACTGATTTTTCTAAGGTTTTATGGACTGATGAAATGAGAGTGAGTCTTGATGGGCCAGATGGATGGGCCCGTGGCTGGATTGGTAAAGGGCAGAGAGCTCCAGTCCGACTCAGACGCCAGCAAGGTGGAGGTGGAGTACTGGTTTGGGCTGGTATCATCAAAGATGAGCTTGTGGGGCCTTTTCGGGTTGAGGATGGAGTCAAGCTCAACTCCCAGTCCTACTGCCAGTTTCTGGAAGACACCTTCTTCAAGCAGTGGTACAGGAAGAAGTCTGCATCCTTCAAGAAAAACATGATTTTCATGCAGGACAATGCTCCATCACACGCGTCCAAGTACTCCACAGCGTGGCTGGCAAGAAAGGGTATAAAAGAAGAAAATCTAATGACATGGCCTCCTTGTTCACCTGATCTGAACCCCATTGAGAACCTGTGGTCCATCATCAAATGTGAGATTTACAAGGAGGGAAAACAGTACACCTCTCTGAACAGTGTCTGTTTAAATTCATTTTTTATTAAGTTTTAAAAGTTCAAAAAATAATTCTGTTTCACAACAGAGTGGTAGTTCTCTGAACAGTGTCTGGGAGGCTGTGGTTGCTGCTGCACACAATGTTGATGGTGAACAGATCAAAACACTGACAGAATCCATGGATGGCAGGCTTTTGAGTGTCCTTGCAAAAAAAGGTGGCTATATTGGTCACTGATTTGTTTTTGTTTTGTTTTTGAATGTCAGAAATGTATATTTGTGAATGTTGAGATGTTATATTGGTTTCACTGGTAAAAATAAATAATTGAAATGGGTATATATTTGTTTTTTGTTAAGTTGCCTAATAATTATGCACAGTAATAGTCACCTGCACACACAGATATCCCCCTAAAATAGATAAAACTAAAAACAAACTAAAAACTACTTCCAAAAATATTCAGCTTTGATATTAATGAGTTTTTTGGGTTCATTGAGAACATGGTTGTTGTTCAATAATAAAATTAATCCTCAAAAATACAACTTGCCTAATAATTCTGCACTCCCTGTGTGTCACAGAAACACACAGGATATGACCCTAGATTAGGCCCAGACTATTGGAATCTGTGGTACACACACTGTTTTCTGATGTAGTTTATATTTATATTTTTCACTATATCTGGGCCTGACAACCACAAAATGTATTGAAGTGCAGACCACACTATTCACGGATTACACAGTTGACAGAAAAAATGTGGATTATGGGAAAAAATATAAATTATTTTCACTAATATTCTTCCTATCTCTGCCCCTGACACACAGAAGATATTGCTGCACAGATGTCACAAGTCACTGCAGACACCTTCTATATAGCAACGTTTGAAACATTTTAAAATTGAATAAATTGCAATCACAAACTCCCTACACTATCTGTCCCTTCATAAGCGCAGATCTCCCTGACTCGCAATGAGTCAAACCCTCGTTATCAGGCGCTATATAGCACGCAATGACACGTTCCGGCCAGCCAATCACTGTAATGCCAGCAGCCAACATGGCTACTGGCATTACAGTGATGGCAGTACTTACCTGCACGTTTATTGACTGCTCAGCCGCCGTGAAACGCGCGGGAGGAAATTCGAGCATGGCGCTGGAGCACATGTGGTACTTGGCCGAGTACCGCCATGTGCCGAGCACATCGATGCTCGAGCCGAACAAGTATTCGGCCGAGCATGCTCGCTTATCACTACTAATATAGCTTGTGTGTTTATACAGCTAGACCTGCCAATAACCTTAATACAGTTCCTATGTTTGTGTGTTAAAGACAAAAGCAGAATTATCTACAGTGACTTCATGATTGGATGTCATATAACTGTTATATATTGTGTTCACAGAAGCAGAAAAGATAATATACCTTTAAGATTCATTATTATTATTATTACACAGCACAAACAACAGAAAGCATAGAGTTAAACTGTTGTTGCTGGGCAGGAGTCTAGACCAATCACCCATAGCAGGAGTTTTGACCAATCACAGCCAGCCTCACACACAGCCTGTGTGGGAAATTCACCTAGCAGAAGCTGCTAGAATCATTACACCAAAGGAGAGGAGCCAAACAGACATTCACTCCACTAAGAGCTGTGTTTTATGGAAGCAGAGAGGCCAAAATAGGTATTTAAAACAGTTATATAATGTTCCTACTGTTAATATAGTGATTAGAACTGTATACTGAACCAGTTATATGTGTGTTTACTTACAGTTCCACCAATTGCAAACTACAAATACCATACAAACAATTGCAACTATTCAAATTCCATATTGCAATCCAAATTGCATACCAGATCATACTCAATCAATCTGCAAATAGTTACTGCTAACTTCATATTGCAAATTGCGACCAATTTAGCAAGTGAACTATTGGTTAACCTCAGATATACCTCCCCGAGAGCAGGGGCGTAGCTAAAAGCTCATGGGCCCTGGTGCAAGAGTTCAGCTTGGGCCCCCGTCCCTCATAGCCTTCCTGCTGCCTGAGGAAAACATTGAAAGGGCACCCCCTCATGCCAAATTTTTAACCTAACCCCTTCCCTCCAGCCAGAGGTGTAAATTGAGCAGTATGCACTTTCTATAATGCCAGTGTCTTATGTGGCACAAGGGTTTTTGGGTCCCTCAGGCTCCTGGGCCCGGTAGCGACTGCTATCTCTGCACCCCCTATAGCTACACACCTGCCCGAGAGATCGTAAAGTACTTAAATAACTTAAAGTGAGAGTACAGATACTCAAGAGAGAAATATATCCACCATTTTATGTTGAATAACAAGATTGAACAGTTGAACCACCATCTTATGTATACCGCCATTTTGTGATATCTTTTCAACACGTGTTATGTATATGGACTAGAGGTGGCAGTGTTATATATGAAGAAAAGTTAAAGTTAATAAAGAAGTTATTTCAAGCATTTGGTGTGCTCTTTAAACCTACTGCTTCCATAGAACAGCGCTAGAGGAATTACAGAGTAATAGACAGTCTGGTTAGACTAAAAAGTCAGAAATATCAACATTCTTCTAATGTTACAGCGCGAAAGGCACATCATAGTCCTGCGCCTGCCATAGTGTCTACTCAAGAAAATTTAGACTGGCACATTCTTATTCATAGTCAGAGGTGCATATCCATAAAGCAAACATGGTTGATAAAAAAAATAATGGCTGCACACACATATAAGCAGTGAAGCTGAGAAATGGGGATAATTCTAAATCCAAGTGGTGTTATACCTACTATAAATGTATCAATGGAAGCTCTTAGCGCACATTTTGATCAAACTTATGTCGGGCCCATCTACCAAGCGTCAAGGTGGCTTCCACGGGCAGGTCCCTATCACTAATATACCGCCTCTCTTGGACTTATACAAGTCCATATTTTCAGGGCAGTGTGTACTTGGTCCTTGCATATAATTTTTTAGAGGGTCAGCTCATCAGCATGCCCTCGCATTTAATGTTTTACAGGGTCAGCTCACCAGCAGGCCCTCGCATATAATTTTTTCAACGGTCAGCTCACCAGCAGGCCCTCACCTAAAGATTTTTACAGGGTCAGCTCATCTGAAGGCCCTTGCATATTATTTTTTAGAGGGTCAGCTCATCAGCAGGCCCTCACCTACATTGTTTTACAGGGTCAGTTCGCCAGCAGGCCCCCGCATATAATTTTTTAGAGGATCAGCTCACCAACAGGCTCGCACCGAAAATATTTTACAAGGTCATCTCACCAGCAGGCCTTCACCTACAATCTTTTACAGGGTCAGCTCACCTGAAGGCCCTAGCATATAATTTTTTAGACGGTCAGCTCACCAGCAGGCCCTCACCTACAATGTTTCACTGGGTCAATTCACCAGCAGGCCCTTGCATATAATTTTTTAGAGGGTCAGCTCACCAGCAGGCCCGCACCTAAAATATTTTACAAGGTCAGCTCACCAGCAGGCCCGCACCTAAAATATTTTACAGGGTCAGCTCACCAGCAGGCCCTCGCATATAATTTTTTAGAGGGTCAACTCACCATCAGGCCTTCACCTGCAATCTTTTACAGGGTCAGCTCACCTGAAGGCACTCGCAGATAATGTTTGAGGGTCAGCTCACCTGCAGGCCCTCACCTACAACCTTTTTAGAGAGTCAACTCACCAGCAGGCCCTCGCATATAATTTTTTCCAGTCAGCTCGCCAGCAGGCCCTCACCTACAATCTTTTACAGGATCAGCTCAGCAGCAGGCCCTCACATATAATGTTTTTTACAGAGTCAGCTCACCAGCAGGCCTTCACCTACAATATTTTACAAAGTCAGCTCACCTGAAGGCCCTTGCATATAATTTTTTAGAGGGTGAGCTAACCAGCAGGCCCTCACATATAATTTTTTAGAGGGTCAGCTCACCAGCAGGCCCGCACCTAAAATCTTTTACAGGGTCATCTTCCCTGCCCCATGTACAAATATATAACTGCTATAAAACTGCCCTTTATAGGCAAAATATTAGTACTATAATACTGCCTGCTATGTATACAAATATAGCTATTATAATACTGCCTCCTATGTAGAAGAATAACTACTATAATACTGCCTTGTATGTATAAAATATAACTGCTAGTTGCGTAGCTATATGTGTGTCAGCAGTTGCAATTGCTACCAAGCCTCTAAGTTAGTGGGGCAGTGGTACACTGCCAAATAATGTATTTTTCGCTATATAACGTGAATACTAGTGAGCTCTTCCATTATGGAAGTACTCACTAGTCTGCATGAGGCGAGGGAAGCTGTGAGTGAAGCGCTGTACTCACCTCTCCTCCCTGGTCTTCTCCGAGCCATGCTGCACTGTGCTTACTGTATACAGCATCAAAACTTAGTGTGTGCACTGTGACCTGACGCTGCATGCAGTCAGATTACAATGCAGCGCAGGCTCAGAGAAGACCAGGCAGCGCGACTGCAGGGAAGAATGCTGGACCTTGAGAAGAAGGAGAGGTAAGTTAATTTATTTATTTTAAGGTCTGATATGGGGGTCTGAGGATCTGATATGGGGGTCTGATTTGGGGATCTGACTTGAGGTCTGATTTGAGGATCTGACATGGGGTCTAATTTGACGATCTTATATGGTGGTCTATTTTGAGATGTGATATGGGAGTATGATCTGAGCATCTGATAGGGGTCTGAGCTAAGGATTTGATGTGAGGATCTGATTTAAAGCCTGATATGGGGTCCTGATTTGAGGTCTGATATGGGGGTCTGATCTGAAAAAGGAGTCTGATCTGAAAATCGGATACAGGGGTCTAATTTGAGGTCTGATATGGGGGTCTGATCTGAGGATCTGATATGGGTGTCTGATATGAAAAGTAAGGGGCTACTTTATGTACTGGTACACAATATAAAGAGTTATTTTTTGTGCTGGCACATATAAGCAGGTATCTTTTGTACTGGTGCACAATATAAGGAGGTATGTTTTGTACTAGCGCACATTATAAAGGGGTATTTTTGTGCTGACGCACATTATAAGGGGGTATTTTTGTACTGGCACACATTGAAGGGGGTTATTTCTGTACTGGCAAATATTAGGGGGCAGTTTTAATGCCTGTATGCCAGCAGGCACGATCCCTAGCAGGCAGTGCTGCAGGCATCTGGTTTCCATGGTTGCCAGGCACAGGAGTGCCGACCAATCCCTGCAAAAACCACCACTTCCTGCTTGGTGACATCACATGGGTCACATGATCCTGCGAGTCACTCATGACCACTGGGTGGCCCTATTTAAAGAGGTAAACTGCTTCCACAGTTGCCTGTTAATAAGGCTTTCACCTCATGAGCTGGCATCTTGGATTGCGTTCATTGGTTCTTGGATCTTGTTTCTGCTTCTGACTACCCACGCTGTGATTGTTCTCCTGGTTTGACGTAGACTTGGATTTGGATCTGTTTTTGTCTGACGTTTTGGACTTAACTGCTTGTGTTTTGACTTCGGCTTGGTATCGTACTATTACTTGTCTATTGTCTTCTGATTTTGCTGTGTTTGTGCTTTCCTGGTTCTGACCCGGTCTGTCTGACCATGCATTCTGGGTCTAATAATCTGTATATCCCTTGTGCCTGCCTTTCACTACATTTATCGTTTTCTTCTCGGTGTCTCCCTTTAAGCCCCAACATTCAGTTAAGCCGGGACTGCGGTCTAGTTGTGGTCCCCCACTTAAGTTGGTCATGCAAGTAGGTAGGGACAGTGATGTGGGTGGTTACCAGGGCTCACTACTCCCTACCATGACAGCATTTTTATGGAACACATTATTGCCCATGGCGGTCTATGGGTAACATGATTACTAGTACAGGCACAATGGAGGCATTATTGCTATTGGGGGAACTGTTAACACTATGCACTCTGGCAGATAATTATTTCTATAGATGGGACTTTGGGATCACTATTACTGTGGGGGGCACCCTAGCACAGTATCAGCTTAGCATAAATATTTTTGGGGGACATTAGGTTTATACTATTAGTGGCAGAGACACTATTTGCTGGGTGCAGTTATTTCTTAGGGAACTGAGTGCCAATAATTATTGAAGGGGAGAATCTGCATAGTACTAGCACATTGGGCACAGTATGGGGGGCAAAATGGGGTGTTTAGGTAGGATGATGATGGAAAAGAAGAAAACTAAGATGTCTGTTTTCCAAACTCTGCAGAGATGAAAGATGGCTAAAAGAAATCATTATGGCGGTCTGGTCTGAATGGAGAAGATGAGGAAAGAGAACATTTACACCAGAGGAGATATCACTGAATGTAAGAGGTATGTTGTGCTGTATTACCCTGCATTTTTAGTAGCACTTTATGCAATGTTTTCCAAGTATGTTTTTAACAGCAGGGCTAGAGTGAAGGGGTTAGGATAAGAATTTTGCATGGGGGTTGTTGTTTCAATTTTTGCCTTAGTTAGCAGAAAGGCCATGTACACCCCTACCTCTTGCCACAAAGCACCGAGGAAAGGGTGGGGGGCAGTCAAGCTGAACTCTTGCACCAGGGCCCATGAGCCTTTAGATATGCCCCTGATAACTGGTCTAATACTGCCTCATATGTATAAGAATATAACTACTATAATACTGTCCCCTATGTACAAGAATATAACTACTATAATTCTGCCTCCAATGTACAAGAATATAACTATTATAAGACTGCCTTCTATCTACAAGAATATAACTACTATAATACTGCCTCCAATGGACAAGAATATCTCTATATTACTCCCCCTATGTACAAGAGTTTAACCATTATAATACTGCCCCCAATGTATAAGAATATAACAGTTATGCTGCAAACCTAAGAATGAGCAAACCCATTCGGACCGAACAGAGTTCGAACTTTGCCATTTTTCAAACATCAGACGATATGTCATCAGTATAAAAATCTCAGAAAACCCTTTTAAGTTGAAATTGAACGTCACACCTCAATTGTCCATTTACTTGTTTTCAATTTCTACACGGTTGGAATTATTATTTTTTTGCCATTGTTAAATGTTATTAAACCAGCATATATATGTCAGTACTACAAGACACAAGGTGTAGCAGAAATCTACCTGTGTATAGTAACGAGAAATTGAGCGTCAGGCCTAAATTGTCAATTTCGGTGAATTCTATTTCCACACATTTGGAATTTAAATGTTTTTTGGGACTTATTCAATTTAATTAAACATATGCACAGGCCAGCACTCAAAAGTCTGTGAAGGATAACGAAATTAGGTCTAAATCAGTTTCTCTTTATTTCTGTGTTCACAGCCATGTTTTAATAAAATGTAATTTAATTTTTTTATTGGGGACTGATTATATTAAAACTAGCAGCATATATATGTGATTACTATAGCAGTAGAAAAATTAGCACACAAAGGTATCTGGGAGTGATAATGAATTTAGGCTCAAATCAATTTTATTTTTTTTGAGAGGGAAGGGTTGTTGATTATATTCAAACTAGCAGCATATATATGTGATTACTACACCAATAGACAGGGTAGTGCACATTATCTGAGAGGCCCAAATATGTCCGGGTTACAGTAGAGTTGCAAACGAAAGACCCGGGGCCAGAATGTGGGGTAGTAGTAGCACCGTTTATCTGGCCAGAAGTAGTGGTAGTAGTAGACCACAGTGGTCCCTGCTAGCTTCAGAAAGGCGCACAATTATAGTTGAGGAGAAAGAGGATGAGATAGTGGATTGGATGGCTCACTCCTCCTCTCAGTCAGGGGTCACAGCATTCCTCCTGCTCCTCCTACTTGCAGCCACAAAGAAGGCTTTTAGTGGAGTCCTCCCTGTCTTCACTGCCCCTTCCTAGAGGGGCGCCTTACTTTTTCCTAAAAAGTGGCAAGAAAACCCTACCATGCCCTATAGCAGATTGTCAAGAGAGTCTTTCTGTTGACGACTTGTGTGAGAGCAGTCAGCATTTGTATTTCCCTGAGGAGGAGGTGGAAGAGTAGGCTGGAGACCCCAGGCAGAGCCATATTGGTCATGGTAGTAGTAGTAGTTTCCCCATAGCCATGCTACTGGCATTGGGGGCAACAACAGTGGTAGTCTGGGAAGAGCAGGGAAGGGGGGACAAAGAACTTACTATGATATCCCACAGTCTGATAGAAATGAAAGGGAGGGTGAGGTTTCTGATGACAATTGTGTACTGGACCTCGGAGCCAGGTCAGGGTGCTGAGGAGGAGGCAACATCAGTGGAGGAGGGTGATGGCGGCAGAAATAAAGAGTAGAGGCCACGTACCTCGCAAAGAACAGCCAGGGCCACATCTGCTTGGGATCTGTTGATGCCGTTGATGCAATGGGTCAGTTACTCCCAAAACGTGCCAGAGCTAAGCCCAACTCGGCTGCCTCTACCCCTGCATGAGTATCTCCCATCTGGCAGTTTTTCTCCATGCTCCCAGAAGACAAAAGTATTGCCTTGTGCAAGCTGTGCAAGAGCTAAATAAAATGTGGGCAGGCAGAGACAAACATACGCACCACAGCTCTATGAAACCACATGAAGCTGCACCATTCCATCCCATGGGCCAACAGGGGTGCTAGCCAGCCACTGCGGAAGGAGTTCTCTCCTTCTCCCACTACAGCTTGCAGCAGCCAGGCAGCGTCTTCGAGCAGTAAGGTGTTTTTCATATCATCATCATCCCTTTCCAATTCTCACACTCAGACTCCTCCTCCTCCGCTCCATCATCAACCTTCAATAACGGAGTATGTGGCAAGGAAAGAACTCTACGCGTGTAGCAATCCGACGGTGTGCAAGCTTAAAGAGGACCTTTCACCACTCCTGACATGCCTATTTTAATAGCTTCATGCATTGCCCACGTACTAACAATTCTGGAACATCTATTCTTATGGCTCTATGTTGTGCCATTCCTTTATTA